>NC_133330.1:194723774-195025980 GCF_042186555.1 Aquarana catesbeiana | reverse complement strand
AGCGCTGGAAGCGCGGGAGCGAGGCGCAGCGTAGGGGCAGGGACCAACACTTCCAGACCCGTGCCTGCGGCCTCATCGGTGACGATCCCGGATACAGCGGGCCAACAGGATGCAACTTTTTCCCGGTCAGAGGGGGAGTTGTCTAGCTCCGAGGACGAAAGGCCGGTTCGGGCAGCAGAGGTGGAGACTGGATGCGCGGCTGTGGGACCCCTTCCTGTGCAGCCTGGTGAGTCCAATCTTAACACTTTATCTCCCTTGCAGGTTGTTTTGGGTGGTTTATTAGGTTTGGGGGCGGGGGGCGGCGGGGGGCAGGGTGCATCCCCTCCCCCGCCGGTATTGGCAGGCGCACCCCCTTCTCAGGCAGCAACCCAAGGGGCTGCAGCGTTAGGAGCAGGGTCCGATTTACAAACTCTCCTGTCGGGTTTGCGCTCGCTGGTTCAATGTTTTGATGGGGTTTCAGTTGCCTCTTCTCCTGTGCAGGGGTGGGTGCCCAGCCTGACAGGCAAGGGTTTGTCTACTGTGGAGGGAGAAAAGGGTGGGGTGCAGGAGGGGTCAGTGAGTGTTGACAAGCCCGCGACGAGTAAGGAATCAGGTAAAGCAGTTGACACGGTATGTTTGGAGGATGCAGCCAAGTGTGAAGTGTATGTTTGCTTTGAAAGTCTTCTCCATCTCAAGACGGAGGTGCGGGAAAAAATCTGGAAAGGTGAGTATGTGGAGATTTTTTCCTTACTGCCGCTTGAAAAATTTAATTTAGACGGGGTTAAGCCGGACGAGTCCAAGAAGGATGAAGAAGAAAAACATAGGTATCGCCTTATTCCACGATCCTTTGCCAATTGGCTCCAAGCGTTTGCTATTTTAGCAAGTGTGATTGGAGAAAAACAGCTGCGCTTTTTTGTTACTTGGACGCAATTGGCGAAGCTCAAAGGGTGTATGGGGGTCAGGCTTGGCTCCGATATGACAAACAATTTTGCCAGAGGAAGGCGGTTCACCCCTCAATACGCTGGGACCATAAAGACATCAGCTTGTGGATGAAGCTGATGTCTGTGGCTCGGCCTGCTTCTATGTTATTTCCAGGCAGGGTCGGAGGTGCGGATGCCCCGGGACAGCCGGCCCCAAAAGTTAAAGGGGTGTGTTGGCAATTTAATGAGGGGGGCCTGTAGGTATGGAAGCGGTTGTCGTTTCAAGCATGAATGCTCAGGCTGTGGGGGCAGGCACATGTTATCCCGATGTTTCAAAAGAGGGAAAGGCAAGCTCGGGGATTCTTCAGGAAAGAGGGAGGACTCCAGTAAGGGTGGAAAAGATGTGTCCCTTTCTAAATAGATATCCAGATCGGGCGGCTGCCTGGTTGTTAGAGTCGGGTTTTTCTGAGGGTTTTCGTATTCCATGTGCGTTGAAAAATATTCCTCCTGAAGCCAGGAATTTGCGGTCGGCTTTTGAACATCCTGGGGTATTATCCGAGAAGCTAGCAAAAGAGGTGGCGTTGAATGAATGAATGATTTGTAAAGCGCAGCAAATGCGAACTGAATCGCCTCAAGGCGCTGAGGTACATTCTCTGTTGTCAGCTTGTTAGAAGAGGAAGGTCTTTAGTTTTTTCCTGAAGGCCTGGTGGTTTTCTTCCATTCGGATGTTGGTAGGAAGAGCATTCCATAGTCGGGGTCCTTGGACTGCGAATCTTCGTTCTCCCTTTGCTTTGTAGCGGTATTTGGGAATGATAAGGAGGTTTTGGTTGGCTGATCGAAGACTGCGATTCAGTGTGTAGTGTTTTATTTTCTCAAGGAGATATAGCGGAGCATTTCCTTGTATACATTTGTGGGTGAGGCAGAGGGTCTTGAAAGTGATCCGATTCTTCACGGTTAGCCAGTGTAGGCTCTTTAGGGATGAGGAGATGGATTCCCAGGGTTTTTTCCTGTTAACAGTCTTGCCGCCGTGTTTTGGATGAGTTGTAAGCGCGCAAGCTGATATTGGGGTAGTCCTACGTAGAACGAATTTGCGTAGTCGAGTCGGGAATTGATGATTGTTCCCACAACTGCCGCTTTGTCCTCTTCTGGGATGAAGGGGATTAGTCTGCGTAGCTGGCGGAGGAGATGGTTGGATCCGCTCACCACTGATCCTATTTGTGCATCCATTGTCATTCCTGAGTCAAAAATGACTCCGAGGCTCTTGGCTTTGATGCTTGGAGAGATGGTCTGTCCGAGGATGGTGGGTGGTGTCCACGGAGTCTTTGTTGTGGAATTTTTGTTAGCTTGTAGGAGAAGAAGTTCTGTTTTTGAACCGTTGAGTTTGAGGGAGCTACTTGTCATCCAGTCATCTATTAAAGTGAGACATTTCTGTAATTGCTGATGAAGATCTTTTTGTCCGTTGATGCGAAGGTAGAGTTGGGTGTCGTCAGCGTATGAGTGGAAGCAGAGATCGGTTTTCCTGATGATATTGAGAAGTGGGCGGATGTAGATGTTGAATAGTATTGGTGACAAGGGTGAGCCTTGAGGGACTCCACAGGAGACTGCCCGGGTTTCCGAGGTGAATGTTCCTAGTTTCACTGTCTGGGAGCGATTCTCTAAAAAGGATGTAAACCATTTTAGAGCAGAATCTGTAGCTCCTACAACTTCAGCGAGGCGGACAAGTAAAGTATTGTGGTCCACTGTATCGAATGCTGCGCTGAGGTTTAACAGTACCAGGAGACTCGGTTCTCCGTCGTCTGCTGCTTCAAGGGCGTCGTCCCATATCTTCAGAAGTGCTGTTTCTGTGCCATGACCTGGGCGAAAGCCTGATTGCAGAGGGTCCAGGAGTTGGTGTGAATCCAGGTGGTGTTGTAGCTGCTGTACTACTGCTTTCTCTATAATCTTGGAGATGGTGTTGAG
This sequence comes from Aquarana catesbeiana, assembly GCF_042186555.1. Lineage (NCBI taxonomy): Eukaryota > Metazoa > Chordata > Amphibia > Anura > Ranidae > Aquarana > Aquarana catesbeiana. The sequence continues at coordinate 195,023,122 of NC_133330.1, read as the reverse complement.
GCTGGTTATTGGTCTGCGGCAGTTAGGGTCCTTGGGGTCGAGATTGGGTTTCTTTAGCAGGGGTTTGACAATGCCTTGCTTGAGGGAGGTTGGCACAATCCCTTCTTTGAATGATTGATTTATGAGATGTGTTAGGGTAGGGGCCAAGATATCGGCACATTCTTTAAACAGTTTTGTGGGGATGATGTTGTTCGGTGATGTGCTGTCTCGAAGGCTTCTGATGATGTTTTTAGTCATGTCCGTGGTGATTGGGGACAAAAAGAAATTTGGCAGTTGAGCGAAGTTCCTAACGCTATCCTCTTTTTGCTTTGGTTGAGTGAGGTTGGTTGTTATTTTTTGATGGATTGATTTTCGAATGAAGTCGATTTCGTCGATGAAGAAGTCTGATAACTCATTGCAGAATTCTTGAGTATCGTTTGATGGGGGCTCTAAGCAGGACGGGTTCATTGACTGAGCAACTATTTTGAAGAGTTCACGTGGGCAGTTTAAGGCGGATGAGATGGTGTCTGAGAAATGTTCTTTTTTGGCTTTGAAGATTGCCTTGTGGTATTTCACAGTGCGTGTTTTGTAGTTAGCATGGTTTTCCTTGGTGGGATTTCTTCTCGCTGCTCTCTCAGCTCTTCTACGTTCTTGCTTGAGTAGGGTAAGAGTACCATTAAACCAACTGGAGTTTTTTTTGCGGATAAGTGTTCTGCGTTTTGGCGCGACGGAGTCTGCTGTTTGTAGTAATGTATTGTTTAGGAAGTTGAGTGTTTGTTCGGTTGAGAGGTTTGAGTTTAGCAAAAGAATTTTGCTTGATAATGTAGTTTTGAAGAGATCAGAGTGAAGTTTCTTCTGAGATCTATTCCAGTGAGTTGCTGTTGCGTGTTTCTGTTTTCGGAGGATGCTGTTAGTGGTGATTATAAATTTAATAGCATGGTGGTCCGTCCATGGTAGTGGAGTGTTGTCAAGTACTTTGATGTCCATATTCTGTTTGAAGATGAGATCTAAAGTGTGTCCTGACCCATGGGTGGGAGAATTTATCAGTTGTTGAAGGCCGAGTTCTTCCATTTGGTTGACGCAGGCGGTTGCGATGGCGTCTTGGGCAGAATTTGCCCACAGGTTAAAATCCCCAAGTACCAGAAGGTTTTTGGTTTTCAAGGTGTGTATTGAGAAGAATTCAGTGAGCGGCGTAAGGAGATTGGTCTTTGGTCCTGGTGGTCTGAAGCATAGTAGTATGTGAATGGTGTCCTGAGGTGTTGTTTGAAGATGCAGTGAGAGTGTTTCCATGAAAGGCACTGGGTTCTGTAAGTTTGGTTTGGTGAACCCAAGATGTGATTTGAAAATCACCGCTAGGCCTCCTCCTTTTTTTCCGATTCTATGCTCGGTTAGGATACTGTAGTTCTTGGGCACCAGTTCAGTTAGGATGGTGTTGCAGTCAGGTGTTAGCCAGCTTTCTGTAATGAAGAGGCAATCAATGTTATTTTCGATGACGAAGTCGTGGATTTCCAGCCTGTGCTTGACTGCAGATCTGGTGTTGATCAGGGCGCATGCTAGTTGTTGCGGTTGGATCGGTGTCTCCCTGCATTTCCTGATTGATTGAGGGTTGGTCCTTAGTAATTGTTCTTTTTTTAATCTATTTGAGTGGCGGTCGGTAAAGTTACGACAGTGTTTCTCAGCCTGTGGAGGGTGTCTGCTGTGTATTTGAAGTTACACATGATGAGGAAGACGGCGTTGCTTGTAGGAAGGGTGTTCTGATGGTGGTACTGATGTGGTGGTGATGCACTTGCAGGCGGATGGAGGGGTCCGATGACTACCCACTGCTACTGGAGCGGTGTGGTGACGGGCTGGAGTTGGTGCGGAGGTGCTTGAGGAGGTGCGGCTACCTACCCCCCTGTCGTTGATCCAGAGGAAGGCGAAAAACCCCTAGCTGCGAGTGCCAATGCTGCAGCAGAGGAAAAAAATTCCTTCCTGACCCCCCGAGGGACGATCGGGAATCCCTGGATCAACTGCTAACTTACCCCTGTGCTTACCTGAATGGATGGTCCAGCGGGCGAGGGGAGGGGGATCTGATGCTACTTACAGGTAGGTGGTGCGGTGGCTGCGTCTACGATGATTCAAGTTGAGTAGCCTCCGGTGAATAACCAGGGCCCCTGCGGTGAGGTCCAGTGGTCGCAGGATGGGCGATTTCAGGTGTGGAGGGGCCCGTGCTCTGTAGGACAATAATGGGAGGGGGTGTGGCTAGCTGGTTGCTGGAACTAGGTCGCAACCGTGGTCTGTCCCAACGAATCTAGCGGCTAGAATGAGGTGGTCTGCGGCTGCGGTGGTGTCCCGGGGGGGGGGTCGGGTGACTGGAAGGAGGGACCTTGGATTGCGGGTCACCTTGGATTGCGGCTGGACGCTAGTGGCCACAGGAGTGGGGGTGTCCTGGGATGCTGCACCGGGTAGCTGTACCGTAGGTCTGAGTGTGCCAATATGGCAGCCGGCTGGGCCCGAGCCGCGGCTGGATGGTGATGGGGGTACCAAGATGGCCGCCGGCTAGGCCCAAGCCGCGGGCTGTCCTGCGGTGATGCCCGGACCGTCCACAGAAGGTGGGCGGGAGATCCGGTGAGGATGATCGAGCAGGGAAGAGGGGTGGGGCGGCCCGCCGATCGGGCGACCGGACGGTGGTAGGAGGAAGTGATGAGTGCTGCCGGCTGGCAGCCGAAGCTAGGCCGGAGCCACGGAATTTCCTGAGCGGCCGGTCGGCTGGCTGAAGGCGGCGTCCGGAGTAGGTGAGTGCGGATAGGAGGGGAGGGGGCCCCGGTGTATGAAGCGGGGGGCTGGGCCGGATCGTGGAGTGGCCTGAGCGGCCGGCCGGCTAGCCGAGAGGGTCCGGGTGAGACAGTGGTCGGTGCGGACGGGGGGGTCCGGTACTGCTGCAGGGGGGGGCTGGCCGGAGCTGCTGAGTGTCCTGAGCGGCCGGGCAGCTGGCTCGGCGTGAGGATGTGGGCGGTGGGAGTAGAGGAGCAGATAGGGAGGGGGGGCCGGTGGGGGAGTCAGGGATGGTCGGGATCCTAGGGATGGGAGGCCAGGTGGCCGAAGCTGCTTCGCAAAAGCCGCTGTAACAGAGCCGCTGCAACAGAGGTCAGCTCTCCGCAGTGTCAGCACTCAGACTGACACTCATGGACAAAGTGCGTTGGGTCGGATGAGCGGCCCTTTCCCATCCCTCCCTAGGGAAGACCTGGTGGTTTCTCCCTTGGGGGTGGTACCCAAGAAGGAGGCGGGTAAATTTAGGTTGATTCACCACTTGTCTTTTCCAAAGGGGGGGGTCTGTCAATGATGCCATTGATCCTGACGCATGCTCGGTGTCATATACATCGTTCGATGCCGAGGTTAATTGGGTTCGGCGCTATGGCCGGGGGGCCCTCATGGTGAAGACAGATGTTGAGGCAGCTTTTCGGTTACTTCCGGTTCACCCTGACAGTTTTTACCTTTTGGGATGCCAATGGGAGGAGAAATATTATGTCGATCAGTGCCTGCCAATGGGCTGTTCTATCTCATGCTCACTGTTTGAGACGTTCAGTTCATTTGTGGAATGGGTTGTACGCGATGTGTCGGGAATTAATTCCATCATTCAACATCTCGACAATTTTTTGTGTGTAGGCCCTCCTTCGTCTAAGGTGTGTGGGAATTTGCTGGCTACACTTCAGCATATTTCAGCGCGTTTTGGAATACCATTGGCTCCGGATAAAACGGTGGGTCCAGTCACTGAACTCAGTTTCTTAGGTATAATGATCGATTCTCGGGCCATGAAATGTCGATTACCGGAGGACAAACTGCTGGTCCTCCAGGCAGAGATCCAATTTATGGTGGGTAAGCGCAAGATTCAGCTGTTGCAATCGCTGTTGGGAAAGCTGAATTTTGCTTGCAGGATTTTGCCCATGGGGAATGTGTTTTGTCTGCGGCGACGGCAGGTGTCTCATCCCCGATACATTACATCACGCTGAGGAGGGAGCACAGGGAGGACCTGCGCATTTGGCATGCCTTCCTGGATTTCTATAACGGCAGGGCGTTGTGGATGGAGGGCCCAGTTAGTAATTTCAACCTGGAATTCTATACCGACGCGGCTGGGTCATCTGGCTTCGGGGCTTTCCTTGGGGGGGGCGGTGGTGTGCTGAGCGGTGGCTGGAGGAGTGGTGTAAGGCAGGTTTCCTCAGGAATTTGGTCTTATTGGAGCTATTTCCAGTTATCGTGGCAGTGGAAATTTGGGGGGAGGTTTTCAGGAATCGGAAAATAAGATTGCACTGCAATAACATGAGGGTAGTTAAGGTCATTAATCAAGTGACGGCCTCTTCAATGCCAGTGGTGTGTTTGTTTCGGCACCTGGTGTTGCGTTGTTTGCAGTTTAATGTTTTTCTGTACGCTGTGCATATTCCTGGCACATCTAACACTGTTGCTGATGCTTTGTCTCGGTTTCAGTGGGACAGATTCCGGGCGGTGGCACCTGCAGCGGAGCAGCACGGGAATCCCTGTCCTCCGGAGTTGTGGCAAATACCGTAGGAATCACCGCGGATTTTATCAGGAATTCAGTTTGTGCGAGTACATGGGCAGCGTACGCTAAAGTTTGGCGGGAATGGTGTGGGTTGCTAGGACGGGTGGACAGTGGATTTGGAGTGGGAAGAGTGACAGCCTTATTGTACTTCATTGGGTTGAATTATGAACAAGGGGTGTCAGCCTCTGCTATCCTGCTAACTGTCCTGCCCGGTTGCGGCTATATGGCAGTTCCTGGGTTGCCGCCCGGCGAGCGAGGGTTCCTTTTTGGTTCATCGGGATGGCTCTTCGTTATCCCGGTATCAGTTCATTTCCATTTTTCGTTGTTGTTTTCTATCGGCAGGTCATGATCCTTCCGTTTACGCTTCTCACTCCTTCTGCATTGGGGCTGACACGGAAGCAGCCAGGTGGGGTTTGGACAGTTCAGTCATTAAGCGTATAGGGCGGTGGGAATCGGATCGGTTTTAACTTTATATATGCCCTCACTTGGTTTAGATGAACTGGGTTAGTCACGTGCTGTTGTGTATAAGTTTGGGGTTTGTTGTTTATTTGTTTCTACATGCTACAAATTTTTTTATTTCAGATGCCGGTGTTGGTCTCATATGGATTATGGGACATTCATTTGTCTTTTGGGGGGCTTGAAGGGCGAATGTACGCCCAAACGGCCGCCAGTTGGGAGTGCCGAGAGAGGTCACTATGGTGCGGTGGATCGGAGTTCCTGGCATGCTATGGAGCAGCGTGCTACCGGAAATCCACAAGTACGCCCATTTGGATCGCGCCCCGGATGTGCTAGTCCTACATGTTGGGGGTAATGATTTGGGGGTTAGATCCATGCGCCACCTTATCAGGGATATAAAATTTGATGTCCTTAGGATCCATACTGATTTTCCCTGGACTATGGTGGTGTGGTCAGACATTGTGGGAACTGGAGGTGGAGACTTACAGGTACCTAAGTGGGGATAGGGTCCACCTTAATGCAGTAGGCATTGATTTGTGGTGTCTGGGTCTGGAGGATGGGGTACAGCAGGCTCTGCATTGTGTGGGGCGCCCACTGGTGTAAGGTTTCACACCTGTGGTCTGTGGCGGTTGGGGATCTTTGGAGGCATTGGAAATTAAGAATAAAGTGATGGAAGTGGGGAACCATTATCGGTATGGTATCCTTGGTTGATGCCAGTTAACTAAGGTTTAACTGTCATTGGGAGATGGGTATCAGCGAGTAGGTTTGAGTAATGTTGTTTGAGTCGGAGCGGCCGCGACTGATGGCCGGGTGTGGACACGCTGATACGGTGAAATGTGGTCGGTGCCTCCAGGGATCCCTGACAATGGTTTAAAATGTTTCTGATGGTATATTGTGTTTTTACCTAAGAAAAAGTTATGGTTAAAAAATGTTTAATAAAGTGGCCAAGTGTGGCCAATTTAATCCAAAATGGGTGGTCTGGTTATTTTTGAGGTTAAGTACGGTATTGGGTATTTAGAAGTTTAAGATAGGTTTGGTATAGGCCATACCATAGTCAAGTTATTAAATGCTGACATTGAGAAAGTTCGCACTATCCTGAATTCTGTTCCACGCAGAATTTCAAAGATCGTTGACAAATTTTCAGAATTATGAATTGTTTAGATGTTTATATTCTTTTTCATGCATACCCTGGTTTGTTTTTGCACATTAACCTGCAACTTTTGTTGTACATACCTCCAGTGTTCTTGTCCATCCATACCGTCTAGTAAACAGTAGACATTTTTGTCCCCTTGTCCAACTTCACTTGTAATTTTACACCTGCAATCATGTTGTCCATCTGTACAGTCTAGCACACAGCTCTACTGATTATACAAATGGACACTTTTCTGTAACGGACTTGAACACCTACAGTGTTCTTGTCCATCTGTACAACCTAGCTCAATGGATCCTTATGCTACAAATGTACACTTTTCAACATTGCACAGCATTTGTAGGCAATGTTTTGACTATATGTACAGTTTAGCACAATGAATACCTATTGTGCTTATGAACACTTGTTAAACTTTAATAGTTTTTGTAAACCTATGGTGTTTTTGTATACGTGTACAGAGTAGCACACAGCATCTTTATTGTAATTATGTCTTTACAATAATTCCTTACATTTGAATGCAGTTGTACACCTGCTATGTTTTGGTCCACATGTACAGTCTTGTATATTGCATACCTATTGTATATATGGACACTTTATATGCGTGTAGTTGTCTACCTCCAGTATTGTTTCCAACTCCAGTATTGTTGTCCACCTGTAGACACTAGCACACTGCATCCCTACTGTGATAATGTTCACTTTTACAGAATTGCACTAATACTGTACAAAATGCATAGTAATTTTATATAAAGAGGTTATATTTTTGCATTTAGAAGTTTATGTTTTAATAAAGAAAATAATTATACCTGTTCATACATATACGGTACAAGCATGACACCATTCCTGTTTTGGGTTTGGCACAATAAATCTGTGCTTGTTAAAATTTGGTGTGGAGTGTCTTTATTTTAATCATTATGTGCATGAGTTGATACCACCTGTATTCACCACACTTGATGTTGTACATGGTTTGTAAGGTCCATTACATGGCCGGCATTAGTCACAATTCTGCAGAGAAACCAATCAGCTTCCAGGTTTTATTGCTAAAGCTTAATTAAACAAGCTGTGGTTAGAAGCTTATTGGTTTTTCTGCAAAATAGTGACTAAATTTGCCCTCTCTAGCTTTAGTAAATAAACCCCTATGCAAGCACTTTGATTAGGTCACTGTTTCAGAGGGCAACATCAGACAGATTTTAATCAAGAAATCAAAATTAGAGTGTATTATTTCAAATATATATATTTTACAGACTCCATGCACACTAAATAAAAACTTCTAACAAGGTAAGTATAACAAACTTGTTATACTTGCCTGCTCTGTGCAGTGGCTTTGCATGGAGCAGCCCCGATCCTCCTCTTCTCGGGTCCCACACCGGTGCTCCTCCCTCTTGCCGAGTGACCCCACATCAAGCAGCTTGCTCTGGAGGTACCCAAGCAGGCACGCTCCCAACCCATGGCTATGTGTGTCCATTCACATACAGAGCTGTGTCTCTGCCCCGCCACCTCCATCTCCCGGTTGCCTCACTGGCTGTGATTGACAGCCACATCAAGTGTTCTCTGCCTGCTGATCAACCCTGCTGTGAAGCTTGCCAGTGAACCCTGTAAGTTTCAGTAAACATTGATGTTTATTATGAACTAATTTCCGAATTACAATAGTACTGAATTTAAACTAATCCGAAATAACGGAAAAAAAAATTGGACAAAATTCGAATTCAAATAGTTTTTGAATGCTTTATCGAATTTAAAAAATGTTTTTCAAATTTTAATAGTTTTCCAATTTCCAAAGAAAATAAAACAGAAAATAAAGGAATGGAATAGAATAGAGCAGAATAGAACAGAATAGAAAAAAAATAGACTAGAAAAGAATATAACAGAAAATGAAAGAATAGAATAGAATAAAACAGAACAAAATAGAAAATAAAAGAACATAATAGACTAGAATATAATAGAAACAAAATAGAATAACATAGAAAGAATATAACCATCTTCTGAAATTCAAATTTCAAATAGAATAAATTTGAATTTGAATACATAAGAAAATAACAGAATAGTAAAGAATAGAATAGACAAAAAAAGAATAGCATAGATTATAACAGAATAGAAAATAATAGAACTAAAAAAACAATAGAATAGAATAAAAAGAATATAACCATTTCCCAAAATTCAAATAGAATGAATTTGAATACAATAGATAAGAATAGAATAGAAAATAACAAAATAGTATAGAAAAAAACAACAGAATAGAATAGAAAGAATATAACCATCTTCCGAAATTCGAGTTTTGAATAGAATAAAATTGAATTTGAATAGAAAAATAATAGAATAGAAAATAAACTAATGGAAAAGAATAGAATAAAGAAATAATATAATTAAAAAAAAGCAATAGAATAGAATAGATTAGAATAGAAAGAATATAACCATTTCCCAAAATTCAAATAGAATCAATTTGAATTTGAATAGAATAGAAAAGGAAGATGGTTATATTCATCCTATTCTGTTGTTTTTTTCTATACTATTCTGTTATTTTATTTTATTCTATAATTTTATATTCTATTCTACTCTATTCTATTCTATTCAAATTTAAATTGATTCCAACAGAATTTTGGAAAATGGTTAGATTATTTATATTCTATCCTATTGTTTTTTTAATTATATTCTTTTCTATTCTAATTGCAGAAGATGGTTATAATCGTTCTAATTTATTTATTATTTTTTTTTTATTCTATTCTATTTTGTTCTTTTATTTTCTATCCTATTTTGTTCTGTTTTACTCTATTATATTATATTCTTTTACTTTCTGTTATATTCTTTTCTATGCTATTCTTTTTTTTTCCATTCTATTCCTTTATTTTCTATTCTATTTTATTCTCTTTGGAAATTGGAAAACAATTTGAATTTGAAAACTATTCGAACTTGATGTGAAAACTTTTCGAATAGATCCGAAAACGAATAAACAAAATGAATTCTGAAAACGAATTAAACAAATGAAACAAATTTAACGAAACAAATTTATGTAAATAACGAATCGAAATGAAACAAAACAATTTTTTCCGCTCTGCGCATGTCTATTATGAACTTCACGATGGAGATTTGTATTTTTTCCAGGCATTCTATTGGGATTGGCTGTGGAGTGATGACCATCGTTTTCCTTGCTGACCGCCCAGCCTGTGTTAACATCTTATGCGCTTTTGGCCATTATAACCTTTGGCTCATCTGTTCTGGTGAGAGGCATGATGATTACTCCTTGCCGTTGGTTGATCTCTTTACACCTAAGTTGGAAGAACACATGCTAATGGTCTTTGTTTTCACTATGGACTTCACAATTTCCTTTTTATGATATAAGGACATTTATACAGTCAAGTCCATAAATATTGGGACATGGACACAATTCTAATCTTTTTGGCTCTATACACCACCGCAATTTGAAATGAAATGAACAAGATGTGCTTTAACTGCAGACTTTCAGCTTTAATTTGAGGGTATTTACATCCAAATCAGGTGAACGGTGTAGGAATTACAACAGTTTGTATATGTGCCTCCCACTTTTTAAGGGACCAAAAGTAATGGGACAATTGGCTGCTCAGCTGTTCCATGGCCAGGCGTGTGTTATTCCCTCATTATCCCATTTACAAGGAGCAGATAAAAGGTCTAGTGTTCATTTCAAGTGTGCCATTTGCATTGGGAATCTGCTGCTGTCAACTCTCAATATGAGATCCAAAGAGCTGTCACTATCAGTGAAGCAAGCCATCATTAGGCTGACAAAAACAAAACAAACCCATCAGAGAGATAGCAAAAACATTATGTGTGGCCAAATCGACTGTTTGGAACATCCTTAAAAAGAAAGAACGCACCGGTGAGCTCAACAACACCAAAAGACACGGAAGACCACTGAAAACAACTATGGTGGATGACCAAATAATTCTTTCCCTGGTGAAGAAAACACCCTTCACAACAGTTGGCCAGATCAAGAACACTCTCCAGGAGGTAGGTGTATGTGTGTCAAAGTCAACAATCAAGAGAAGACTTCACCAGAGTGAATACAGAGGGTTCACCACAAGATGTAAACCATTGGTGAGCCTCAAAAACAGGAAGGCCAGATTAGAGTTTGCCAAACAACATCTAAAAAAGCCTTCACAGTTCTGGAACAACATCCTATGGACAGATGAGACCAAGATCAACTTGTACCAGAGTGATGGGAAGAGAAGAGTATGGAGAAGGAAAGGAACTGCTCATGATCCAAAGCATACCAGCTCATCAGTGAAGCATGGTGGTGGTAGTGTCATGGCGTGGGCATGTATGGCTGCCAATGGAACTGGTTCTCTTGTATTTATCGATGATGTGACTGCTGACAAAAGCAGCAAGATGAATTCTGAAGTGTTTCGGGCAATATTATCTGCTCATATTCAGCAAAATGCTTCAGAACTCATTTTACGGAGCTTCACAGTGCAGATGGACAATGACCCGAAGCATACTGCGAAAGCAACCAAAGAGTTTTTTAAGGGAAAGAAGTGGAATGTTATGCAATGGCCAAGTCAATCACCTGTCCTGAATCCGATTGAGCATGCATTTCACTTGCTGAAGACAAAACTGAAGGGAAAATGCCCCAAGAACAAGCAGGAACTGAAGATAGTTGTAGTAGAGGCCTGGCAAAGCATCACCAGGGATGAAACCCAGCATCTGGTGATGTCTATGCGTTCCAGACTTCAGGCTGTAATTGACTGCAAAGGATTTGCAAGTAAGTATTAAAAAGTGAAAGTTTGATGGATGATTGTTAATCTGTCCCATTACTTTTGGTCCCTTAAAAAGTGGGAGGCATATATACAAACTGTTGTAATTCCTACACCGTTCACCAGATTTGGATGTAAATACCCTCAAATTAAAGCTGAAAGTCTGCATTTAAAGGCACATCTTGTTCGTTTCATTTCAAATCCATTGTGGTGGTGTATAGAGCCAAAAAGATTAGAATTGTGTCGATGTCCCAATATTTATGGACCTGACTGTATATGCACTGTGTCTGTTTGCACATTAGTTGTTACCTTTATGCACGGCTAAGTGTTGGATGTATATCTGTAATTCATTGAATAGTGTTTCATATAGCACTATTTGGCAATTTATTTGCTGTTTCATATTGTAACATGCATGTTTAATATTTGCTGTCTCATATTGCACTTTATAGTTTGCTTTTCAAATTGCACTGTTTGCACTTTATTTGCTGTCTCATTTTGCAGTTTTTTGCACAATATATGATAGATCTATAGCGTTGCTTTGACATACAGTATATATATTATGAGAATTGAGATCACAATTTTTTAGCAAGTTGCTTTTTGATTTTTATTTACCTGGTTCGGATTTTTTTACACTTTTTAATATAATGCATGAAGGTAAGAAACTACTTTAAGGACACCTGCAAGGTTCAAGGCTTGAAATCACCTAAATAAAAAACAGCTAATATAAATGTTGTGATCTTTGAGGGTCGCATAGGGATGTGTATGTATCTCTTAAACCAGCATAACAACAACCCAGCCATTCAACACCCGTACAAACTGTTATTTTTAACATTTACTATAAACACCATTGCCACATCTTTTTAGAAAGGAGAAATCTCTGTATCCCAACCTGCATGGGCATGGGAAGTTTACAAACCGCAGCCCAGCAATTAGTAAATCGGTTACAGATATAATCACCAATTGCTCTCCAATACTTTTTTGGAACTAGAATGTTCTACACATCAGTAATGCATTTCCTTCCTAGTCCAGACTTTCTGTGTGTCCTGGTTTTCATCAAAATATAATACTCAGTTATACAAACAATTAAATGTGTAAATTTAAAGTCTCTGAAAGCTACATGATATCAACACATCTTCTTATTACCATATAGTCATTAAAAACACATGTTCCCTGTGGAAACTAGCTTTCAAGCAGAAAGTTAAAGTGGTTCTAAAGCCTGAACGTTTTTTACATTAATGCACCCCCCTCCCAAATACTTACCTGAGTCCTGTATTGATCCAGCGTGGGTCCATCTGCAACAGCACTTCTCTCTCTCAGCTCAGGAGCGAGCCCGCAGGTGCACTGCCATAGGAAGCGGTTTCCTATAGGTGCACACCGAGAGGAGTAGGAGCCAAGAGCATCAGCGGGGGACCCCCAAAGAAGAGTATAATAAGTTTGTTATTTTAAAAAAATTATATAAATATGCCTTTACAATCACTTTAACCCCCTCCCGTCCATTGTCAAATGTTGGGCGGGCAGAGGCTCTCTAGTTCTTGGACAACGTCATATGATGTCTTTCCACTCTCGCCATGCTTGCATGCCTATGGGACACATGCTCTGTCCCTGGGACACAGCGCATCACTGATCCCGATAAAGAGCCAATGATGAGGATGTTTACCCATGTGATCAGTTGTGTCCAATCACAGCTGATCACATGTAAACAAGGAAATGCCGGTTATCGGCATTCCTCTCGTCACACTGACAGCATGTGAGGAGAGGAGAGCCAATCAGCGGCATTTCGTCACAGGGGAGATCTACGCAGATAATCAGGGTACTAATTATCAGTGCCCTGATTATCAGTGCAGCCCCAACAGTGATGCCAATCAGTGCCCAGCAAAAAACAATACAGGTGTGACAGCGCTGTAAAAGTGAAATAAACAATTATGGTGATAAACACTGATATTGCAATAATATGAAAAAAGTCCAAAAACATACAATGAATGAATCGCCGTTGTGCAAAAAAAATGAAAAAAAAAATAAAATACAAAAACAAAAAACAAAAACAAGCTTGTGTGATATCTTCAGACAACCTCCATGAACGGAATGCTCCCACCACCTCATGCAATGCTCGCTCGCCTCCTTTAAACGACCCTGCAAAGGGTCAAACACACCTTGCACCCTGTGCAAACATTCCCTCCCAGGGATCATCAGAGAATCTCGGTAGCTCAAAGGATGAAAGTAATCAAAAATAGATAAGTACTCCTTCCACTGTGCTGCTTCAAACTTTAAATCCACAATGACTACTGGTGAGTTCAGCAACACATGAAAATAAACGAGAGAAAGTGCCCCTATAGTGCAGTATCCGAGGGGTAAAAATGAAACCACTCCACCCCAGCTAGCATTGAACTCACATTTAATGAAATTTTAAAAGCATTAAAAATGACATGACAGTCTGACTCAGTACAGTAGTACTCCACCACCTCCAGATGAAGCCACGTGGGAGGTGGTGAAACTAGTAGAGGTGGAACCTGGCGGTGAACTACTACTACTGAGTGAGACTGTCGTGTCATTTTTAATGCTTTTAAAAAAGTATTCAGACCCCCTTAAATTTTTCATTCTTTATTATATTGCAGCCATTTGCCAAAATCATTTAAGTTCATTTTTTTCCTCATTAATGTACACACAGCAACTGATATTGAAAGAAAAAACACAGAACTGTTGACATTTTTGCAGATTTATTAAAAAAGAAAAACTGAAATATCACATGGTCCTAAGTATTCAGACCCTTTGCTGTGACACTCATATTTAACTCAGGTGCTGTCCATTTCTTCTGATCATCCTTGAGATGGTTCTACACCTTCATTTGAGTCCAGCTGTGTTTGATTACATTGATTGGACTTGATTAGGAAAGCCACACACCTGTCTATATAAGACCTTACAGCTCACAGTGCATGTCAGAGCAAATGAGAATCATGAGGTCAAAGGAACTGCCTGAAGAGCTCAGAGACAGAATTGTGGCAAGGCACAGATCTGGCATCCCCCTGTCAGAACACCATCGCTGGACTAACCTTGCATGGTTAGTACAGCGGCTCTGACCAGAGCTGACAGTTTTTTTTCGGGTTGCATGAAAAAAAAAACTATAGTGTGTACCCGACTTTAGTTAGGTTTAGACTAAACTTCTACTTTAACAATTCTTTACTTAATCGCCCAGACCTATGTGCAACAGTGCAACACTGTCTTTAAGGGTAAACAAGGTTAATATAGTACAAATCGAGCTCCAGTATCATGACCAGTAACTTTTTTGTAAAAACATTGAGCTGTGATAAGCTTACACAAAGGGCCACAAGGAATTAAAATTAGAGGCAAACAGTATCATCTCTACTAGCAGCACATTCCCTCTTCTCTCAGCTGGTTATAATGATAATCCTATTGAATCCTGAAAAGCTTGAATGAGATGAGTACTAACAAAATATGTTCTACACTAACAAGGCAGAAAAGCAAGTAGGATAGACTATATGTATATTTATTATATTCCAAAAAAAACAAGCAGGACTTTAGCCAATAGCCATAACAATTTACTTTCAAACTATTGCAATCATGTATGGTTGTAAAAGCTTCTTCAATAATATAGCCTGTTAATCTACTGTGTAAGCACTATATTGCTCAAAATCATCTCACAGTGAGGTGAAAGTGAACATGTACTTAAAAATCTATTGAAACACCAGTTTGCTTGCATCTCCTATCTTTCTGTGGTCTGAGCTGAGGGACTCTCCTAGCTGCCGGGAGAAGAACTCCTCCAGTTAGAGTGGGGGGAATTGAAGGGAAAGGAAAGACAGATTATGGTGGTAGGAGATTCAATTCTTAGAAGGACACAGAGGCCAATCTGTAACAAGCGCTGAACAGTATGTTGTCTACCGGGCGCTCAGGTTCGGCACATCACGGATCTGGTGGACAGATTACTGGGAGGGGCTGGGGAAGACCCAGCTGTCATGGTGCACGTTGGCACCAATGACAAAGTCAGAGGTAGATGGAGTGTCCTAAAGAAGGATTTTAGGGACTTAGGAGCTAAATTGAGGAAAAGGTACTACCAAGGTAGTATTCTCAGGAATAAAAACGGTACATCGAGCCACACCAGAAAGGCAGACGGAGATTAGGGAAGTAAAAAAGTGGCTGAAGAGCTGGTGTAGTAAGGAGAGGTTTGGGTTCCTGGAGGACTGGGCTGACTTCTCAGTCGATAACCAGTACTATAGAAGGGACGGACTGCACCTAAATGAGGAGGGTGCAGATCAGATGGGAATGAAGATGGCCAAAAATACATCTGTGTCCCCATCAGTCCTCCTTATATCTGTGTCCCCATCAGTCCTCCTTACATCTGTGTCCCCATCAGTCCTCCTTACATGTCGCGGTGTCCCCATCAGTCCTCCTTACATCTGTGTCCCCATCAGTCCTCCTTACATGTCGTGGTGTCCCCATCAGTCCTCCTTACATCTGTGTCCCCATCAGTCCTCCTTACATCTGTGTCCCCATCAGTCCTCCTTACATGTTGTGGTGTCCCCATCAGTCCTCCTTACATGCCCGTGGTGTCCCCATCAGTCCTCCTTACATCTGTGTCCCCATCAGTCCTCCTTACATCTGTGTCCCCATCAGCCCTCCTTACATCTGGTGCCCCTCTGTGACATCCAGACTATACAGCCCCCCGTGACATCCAGACTGGCCCCCCGTGACATCCAGACTATACGGCCCCCCTGTGACATTCAGACT
Source organism: Aquarana catesbeiana (assembly GCF_042186555.1). Classification (NCBI taxonomy): domain Eukaryota; kingdom Metazoa; phylum Chordata; class Amphibia; order Anura; family Ranidae; genus Aquarana; species Aquarana catesbeiana. The sequence goes on along the minus strand of NC_133330.1, from coordinate 195,007,545 downwards.
ATACGAATAAAATTAATATGTGGCGCTGCCCTATCCTAGTGTACTAACTCCAAATAAATGATCACAAAACGCTGAAAAAATATCCTCCTCATAAAAATGCAATGTGCATATACAATCTAGTAACAATACCCTGTGGTAGCCAAATAAGATCTACTTCAATGCATTAATGATTTGACATATATCCAAGAGAATAGTGCATCAAAATAATATATTATGATTCCTAGTGCTCATATATATAAAACTAAATAAAATGTGGCGCTGCCCTATCCTTGTGTACCAACTCCAAATTCGGGAAAATAAATAATCACAAAGTTCTGAAAAAATCTTCCTCATAAAAGTGCAATGTGCATATAGAATCTAGTAGCGATACCCTGTGGTAACCAAATAAGATCTAATTCAATGCATTAATAATTTGACATATATCCAAGAAAATAGTGCATCGAAATAATATGATTCCTAGTGCTCATATATATGAACTAAGTATTAAAGTGCCCCGTGCACAGTGCAAAGAATGCAACTCCTGTTGCAACTATTATAACATAAACATTATTTAAAGAGTGACACAATGTGTAAAATTATCATAAAGTGCATATGTGCAACTATAAATGCGACTACACACCCCGCATAGATACATAAATAATAAAATACATCAAAAGTGGCGGTTGTGCAATAAAATCCACAAACACTCTTTCATGCAATGCGACTCCTGCTGCGACCGTAATGTCCGCAAGGGGAAGTCTATTAAAAAGTGCAGATAATGGTGACTTGTGATAAATTCTTCCAACTCTGTTCTCATGCGTGGCAATTGTTTCCCCCAGCCTCTCACCTGCAGTAGCGGCCCCCAATTGGGCCGAATCAAGCGAAAGTGACCGGGTAGATGGTACTCTGTACAGAGGATAGATCTTCTACAGTGATTCCAGTTCCCAGGAGGGCATCCGTGGATATGACTCTCTGCAAACCTCACCTCCACTCACAATGATCCCCGGGTGATGGTGAAGGAGAAAAGAATAGCCTCCATAGTGTAGTATTGCAGTAAAATTTATTAAAACAAACGTAACCACTTACATTCAAATACACAGCGAGCAGTGTGGATCAGAAGGCTTCCGGGTTCAGCCGTACCCGGAAGCGTCGGCACCTGGCTCCTCCTACCCTGACGTGTTGCGTCACACCACGTGACTTTCTCAAAGAGCGAAAATCGTCTCCGCGGGCCGCGGACCTCTAAAGGCCGACGAAAATCGGGAAAAAACGAATTCCTGGGACGTCTCCCGGGAAACGATTAAATCTGGAAAAGGGTCTAAATCCCTGGAAGGTCCCGGGAAATTCCAGACAGTTGGCAAGTATGATATACCCCCAAATATGCTGCAGAAATCTCCCTCCACTGAGTCTGGCTGCAGCCATTTTTACTGTGGGCAGCTGAAGCTGCTGCCTGTTTACTTCCTGGATTTACACAGACACACAGAGGCACACCTCCAGCTCTGCAGCTCTGATTGACCCTCTTATGACTCATCCCCCTCCCTTCATGGCAAACTCTCACGAGAGAGAGAGCTGTGCATGATGTCATAAGCCTAGGCTAATGACAGACAAGAAAGAGGAAGTGAGCTGTATAAGGTATTTACTGGCAGAAAAAAATGTTTTACTTTCCAAAGTTAAAACAACAAGGGCAGAGGATTTAATAGATGGAAAGATGAAAAAATGACTGAAGTTCCACTTTAAAACCCCTTCCCGCCGACCGTACGCATATGTGCGTACTTGGCTTTCCGGGGTTATACCGGGATGATGCCCGCAGCTGCAGGCATCATCCCGGTACCGTTGTACAGATCAGGCGATCGGCTACCCGTATATAACAACCGATGCGGCTAAAAGCCGCTCGGCTGTTATACCGGAGGAGCGGGAGAGGACATGCCCCCCCTCCCGCCACCTCCCGCCGCTCTTAAGCTCATTCTGTTGCGATCGGGAGGCCCGGTGTCCCGCTGTGGGTGGGCTGGTACGAAGCCGTGGGCGGCTTCGTTCCAGCCTTCTCAATGTAAACGCGGAAGCGACGTCATGACGTCACTTCCCGTTTACTCGGCTGCCAATGGCGCCGAATTTAAAAAAATACACAGTATTCAGAATCGCCGTTTTCGGCGATCTGAATACTTTGCAGTGCAGAGGAGGGATCGGGGGTCTTTTAGACCCCCGATCCCTCCATAAAGAGTGCCTGTCACCACCTATTACTGTCACAAGGGATGTTTACATTCTTTGTGACAGCAATAAAAGTAAAAAAAAAACTTTTTTTCTTAAAACACAATTTATAAGTCTAAAAATAAATAAAATAAACTAAAAAAAAAAATTTTTTAAAGCGCCCCCGTCCCCGCAGGCTCGCGCAGCGCAGAAAACGCATACGGAAGTCGCGCCCGCATATGTAAGCGGTGTTCAAATCACACATGTGAGGTATCGCCGTGATCATCAGAGTGAGAGCAATAATTCTAGCCTTAGACCTCCTCTGTAACTCTATCCTGGTAACCGTAAAAAAAATTTAAAGCGTCGCCTATGGAAATTCATAGCTACCATAGTTTGTTGCCATTCCACGAGTGCGTGCAATTATAAAGCGTGGCATGTTTGGTATCTATTTACTCGGCGTAACATCACCTTTCACATTATACAAAAAAATTGGGGTAACTTTATTGTTTGGATTTTTTCAAATTCATGGTAGTGTCCCTTTTCCAAAAATTTGCGTTTAAAACACCGCTGCACAAATACCGTGTGATATAAAATATTGCAACAATTTCCATTTTATTCTCTAGATTCTCTGCTAAAAAAATATATATAATGTTTGGGGGTTCTAAGTAATTTTCTAGCAAAAAATGTGGATTTTAACTTGTAAACACCAAATTTCAAAAATAGGCTTAGTCATGAAAGGGTTAATATCATGTTAAGTTACAAAGTTCTAGAACTGAGAATGAGCTATCTAGATGTTTAAGAGTGCAGGGGCATTATAAGGGTATCAAGTATGGAAAGCAGCATTTGGAGGTGCCTGCTATAAATTTTAGGTAAGGATCTTTTTAAAAATGCATTTTTTTTAATCATTTACAGGACATTCTGACTTCCACTCCATTTCCTTCAAATACAATATCAACCTTTTACAGACTTACTACATTCATGAACACTTTAAGAAATTAGCACTAAAACACACCAAAAAAAAAAAAGGTACATGTAGCATTTTTTGCAGTACATTGCAATAGATGTTAGTTGGCTAGGTGTTTTGGGGTGCCAAAAATAAGCAGAGATGCAGAGAAAAATGTAGATGCTGCCTCTGTCTCTAGCCTTAATACTTTAAGCCATTGACCTGGAACCAGCATGCACTAACTGAAGGTGATTCTATAGGTAAATTTAAAAAAAATATAACATGTTATATTTACCTGCCTATACTTACCTACTCTGTGCAGTGGTTTTGCACAGAGCAGCCCTGATTCTCCTCTTCTTGGGTCTCTGCAGGTGCTCCTGGCTCCTCCCCCTTTCTGAGTGCCCCTATAGCAAGCCGCTTGCTATGGGGGCACTCGTGTGTGCTCGCTCCTGAGCCATCTCTGTGTGTCCAGTGACACACAGAGCGTGACTTGGCCCCACCCCCTGTTCCCACCTCACTGGCTGTGATTGACAGCAGCAGGAGCTAATAGCTTTCACTGCTGCCTCTCTGTTCAATGAGGAGAGAGAGAGCCACTGCTCTCATGCACTTCGCTGGATTGAGATCGGGCTCAGGTATGTATAAGTATAAGGGGGGCTGGGAGGAGCTGCTTAATGATGTTTTTATTACCTTGCATAAATAAATAAATAATGCATAAATTGCATTAAGGTAAGAAAAAAAATAAAAATCTCTTACAATTAGAGCGACTTGAAGTCAAAATAAAGTCAGAACTTTTGATCTGCATACTTATTCTTAGCTAGTACTTCTGAAATAATTAGAACTATTGGACTGCCAGGACAGTCAGACAGCTAGCATTTTTAGAAGTAGAGGCCAGAGATGGAGCCTCCATTTTTCTTATTTTAAAGTAAATAGAAACTCCAAAAGGAAGCATGAAATTACCATAAAAAGGTGGAACCAGTACAAATATTCATGAGATCAAGAAGCTAGTGAACAGTGTAGCCTTCCAGTATCCAGTCAAAACGAAAATGCTGGCATTGGGTTTATAATGAAACTGTTACAACAATCAATATCAATACATACAGTATGTTCTGTCTCTGGGACACCTAGCTAAACCTGCTTATCCCAATAACTGTAGATACCATATTTCTTTGATCTCAGTTGTATTAGAACAAGCCAGGTGAAACTACAAAACAGAAACGAAACAGACTTCAATAAGTACAATATCACATACAATACAGCATACATTGCATAAACAACGATATACAGTACAAGATGAGATAATAAAAACTTACTTTTTAAGTTCTCTAAGGGGTGATGACGATAGATTGAGAAAGACATGTATTGCTTCCTGCAATGTGTTGAAAAGAATGGTGGCTGGTTCACTTCCTGTTAGGATTCTACCCAGCATTCCCTGCTTGCTGACAACTTCCTTAATTACACATACATTAAATAAATAAACAGAACTGCAGCAATACCAAAAAGGAATGCTAGATGGAGCCTGCACACCACATATGATTGTCTTAAGTGAATTACACATTTTGCATGTAAATTTAACAACACAGGTACGAATAAGGTACAAATAATCAGCAAGACATCTGGTGGACAGAACACTCCCCGCCTGACATCAAGTGATGTCACTAACAGGGTCCTCTGTAGAAAGCAACAGAATAAGTTCGGTCACTGGTCTCAAGAATACTTTAAGCTCATTCTGTTGAAAGATCTTGACCTCGACCTTACGGACACAATTATCCTTGCTTGGCAGTACTTTGGTGATCAAACCTAAAGGCCACATATTCCTTAGTGTCTGGCAATCTTTCATGAGCACAGCATCACCAGGTTTAAGATTAGGCTTTTCAGTGTGCCACTTTCTCCTTACTTGTAGAGTAGATATATATTGTTCCCTCCACCGATTGCAAAAGGTATTGGCAAGGGTTTGTACTTGTCTCCATTGATGTTTGTAAAGGTCCTTCTCACAAAACTCTCCAGCTGGAGCACCGGCAAGACTAGTCTTTTGCGTGAGTAACATGGCAGGTGTAAGGACCACTGGATCTTCAGAGTCACTTGAAATGGATGTCAAAGGTCCGGCGTTAATGATAGCTGTAACCTCTGCCATAAATGTCACTAACCATTCGTGAGTAAGCCTTGCAGTTCCTACTTGTAGGAAGATAGAGTCAAGAATTCTGCGGGCTATGCCTATCATCCTCTCCCAAACACCTCCCATGTGAGAAGAGTGAGGTGGGTTGAGGATCCACGTGCAGTGTTGTTCACTCAAGTATCTTTCTACTCTGAGAATGTCCAAGTTAGAAGGAATTTGAAGTTCTTTCACTGCTCCTACAAAGTTAGACCCTCTGTCAGAGCGAATGAGTTTCAATGGGCCTCTGATTGCAATAAGTTCAGCTAGCTCTGTGGCTAATACTGCAGCACTGTACGTGGCATTGTCCTTTAGTGTCTATGGTTTTCAGGTAAGCTACAGCAGGAATTGCTTTAACAGAAGCATCCGAAAACACACAAAGTCTTTGCATATGAATGTCAGCAGATGACAGAGGAGCATATGGTCGCGGAATTTTAAGGTTGGATAGAGCTGTTAGTGAGTCCTTCCACTCTAGCCATAGGTTCTTCTTGTCGGTGGGGAGAGGGTGGTCCCAATCTAGCGACTCACAGGTTAAGTCTCTAAGTAGTGCCCTGGATGGTGTCAGGTGCTGCAAAGCCTAAGGGATCATACAGGCTGTTTATGATAGACAGGACGCCTCTACGGGTAAAGGGTTTTTCTTCTGTGTTTACTTGGAAAGTAAACGTGTCAGATCTTAAGTCCCAAAGCAAACCAAGGCTCAGTTGCATGGGAAGTGAGTCTGTGCCTAGATCTGAGTCCTTTAACTCGTTAGAAGCCTTTCCTGTCCAAGATCTTTCTAAAACATCTCTACTGTTGGAAGCAATCTTGTGGAGTCTTAAGTTGGAACAAGCAAGCATCGCCTGAGTTCTTTTGAGGAGACTGATTGCGGCTTCATTTGTGGGTAGTGATTTCATGCAATCGTCTACATAGAAATCCTTGTCCACAAACTGTCTGACATCTGACTCATACTCTGACTCTCCCACTCTAGCAGAATGTCTGAGGCCATATATAGCAACTGCAGGGGAAGGACTGTTGCCAAATATGTGCACCCTCATGCGGTATTCTGTGAGGTCCCTAAAGGGATTGTTGTCCCTGAACCAGAGAAACCTCAGAAAGTTACGGTGTTCTTCTTTAACAAGAAAGCAATAGAACATTTGCTGTATGTCTGCCATGAATGCGACTGAATCCTTGCAAAAGCGAAGAAGTACTCCTAATAGTCTGTTGTTAAGGTAAGGGCCAGAGAGAAGGACATAATTTAGAGAGACACCCTCATGTTTGGCGCTGGAATCGAACACCACTCTAATCTGTCCTGGCTTCTTAGGGTGATTGACCCCAAATATAGGTGTCAGGAAAGGGTCCATGCGCTGGTAAGATATATCGTTTGGCATGCAGTACTGTGGTCCACCAGCAGGTGTCTCCTGGCAGTGTTGAACTGTCAGGAGAATATTTCCCTGCTGGTGTCATTTCATCTTTTGGCCGCAGTACTGACGTCCACCAGCGGATGGATCCTGGCAGTATGGAGCAGACAACACTCCCTGCGCTCAGGTGTGACTTGAAGTCAATTATAATCAGTCCTATAAATACCCGGCAAGCCCTCACATGCTCGCCTTGGTATCTTTCTCCCTGTGCCCTGACCTTGCTGCCTGTATCCTGATCGTGAACCTGTTTCTGTCCTGCTCTGCTCTGATCCGATCCGATCCCTATCCCTAGCCCATCCTGTTCTTGTCCCTCCTGATTCCCTTGGATCCCTGCCCTGCAGCCTAACCATCCATCCTCTCCCTGTCCTGCTGGTTTCCCGTCCTTGCCCATCTGCTGACCTCCCTGTGTATGACCTTGGCCTGGCTTTGTTTACGATTCCGGTATCTCCATTTACTTGTATATACTATTTGTTGTTTGTGGGTCTGTGGTTGGTTTTGCACTGTTTATATTCCTCTTACTTGTCACTTGTTTAATAAACACCATTATTTATTCACTTACATGCATTTTGGATTATCTCTGTGCAGTCCACACAGTCTGGTCTACTAAATTCCCTGACAGTATACCAAGGCCATCCCTGACCAGATGTGGCTGCATTGAGGAAACCATCCTGGTTTGTCGGGTCTGCTAATATGGATTCCAATGAAATAATGTATTATTCTCTGCTAGCAGAAGAGGATGGTGAATATTGTCGCTAGATTTTAAAAGGGTGGACTAGTGACCAGCTGATGGAAACTATCCGATCAGCTCATTCCCTAGTGGATCAGGGGTATATGTCATTTGAAGATGTTCAGCCCCTGATCCAGTTATGTGCAAAACCAGCCCTGTCATGCATTCCCAAAGGAAGCGATGATTTTTCTCCCCCCTTCGATTATGGCCAAGTTGAATCCCTGGTTTGGTTGTTAGAGGATGATCCAGCCTATTTCATGGAACATTATTCCTCCCGTTCACAGCAGGTGTTGTCTAATTGCATCCAGTCGGTGCAATCCTTGGTTAGTCAGGCTGTGTGTGAATCAGTGTTTGTTCAACCTGTGCTGCAGGCATGGTCAGATCTCCTGTCTTTAGCTAAGTCACAATATTCCAGCCCTGCCATTAATCATCTGCCTTCCCAAAAATCTATCTCCCCGTCGCCTATGGCAACCTCAGCTACAGCCTAGTTTAATCAGCCCCCTACCAAATACCCAGTCTCCAAGTGTAGCACCTATCCTGCCTTCAATCCAATTGTCTCTTCTCCTCCACCTGTAACAGTCCCACAAAACCCTCCTCCAGCTACAGTTCCTTGGTCTTCCTTCTGCCCAGCTACTTTCTTTTCTTACAGCCCTGCACCTACATACAAAACTGCACGGGCTAAACCAAAAAAGAAACAAAAATTCTTCCCGACCCACACCATCTTGCCAGTAACCCAACCTGCTCCCACTTTCCAGTCTGATGTGCCTGCCTTCCAGCCGGATGTCTCGATGCCTGCCTTCCAGCCGGATGTCTCGTTGCCTGCCTTCCAGCCGGATGTCTCGATGCCTGCCTTCCAGCTGGATGTCTCGATGCCTGCCTTCCAGCCGGACGTCCCGATGCCTGCCTTCCAGCCTGACGTCCTGATGCCTGCCTTCCAGCCTGACGTCCCAGTGCCAGCTACCCAGTCTGACGATCCAGTGCCTGCTACTCAGTCTGACGATCCAGTGCCTGCTACTCAGTCTGACGATCCAGTGCCTGCTACTCAGTCTGACGATCCAGTGCCTGCTACTCAGTCTGACGATCCAGTGCCTGCTACTCAGTCTGACGATCCAGTGCCTGCTACTCAGTCTGACGATCCAGTGCCTGCTACTCAGTCTGACGATCCAGTGCCTGCTACTTCGTCTGAGGATCCAGTGCCTGCTACCCAGTCCGACGTTCCAGTGCCTGCTGACCGGTCTGATGACCTTGTGTCCATGTTCCAGCCTAAAGTTTTGCTACCAGCGTTCCAGTCTGATGGACCCGCTTCCCAGTTTGACGTTCTTCTGTCTGCTGTCCAGCCTGATGCGCCAGTGTCTTCTACTCAGCCTGTTGTGCCAATGCCTGTGCCCGCTGTCCAGTTTGAGGTCCCAGTGCCTGCTGCTCAGCCTGACATCTCAGTGCCCATGTTCCAGTCTGACGCTTCAGTGACTACTGTCCAGTCCGATGTACCTATTGTCCAGCCTGGTATGCCAGCACCTGCTGTTCTGCCCGATGTGCCAGCGCCTGTGTCTGCTGCCCAGTCTAAAGTTCCAGGAGCCGCTGCCTGGTCTGATGTCTCGGTGTCGGCTTTCCAGTCCGCTTTCCAGCCTGATGTGCCAGTGTCTGCTACTCAGCCAGTTGTGCCAATGCCTGTGCCCGCTGCCCAGTTTGAGGTCCCAGTGCCTGCTGGTCAGCCCGAAATCCCAGTGTCCGTGTTCCAGTCTGACGCTCCAGTGACTACTGACCAGTCCGATGTACCCGTTGTTCAGCCTGTTGTGCCAGTACCTGCTGTTCTGCCTGATGTGCCAGCGCCTGTCTTTGCTGTCCAGCCTGAAGTTCCAGTACCTGCTGCCCGGTCTGATGTTTCGGTACCCACTTTCCGGTCTGATGTGCCCATCCTCCAGCTTGATATCCTGGCACCTGTCTTCCAGCCTGATGTCGTGATGTTGGTATCTCAGCCTGAGGTTTCGGTGCCTGTGTTTCAGCCTGAAGTTTCAGTGCCCGTGTTTCAGCCTGGAGTTTCGGTGCCCATGTCTCAGCCTGCTGAATCAGTGCCCGTTACCCAGTCTGTTGAATCGGTGCCCGTTACCCGGTCTGCTGATCCGGTGCCCGTTACCCAGTCTGCTAAACCGAAGTCCGTCACTTTGCCTGTCAAGTAAGTACCCATTATCCGGTTTGCCGAACCAGTGCCGGTGTCCAGCTCGCTGAGTGGGGGCCTGTTACCCAGCCCACTGGGCCGGGGTCCGTTACCCAGCTAGCTGAGCCGGTGCCTGTAATCCAGCCTGCCCTTACGGTACTCGCTGTTCGGCCTAACGCTCCAGAGACTGCTTCCCAGCTCGACGACCCGGAGCCTGCTGCCCAGCTCGACGACCCGGAGCCTGCTGCCCAGCTCGACGACCCGGAGCCTGCTGCCCAGCTCGACGACCCGGAGCCTGCTGCCCAGCTCGACGACCCGGAGCCTGCTGCCCAGCTCGACGACCCGGAGCCTGCTGCCCAGCTCGACGACCCGGAGCCTGCTGCCCAGCTCGACGACCCGGAGCTTGCTGCCCAGCTTGGTTTGTTCCTGTCTGCTTCCCAGCTTGGTTTGTTTCTGTCTGCTGCCCAGCTTGGTTTGTTTCTGTCTGCTGCCCAGCTTGGTTTGTTCCTGTCTGCTGCCCAGCTTGGTTTGTTCCTGTCTGCTGCCCAGCTTGGTTTGTTCCTGTCCGCTGTCCAGCTCAATGACTCGAGCTGTCTGCCCGGATGTGCCTGACGACCAGCCTGAAATGCCTTCTTCCACCATTCTGCCTGATGCCATAGACTATGGACAATTAAGACTAGTTGGAGCGTCCGGAGGCCGCTCCTTTAGGGAGGGGTACTGTCAGGAAAGGGTCCATCCGCTGGTAAGATATATCGTTTGGCATGCAGTACTGTGGTCCACCAGCAGGTGTCTCCTGGCAGTGTTGAACTGTCAGGAGAATATTTCCCTGCTGGTGTCATTTCATCTTTTGGCCGCAGTACTGACGTCCACCAGCGGATGGATCCTGGCAGTATGGAGCAGACAACACTCCCTGCGCTCAGGTGTGACTTGAAGTCAATTATAATCAGTCCTATAAATACCCGGCAAGCCCTCACATGCTCGCCTTGGTATCTTTCTCCCTGTGCCCTGACCTTGCTGCCTGTATCCTGATCGTGAACCTGTTTCTGTCCTGCTCTGCTCTGATCCGATCCCTAGCCCATCCTGTTCTTGTCCCTCCTGATTCCCTTGGATCCCTGCCCTGCAGCCTAACCATCCATCCTCTCCCTGTCCTGCTGGTTTCCCGTCCTTGCCCATCTGCTGACCTCCCTGTGTATGACCTTGGCCTGGCTTTGTTTACGATTCCGGTATCTCCATTTACTTGTATATACTATTTGTTGTTTGTGGGTCTGTGGTTGGTTTTGCACTGTTTATATTCCTCTTACTTGTCACTTGTTTAATAAACACCATTATTTATTCACTTACATGCGTTTTGGATTATCTCTGTGCAGTCCACACAGTCTGGTCTACTAAATTCCCTGACAATAGGTAAGTACCAGTATTCCTCTGAGTCTTTGAGGCTTGGGGCTATCTCAGCATGACCATTCTGGAATATTTTCTCCATGAAGGAAAAGAAATGTTCTTTCATCTCTGGTTTCCTTTGAAGATTGTGTCTTAGGGAAGTGAGACGTTTATATGCTAGTTCTCTGTTGTTAGGCAAACGTAGTCTTTGTGGTCTAAAGGGAAGAGGTGCAACCCAGCTATTAGTCCCGTCTTTCTCCATAGTCCTTTCCATAACTTCTAGGAAGAGCCTATCCTCAATGGACATTGCTACCTGGTTATCCTCCTTTGTTCTCCTGGACACCGTGCCTCCCAAGTCGCCCCGGCCGTTGTCATAGGTATTGCTGTCACAGAGGGGACTTAGGAAGGGAAGAGGTACAGGGTTGTTGTGTGGTAGCTCCTTCATGAGGATGTGATTCTGACAGGGCCGGAAAAGAGATTTCAAGACATTCTCGAAGGTACTAGTGAGCAGGTTATTAACAAATGCAGGTTTGTGTGCACCTCCCAGGCAAACATCACCCATAATGACCCACCCGAGATCCAGTTTTTGGGCATATGGGGCATTTTTAGGAGCGTTGATCAGTTTTCTTACTTTGTGGACTTGCAAGATATCACTCCCTAGGAGTAAGATTATCTGAGCCTGATCATCTAGTTCTGGTATGAGATGTGCTATGTGATTTGAGTCTGGTGAGCTGCTGCGTCTGGTGTGGGAATCTCTGATCTGTTGTCTGGCATCTGGTTGCACTCTATTATGGTCGGTAAGGGTAGGCATGTCTTACCATCCAATGTTTCAATTTGTAGGCCGTCAGCTCTTCTCCCCACTGTTTCCACTGTACCTGCACAAGTCCTAAGGGAGTAAGGACTGCTGGGGCCTTTCAGGTTTAGAATGTCAAAAAACATAGATCTAGCTAGTGATTTGTTACTCTGATCATCCAAGATGACGTAGAACTTGACTGCTTTGTCTCTGCGTCCTTTTGGATAAACTCTCACGAGATTTTAGAGCAGGATCTGCCACCTATACTTCCTTTGCAGACTTCAGTGCACTGTGAAGTGATTGCTATGGCGTCTGTACTAGAGTCTTTGGTCTCCCCGCCTTGCTCCTTGTCCCTATAAACAGGTGGAAAAGTTCTTAGAGTAGGCCTTGGGTGTAGAGCTGTGTTGTGCTCTGTACTGTCACATTCTGTACATTTGACACTGACCTTACAGTCCTTGGCGAAATGTGTGATTGAAGAGCAGCACTTGTAACAGATGTTGTTCTCTTTGAGGAAAGCTTTGCGATCTTGGATGGTCTTTGTCCTGAAGGCTCTGCATTCCAGAAGAGGATGTGGCATCTTATGTAGGAGGGCAGAACTTAGTAGGGTCGCTGTCTTGGTCCTCTGGCTGAGACTCTGCAAATCTGTGGGAAGAAATGTTAGTTTTGTGCACTGCTACTGGAGCACTGATTTGTTGAGGGCCAGAAGAATTGGTATAAGACACTGGAAAAATGAAGCTGGGGTCATCTTTCATTCCTGCTTGTCTGTCTAAAAAGTCCACAAACTCACTAAAGGGTGGAAAAGGCACATTGTGTTTTCGTTTGTAGTTACAGCCATGCGTAATCCATCTTTTGTGTGACTCATAAGGAAGTTTTTGTGCTAAGGAGGTAATACCTCTAGCAGAGTCAAGATAAGAAAGGCCAGGTAAGTCTCCTTCTACTTTAGCAACTTGTAACTCCATACACAGGTCACTGAATTCTCTGAGTCTTTGGTAACCTCTGCTAGGTATTTTTGGGAAGTCTTCTATTCTTTTAAACAGTTTACTCTCTATAGCCTCTGGTGAGCCATAACACCTATCCAGTCTGTTCCAGATGTTTGCAAGGCCTATCTCAGGGCGGTTTATGTTAATGTCTCTGATCCTTTTGGCATGTTTAACAGTATCATTGCCAAGCCACTTTACGAGGAGTTCTATCTGTTCCCTGCAGGATAGATCTAGACCTTGAATGACACTCTGGAAAGCGGATCGCCACGCCACTGTAGTGTTGGGGGTGATTACTGAATTTGACAAGTCCTTGGGTAACTCTCTTTTGGCCAAGAACTTGGCAAAGTCTACAGTAGCCTGATTGGCATTGGGGTAGGCTGCTGGTGTATTGTAGTAGGATGTAAAGGTATACCTGGTAAAAGTCTCTTCTTTAGGCACGCTGGGTTCAAACTTACATAAGGTTGGCAGTTCGTACCGACTCGTTGCATACACCTTTGGAGTGAAGACTGGTGTTTGATGCTTGTATGAAGGCTGGGTACCTTGTGGAGTAGAAGGTTTGATTGGAACTGGAAAGTCTGGAACTGTCAGATTTTTCTTGCTTGTAGCACTGGGGTCCCAGGTCCTCTTTTTGCTGCTTTATTTGATGTGACTCACTGACGTCATGTTTAATTTCTTGTTGTGGGATGCTGCTTGGGTCACAGTGCTGGTAGACATAATCTGACGTGCGTTGCGAAGAATTTTGTTGGTCCTCTTCTAGACCCGGTATGTTGCTCCCTAGTCTTGGCTCATCATAGACGGCTGCTTCTAAAGCTTCTGGTTCTGCAATGGCAGCGGCAGCGTCTCTTTCTACTGCTAGCTTCTCCATGTTAGCTAATAAGATAGCTTGCTGCAATTTCAGAGATGCTTCCTGCTGAGCTAGCTCTTCTTCCAGGTGTATTCTTTCCATCTCTCTCTTGTTCCATGCGTACTCTTTCTTGCTCCAAGCGTACTCTTTCCTTCTCTCTCTCTCTCTCTTGCTCCCATCTCACCTTTTCTGCATCAAGGCGGGACTTTTTTTTTTCATCTGCAACTCTTGGTCTGTGAATGCGGCCCTGGCTTTTGCTGCTTTGGCTTTTAAACAGGCGATAGCTGCTGCATTTGTGACTGATGACCTAGATGAGCTTATTTGTGAATGTGTTTTGTAGGAAGATGTCCCACTGTGAGACAAAGTTGTCTTGCTGTATAGAGACCGTTCTAATGTCATTGCTGCTTGACAGAGCACGTCTCTGTGTAGCGTGGCTGCTTGCTTCGTCTGCCGCAGGCCTGTATCTTTAAGGCTTCTGACTGTATAAGTACTGCATAGCCCCAGGCTGTACAGACTTCCGAACTCGGTTTATCTTCCCTTCAGAGGTCAGCTTAAAAATTTCACTGTTCTGTCTCTGGGACAGCTAGCTAAACCTTCTTATCCCAATAACTGTAGATACCATATTTCTTTGATCTCAGTTTTATTAGAACAAGCCAGGTGAAACTACAAAAGAACAGAAATAGACTTCAATAAGTATAATATCACATACAATACAGCATACATTGCATAAACAATGATATACAGTACAAGATGAGATAATAAAAACTTACTTTTTAAGTTATCTAAGTGGTGATGACGATAGATTGAGAAAGACATGTATTGCTTCCTGCAATGTGTTGAAAAGAATGGTGGCTGGTTCACTTCCTATTAGGATTCTACCCAGCATTCCCTGCTTGCTGACAACTTCCTTAATTACACATACATTAAACAAATAAACAGAACTGTAGCAATACCAAAAAGGAACGCTAGATGGAGCCTGCACACCACATATGATTGTCTTAAGTAAATTACACATTTTGCATGTAAATTTAACAACACAGGTACAAATAAGGTGCAAATAATCAGCAAGACATCTGGTGGACAGAACACAGTATATTTACAGGGGAAAAAAATTCTTAATTTCGCAAGAAAATGCACATTTCAAGTGTTCCTGTGGGGAATTTGATTTCTAAATCTTTAGTTACAATAAATGAAGGAATCCAGAGGTTTCTGTACATTGCATGTAATATGGTATAGTGTCAATGCACATGTGCTAACCCACCACATTGGTGTTAATGAACCTTTATAGGGTAAGTTCACCTTTACAGAAAAAATCCCCACCCCCAGTCCCGCTGACCTTGAGCATGGCGATATCCCGCCATGAGCCCTGGTATAGTCGCCTCTCCGGGGCTTAGAAATCCCTCAGTTTCATCTCCAAAACGTACCCCGTCAGGAGGATCGTTTAGGGGCATTCTAATTGGTCAACTAATCAGAACCAGCGTCCTGTCAGTGGGAAAGAAGAGAGAAAGCCGAGGAGATTTCTAAGCTCCGGACTGGTGAAGCGGCTATACCAGGGCTCGTAATGGGAGATCGCAATGCTCCAGGTCAGAGGGACTGGGGGGGGATGAGGAGGGGCTCCTGTGTAAGTTCACCTTACAGATTTTTCTGTAAAGATGAACTTACATTTTAAAGTCCATGAGAGACACAAGCCAGTGGGTACTAGCCAACTTGCTACATTCTCTTTCTTTATTTACTCCTGAAAGTTTGGAGTTTAAGTAATACTCTTTATTGGCTATTGCTAACTTAAAGATTGTAGACAATCGTTTTCTAAAACAACCCATTGAGTTTAAAATAGAAATGAAAAGTAAAACATTTGTGTATAGATTTATAAAAAAAAAATTATAAATACCTTTTTTAAACGTGATCACATTCCCTCTGCTTTCAGCTGCATAAGAAGTGGGGGGAGGAGGAGAAGTAGCAGCACACTGAGCTTCTCAAAGAAAGGCAGTGCAGCAGGGGCGTGTCAGGACAGGTCTGATCATTTGAAGAGAGCAGGCTGAGTTCTCAGCACAACTAGAGAACTGACCACGGTTTGTTCTCCTACCTAGTGTGTTCAGTTTTTTAATTGGGATGCAGAGAGACTGACAGGAACACCAGGGATTTCATACAAAGGAAGAAAAGTGAACAGGATACTTTTTCATACAAGTACATGGTACAGCAGACTCATATTAGGAATATGAAATGTTGGGTTTACATACTCTTTAAGTTATTAAAGATGCCAATCTTTTGAACCTATTAGTGTTCTTCCCCAGGCATTATATAATTCAGATAATGGTTCAGAAACCAAATATGAACATCTCTTACTAAACCTTTAATCAATGCCTATATTTGTCTTCACCACTAGCTGCACAGTGTTTTGGGATTACGTAGTCTCACAATGGCTGTGCACATTATTGCTATATGACATGGGGATACTTTTTTAGTCTTACCCCTGGCCAACACAAAGGGGTAAAATGGAGTTTTTTTTTTAAAGTATAGGAGTTAACATTGATGAAAAATACAAGCAGGAAGGTGCAAAGGAGGTTTGGGGGAATTTATAATTAAACTAAAGGACATGGTCCTTGGCTATCCCATCACTAAAGCCTAAAAACAGGAAAAAGGTGCAAACAACATTTATTACAACGAAAACTGACTTTGATGATGAATACATAAAATTCAGATAAGGAGTTGAGTTCAGGTAAGATGCCTGATGAAGGAGCACCCATGCTCCGAAGGTGAGCGTTTTAGCCACGCCCATCGTTCTACAGCGTCTGATGTGCCCTGTGGACATACCCTGCGGATGTGCCTGCTGTGGCATCCCTCATCCTTGGAGCTACAGATGCCACTAGAGCGGCCGAGGACTGAAAAAATCACTGCTGCCCAGCTTGGAACCGAAGGACCACCCAGCACAGCTGTAGAGAACCTAACTTCAATCCAGTTCTTGATCACCACTGTCAGAATGTGAGTGTATTGTAGCCTTCCTGATGGTAGTCCCAAGTGTGGCTCTGGGTTAAATTTCAGCACCATTAGCGGTAACCCCGAGCCACACTCGGGATTACATCTCAGGATCCTGGTGCAGGTTACTTACCTTGTCCCCAGGATCCTGCAATGACCCCCCGTGGTGTCTGCGGGCTCCGTCCTCTGTCCAAAGCCTCTCTGTGCCAGGCTCCGTTCCCTGCGAGCGTTGCGACGCACGGGGGCAGAGCCTGGCGGCAAATTCAAAAAATGTAAAAATCATAACACATACAGTACTGTAATCTTACAGATTACAGTACTGTATGAAATCATTTCACTTCCCTTTTGTCCCCAATGCTTTGGCCCACGCCTTGCATGCAGTTTTATATGATTGTCCATAGCAACTAAAAAGTGTCCCTTTATGTCAAAAGTGGCTCTAGACCAGCTAGAAAACAACGATAGTATATTAGAACACTTGCAGAATTTAGCGATAGTGAATCGTGGGGAAATTTATTTTATTATTATTATATAATAATTTTTTTTAATTATTTATTTATTATATTATAATTTATGATTTTGTGTTTCAAACTTCATCATACCCGGGATATCTACTAGACTCTTGGTGGACAGATTTAAGTGTGTTATTGCTAAGAATTACAGACCTACAATACAAAACACCACATTTCTATGAAAAATAAATGTACCGCTTTGAGGTGCAAAAATCGGAAATAATCATACCGCCAGGAAGGTTAAAGACTTTTAAAGCTGTGTTTTTTACCAATTTACTACGCTTAGAACTGCGCTGCTCTTTTTCTCCTTTTTCTCATTACTCCAGAGTTGCTTCTGCTCTCCTGAGCTGGCTGCCGCTTCTTCCTCTGCCAGAACCTTTAATACAGGTCTGGACCTTAAAGGAATCCTTCTAACAAAGAACTGGATACAACCATTAGTATTACCATTGACATTTTTCACCCACTCGCTTATTTACCTAAAAGTGGTTCCTGCTAGTGCTCCATCCCATCCTCTTTAGAGCCTAGGACATGGTCCTTGACTATCCCCTCACTAAAGCCTAAAAACAGTTAAAAGACTAAAAACTAAAACTGACTTAGATGATGAATAGGGATGAGCTTCGAGTTCGAGACGAACTCATGTTCGACTCGAACATCGGCTGTTCGCAAGTTCGCCGAACAGCGAACAATTTGGGGTGTTTGCGGCAAATTCGAAAGCCGTGGAATACTCTTTAAAAGTCTATGGGAGAAATCAAAAGTGCTAATTTTAAAGGCTTATATGTATGGTATTGTCATAAAAAGTGTTTAATGCTTAAAGTGAAACAATAAAAGTGTAATATTACTTTAAATTTCGTACCTGGGGGGTGTCTATAGTATGCCTGTAAAGGGCGCATGCTTCCCGTGTTTAGAACAGTCTGACAGCAAAATGACATTTCAAAGGAAAAAAAGTCATTTAAAACTACTCGTGGATATTAATGAATTGTCGGTCCGACAATACACATAAAAGTTCATTGAAAAAAACGGCATGGGATTTCCCCACAGGGGAACCCCGAACCTAAATTAAAAAAAAAAAAAAGGCGTGGGGTCCCCCTCAAAATCCATACCAGACCCCTCAGGTCTGGTATGGATTTTAAGGGGAACCCCACTCCAAAATATAAAAAAAAAAATGTCGTGGGGTCCCCCCAAAAATCCATACCAGACCCTTATCTGAGCACGCAACCTGGCAGGGGGCAGAAAGAGAGGGGGGGACGAGAGAGCGCCCCCCCTCCTGAACCGTACCAGGCCACATGCCCTCAACATTGGGAGGGTGCTTTGGGGTCCCTAAAGCACCTTGTCCCTATGTTGATGGGGACAAGGGCCTTATCCCCACAACCCTTGCCCGGTGGTTGTGGGGGTCTGCAGCGGGGGGCTTATCAGAATCTGAAAGCCCCCTTTAACAAGAGGACCCCCAGATCCCAGCCCCCCTCTGTGTGAAATAGTAAGGAGGTACTTTTGTACCCCTACCATTCCACAAAAAAAGTGTCAAAAATTTTAAAAATGACAAGAGACAGTTTTTGACAATTCCTTTATTTAAATGCTTCTTCTTTCCATCTTCTTTCTTCTATCTTCTTTCTTCTATCTTCCTTCGGTTTCTTCCTCCATCTTCTTCTTCTTGCTTCGGTGTTCTCGCCCGGCATCTTCCTCCACTGCGTCCTCTTCCCTTCTTCGTTCTCATGACGTAACGAGTGATCCTGCCCCTCTGACATCACGGGGAAAGCCTCAGGGAAGTCCCCGTCAAGTCCCGTGCATCAGAGGGGGGCAGGGTCACCAGGTGGCCCCGCCCTCCATTATTTAAGAACCATCAGAAGACGAGAAGCATCACACAGCGGGAGCCTCCCATCATGGATGCGTAGCGGCCCGAGAATGAAGAAGGAAGAAGACGCCGCGGAGGAAGATGCCGGACGAGAACACCGGAGCAAGAATCAGAGGATCAGAGGAAGAACCAGAGGAAGAAGAAGATGGAGGAAGAAACCAAAGGAAGATAGAAGAAAGAAGATGGAAAGAAGAAGCATTTAAATAAATGAATTGTCAAAAACTGTCTCTTGTCATTTTTAACATTTTTGACACTTTTTTGTGAAATGGTAGGGGTACAAAAGTATCCCCTTACCATTTCACACACGGGGGCTGGGATCTGGGGGTCCCCTTGTTAAAAGGGGCTTCCAGATTCCAATAAGACTCCCGCCCGCAGACCCCCACAACCACAGGGCAAGGGTTGTGGGGATGAGGCCCTTGTCCCCATCAACATGGGGACAAGGTGCTTTGGGGGGGACCTGAAGGGCCTGGTATGGAATTTAGGGGGACCCCCACACCATTTTTTTAAAAATTTTGGTTCGGGGTTCCCCTGTGGGGAAATCCCATGCCGGTTTTTTCAATGAACTTTTATATGTATTGTCGGACCTTTACAGGCATACTATAGACACCCCCCAGGTCCAAAATTTAAAGGAATATTACACTTTTATTGTTTCACTTTAAGCATTATTAAAATCACTGCTCCAGAAAAAACAGCCTTTTTTAAAACTTTTTTTGCATTGATCCATGTCCCCTGGTGCAGGACCCAGGTCCCCAAACACTCTTTATGACAATAACTTGCATATAAGCCTTTAAAATTAGCACTTTTGATTATTCATGTTCGAGTCCCATAGACTTTAACGGTGTTCGCATGCTCGAACAAATTTTTTGCCTGTTCGCATGTTCTGGTGCGAACCGAACAGGGGGGTGTTCGGCTCATCCCTAATGATGAATACATAAAATTCAGATAAGGAGTGTCACTTACTATCACATGGCCCCATATCTACATTTTAAATGGGGCCCCTTCAAAACGAAAAAAATAAATACTGATGTTCAGCAGAAGCAAAAAGTAAACGCTGCACACAGTTTCAAGTTCCTATGCTTTATTACAATACATGAATAATACATACATGAATAATAGTAAACAAGCACATAGTCCACTAATGTGTTTCAACCACTACATGGTCTTAATCATTAGCAGACAATGTCCTTGTTTACTATTATGTAATGACTGTATTGTATTATCGTAGTTAAGTAGTGAAACCCAAGGCTGAGTTCATGATTTACTCTTTGCTTTGTTTGAATGTTGGAATAGACAGAGGTCCTTCCATGCCCTGATGTCTCTCTTTCTGTGGATGATAAGGTGGACAAGGTTTAGCATTTTATTTTCTTGTTTACAACTATTGTACAGCACCCCGATCACTGTGACAGGTGATAAAGGACCGAAGAGGATGTGGTGATGATATAAAGGTAAGTACAATTGTGTTTTTTTTTTTAAGACAGGTAACTTAGAGAAAAAGGGGAAAGTGTGCTTTGCCTCAAATACACTTAATATTACATGTTGTCACTTGTTTAAATAGCCAATTACATCTTGCCAATAAGGAGAAAGTTGACAGTGTATCTGCAAATGGGCCTCCCAGCTCAGTCATACTTACCTTGCAAGTGTCCTTTGCTGCTCCCTCCTCCACCACAGCTGGTAAGACAATACCCAGCATGTGTGTTATGGGGGCCATGTGACCTCCCCTTCTGTGACAGTGCTCAGGTATAAAAGTCAATCGCTAGGCCCAAGCACTGTTACATGAAGGAGAGGGTGGTGTCACCAATCCTCACAGTCAGTGACACCTCAGCTTTCAGTGTGGCTGTAGAGGAGGAAGGAGCTGGAAAGGATAACTGAAAAGTGATTATAAGGGGGGGGGGCCTTATGCAATTAAACTGTCACTTTGCCCTACTTTGGCAAGGTAACACAGTGCCCCTTATAATGCTTGCCAGTGAAAAGATAACAAAAATGTCCTTACATTGGTGGTCAGTGGGAAGAAGAAAGAAAAACAAATGCTTTTGGTGGGTAGTGGACAAAAATGACTGGCATTATTGATTAGGGAAAGAAAAATGCCTAGTGCCAATGATCAGTTGGAGGAAAAATTGGTCAGAAAAAGTGGTCAGTGGCTGTACAATCCCAGAGTTAGTTGGCCCCTTCAGGCCTCTTTTTTCAACCCCTTCAGACCTCAGATCATCCCCCTTTTTTACCCCTTCAGACCTCCAATCAGTTCCCTCCCTTTAACCCCTTCACTCAGAACCCCCTTCTTTAACACTTCCAGGCATCTGATCAGCCCGCTTTTCTCCTTACCTCTACCAGAACATCTGCAGACCTGTACCTGGATTGCTACAGAGCACACTGAGGAAGTCTATTACAGACTTACCTTGCGACTGTGCCATGTGACACTTTATTACATGACCAGATCAGGAAGTGTGGCTATATCTCCCCACTCTCCTCTACTTCAGCAGCGCTGGTCTGAAGTCTGTTACTGGCACCAGGTTGTGGGTGACAGCAGCTGGATAGATGGGCAACCCTAACAAACTGCAGGGGCCCTGACTACATCTGTCACCTTGCCCAGTTCGTCCCTGATCCCTGGGGCCTTGACTGGGCACGTCTCCTGCACTAGATAAGGCAATCAATGAATCACTGTAATTTAAAATACACACACCAGGAAGATACACCTGCAATGAATGTTTGGTGAATGTCACATTTATTAATTTATGAATATACCCCTTGGACCATAAATTAAGAAGGCTGATGTGTTCCCAGTATAATTTTGTATCTTTTGAGCCTTTTTTACACGTGTTCTGATATTGCCTTATAATTTGACTATTATTAAACCCTCTTTTTTTCTAAATATAGTTTGGTAGTCCAAAAGCATATTTATTAGGAATATATGGCACTATTTATTCTGGTCATTGCTGGTTAAAAAGAAATATTCAATCATGCTCTGCCAATGACTATTACTAAATAAATGTAGCTTTATTTATGATGGGAAGAATAGTATTCTGTCATTTCATTAGATACGTTGTTTATGTTGACTAGATAGTTGTTAGAATGTAGTCTTATTAATTGTGTCAGATTCCAATAGTATTTATTTTCAAATTTTTGAACAAGAGCGCTGGATTTTTTTTTTGTTTGTTTTTCGTTAGCTGGATATCTCACCCATACTGTACACTGAAATTAGCACTTGCTGCACTTGTGTACCAGAATGAAGATCTCCCCATTCTTTAGATAGAGTCTGACTGTACTTGTTTAATAGGAAAAAAAAGATTTCTTATTCTGAAAATGACTAGCAGTGTGACCATCCATCGGAATATACTCAAGGGGGAAAAAAATCATTGTGCATAGAAGAAGATATTAAAACAAACTTCAATGTTAATTTTGCTGATAAAGATATTGCCTTGCGTGCGTCTCTCCTGGACCCTCGTTCATTATGCAAGACAGCAAAATATGAAGCGAGTAAGTGCGGACTGAGAGATGTAATGATTTCCCACACCTGCTCATCTGCGGCCAATTTAATTAACACTCTAAGGAGGTTTGTCAAGAGTAATCAAAAACAGTGTCACTTATAAAATCGTGGCAAGAAATCAATAGTTTTCATCAGAAGAAGGTATGGCCTGTCCTTACCCAACCATTTAATTACTTCATTCCAATAAACAAAAACTGCACATTTTAATGGCTTGATTCTGTCCATTGATTTGTACATCCAGACAAAGGGGGGGCTGTTTAACCCTCCAGGGGCCGCCGATTTCAGAGAAGCAGTTATAGGATAACTAAGGCGTGATGTTATAGGAGAGGTTAGATAAACCACCGCAGGGAACAATTACAACAACACGAAACACATCACTTTAAGGGAATAGCTACATGGGCAGAAGGATTTGTACTTATCAGTCCTGGAAATGCTTATTTCAAGAAGGTAGGAGTGGCTTCCTTAAATCGCATGGATAAAGGCGGACCTTTCGCAAGGGGTGGAGTTATTCACATCTCAGCAAATAATTGAGGCAAAATGATTTGCACCTATCAGTCCTGGCAATAATGTAAAGTATATTTTAAGAAGGTAGGGGTGTCTATCTTAATTTACATGTACAGAGAATGAGCTATTATAAGCAGTGGGGTTATTAACAGCTGAGCAAATAGTTACAGCAAAATTCTAGAGAATCCTCATTAATCAGTGTATGTATTCAATATAAATCCTTAAATGCATAATAAAATAACTGGTGCAATCTATCTTCATATTAGTCTTTTATAGCCTTCTGTATAGCAGGACTTGGGATGAGGGATAGATTGGTAACACTGTGGGCTTGCTGTTGTAAGGAAACAAAACAGGGATGACTTCATCTGTATGCGGATGTGGTAGTAGGTCCATGACCATGCTCTGTGGACTTCAATGCATTGGTTAAGGACCTTACTGTGCTGTCTGCCTGGAGACCCTGGAGCACAAGCTAAATGACAAGTCTGACTAAACATAGTTATAATTCTTTATTAGGTAAGACAAGACAGTGCACATATGTATTTAAACTCTAAATTCATCGACTCGGCTACAGTTGAACTTTCAAGAAAATCTTTTTACTATTGCAATTGTCTGATATAAACATATACTACTAAATATTTTGCTGTGCTTGAAAAAGGAAACCAAGAAAGATTCAGGATAGTTACACTTAAGAAAAGTAGCTAAACCAAAATGAAACTTTTAATAAAGCTGTATCTTTTATATTAGATGCTAAAGTTGATGTAAAGACAAGCTAAGAAGTGTAAGAAACTTTGCACATCATAAGACTTTCTAATATTATTCAACATCAACTATTATTCAAGTCTATGTTGATTCCTGGTTACTACTTTTTACCATGTGTCAATACCCATTACATGCATTACATGCAAATGGTGCATTCACCTGGAACCTGTCCATGCGCTAGGTTCACTCTCCCTGACCATCAGGTTCCTGTCCCCAACCTCACCACACGCAGAATGCGCACCAACTGCAGTGAGTCAGGGCTTTTTGTAAGCTCTGCCTCACCCAAGATGGCCGCAAGGTTCATCCGGGCGACAGCGTCCAATCAGACAGCAGCCCACCTGATAACACATATGGAAGCCCAAGATGAATGGGTCAGATGCAACAGCGCCCCCTGTGTATATACACACAAATGTTTGCCTTTCATTTCTATTTTAAACTGAATGGGTTGTTTTACAAGGACAAGGTTCACATACACTGTAAGGCAGCACAATGGTTTGAATGGGCCCAATTGATGTCAACAATTCATAGAGTTCTTAAAGTAGGACTAACCTTTTTACATTTTGGATAGAGTGGAGAGAAATTAGAACACCTGTCAAAATGTTATTGCTGTCTGTGTCTCACTGGGGTGATTTACATCCACTTCCTGTCCCAAAACTCAATGTGTTCTAATCCTTCTCTGCCTTATTTAAAAAACAAAAAAGGTTTTGCCTTCAGTTATACTTTAAATCTGAATTCCTGCAATTCAGCAACTTTTTCAGCAACTTCCGCAAAAAGGGTAGGCACACTCTGGGACTCTATTACTTATTTGTGGCAGGTTTATTGCACTCCTGGAGGACACACTCCAGCTGAGAGGAGAGAAGCACACACAGCAGCTATGTCCACCCCTCCCCTTTACTGCCCATTCACAGAAGTCTTTGTATTCTGTGAATGAGTTCACAGAATACAAAGGCTTCTGTGAATGGGAAGAAGGAAAGGGGGGGCGGGCATAGCATTTCCAGTGGCTCTGCTCATGAAGGAACTGAAACCACAGTGGGCAGTCTCCAGAAGTTATATTCCTGGAGCTAAATAAACCTGTCAGATGTGAATATTAGGGATAAGTCTACAAGGCAGCAGGCACTTCATTAGTGTCAGGGCACTGTCCACAGCAGAGGTGCTCAAAGACC
Organism: Aquarana catesbeiana; assembly: GCF_042186555.1. Lineage (NCBI taxonomy): Eukaryota > Metazoa > Chordata > Amphibia > Anura > Ranidae > Aquarana > Aquarana catesbeiana. The sequence continues at coordinate 194,982,782 of NC_133330.1, read as the reverse complement.
TGGCATTCCTGCCAGTACTTTGCATGACTGCAGGAATGTGCATTGGCACATAACAGGTGCACAAGGATGTACACCGTTGCGCATTGGTGCATGCATGCGCACTGGCGTACAGGCCATCACTCTTTGCAATTGCTGGTTGATACCATTACATACCTGGTGCTGGAGGCCAATGGAGAGAGAGGACTTCCTCCAGCACCAGGTCTTCGAGCACTTATGCTGCAGTCAGTGCCCTGAAAGTTAGGCTTAACTAGTATGCCTACAGTTTTTACAAAGTAGCTAAATTCCTTTAACGCACTCTGTTTTATTATTTAGTAAAATTCACAATTCAGATACTGTTTCTGGCACACACTTCGGTCAGGAGCTGCGAAGCACAGGAAGTCTTAGATAGGTGAGTGCACATTAAAAAAAATTAAAGTATGAGTCTTTAGTCTGACCTTTGGCAGAATGTTGGCAACATTATGTGTAACAATCAAAACAGCATATAGCAAATGTTATGAATAAAGGTAATTTAAGTTATGTTTGTATTTCACAATTTTGTGACTAAGTGGCAGATGAAAAGATTTGGTACCATTGAATAAAGGCAATACCGTAAAAGTGTAGCGTTTTCAATTCATTTTTGCCTGTTTTTTAGGCGATTCATAATATAGGTATCACCCAGTAATTTATGATTCTGCTTTTATGACAACATAGGTGCTCAAGTAAATGCTACAACATTAGCAAATATAATAACTTATTACATGGTACACTATCATCAATCTTCTGCAAGCTCATCAGCTATAGTCAGTTCCCACCCCATGTATAGTCTCTGGGGGCTTATATATAAATTCTGTAATCTTAGTACCGATACTAATAAAAGCATGGAGAATGATTCTCTGTTTAATTAAAGGGTTGTGTGACTGGCCTGATGACGAGTATAGAAAACAAAATCTACAAAATATGTATACATAATTCTGATGTGTTCTTTAATTTTACATATGCAAAGTATTATGACAACGATGTTGATGTTGATGAACATGATTACTACTACTCTTTTAAAAACATTTTTAACACTTTTTAATTGTCTGATGTATTTCAATAGATCTTTCTATTAAACAATACTTACTATAGAATGTTGGATCACACATTGTATTGCTTATCTCTGCAAGTGTGAAGTTACCATTGATTCAGTGATGCTATGTACTGTCTGACATAGTGAAGTAGGCTGTGGACCACAGCCCAAAATACTTTTGAATACTTTTGATCTATTAATTTAAAAATAACTTTTTGACCCCCTTCCCATCCTTCCCCTTCTACAGAGGTCCCATCACTAGCGGTATTTTTTTTTTTTTTAATGCCTACTCTTTTCAGATGTTTTCAAACCAGTCACATGATGCTAAGACTCCTCTACCTCTTTGGATCTTCTTTAATGATGGGCAGTCCTAAATTGTGCAGAGAGAAGAACTGATATTATGACAGTTCTTCTGACCAGTGATGAGTAAACTCCCAAAAAATTGCATAGTAAACAAATTGATCAGGATATAAATAGCCTGTTCAGGTATCCCACCATCCTATATTCTTATAAGCTCTGATGAAGGAGGATTGTCTTGAACCTCAAAACCTCTTGGCTACCTTTGTTTGTGACAGTTAAAGATCTAACTGGGCTGTTCACCTCAGCCTGACGCTTTGTTAATTCTACCATACATTATATTTTCTCGAAGGACTATATCGGGGTTCATTGGGTCTTATGAGCTGACTTCCACCAGTCATTATACTAAACTTTAGCAAGGATCAAGGATCCAGTGCTCCACCAGCAAGGATCCAATGCTCCACCAACACACATTTTTTCTAGCAATAAAAACCTGACAGAAGTTCTAAACCATCACCACTCTATCTAAAGCTATAAAAAGTTTTGGCTTTTGATATACTTTAAATTAGCAGATAAATCACAGCACTGTTTTTAGGTTTACATTTGTATGTATGAAGCACGATATCTTAAAAAAGCTAGTTTCAGAAAAAATTGTCCTTGTCTAGCTTAGAGGCACGCTTGCCGCTTAGTAAAGAAGTCCCATAGTTAAAGAATATTTACAAACTAAAGTATTTTCTAGTTTTGGACAAAGTCAGAAAGCATTAAACCCCTGTCAGGCTTATATTGCTGCCTGGGGAGATTCACCCTCTCCAACTGTCCCCATTAACCCCTTTGCATGAGCGCCTCCCAGCCCTTTAAGGGATTTCAGATGCCGGGAGGTGGGGTGGGGTTTAGGATCACGTGACCGCCATGATTGGCTATAATGGCTGTAATGGCGGTCACATGACTAGAAAGCTTCTTGTGATCGGGAGCATTCCGTTAGCCGGGAATGCGCAGGGTGTGCGCTCTCAGCACAGTTGTGTCTGCTAATCAGTACGCAATTATGCAGCCTTATTTGGGTACCAGTGGCTCCCAGGAGTTAAAGTGGTAAATGCAAATCATTTTTTACCTTAATGCATTCCCTGCATTAAGATAGAAAACACCCTATTACTGTCCCCCAAACTACTCCCCCCCCTGCCTTGGCCTGCTTAGGGGGCACTCTGAGGAGAGCGTCGGCTGGGGACTGAAGAATAGGAGGTAAGGGACCACTCTGTGTAATACCATTGCACAGAACAGTGAATTATAACATCTTTTTTAAATTTAACTTAAAGGGTAACTCCACTTTTGTGGGGAAAAAAAATGCAAATAAAGAAAAAATAATATAGCGTATACATTTGCAACACAAGTCATATTGTAATTGTATGTTATTAAAAATTACCTTTCCTTCTCAATCTGCAGCCACTGTAATTTTCTGTAAATGCAGTGCAATATGGATACATGTACTGACCACCCCCCAGAAACATAATTTCCTTCTTGTGTGATTGGCTCACCGATTTTCCCAGAAGTCTACCTAAGATACAAATCAGATTTCAGGCATCCCCTGTAACAAAAATGTAATTTTAGGTGAGATACTCCTGTAGGAACACGTCTAAAGAGATGCAGGCCCAGCAGATTTCCTCATTAGTGCTGTGCAGGTGCACAGCTGATAGATAATTATGAAACGACTCCCATTAGACCCACTTAGCACAGAAGCACAGAGGAACATACAGGGATTTCTTCTGAATAGCAAAAGGTAGGAATCTGCAATAAAGTTTGTTATAATCCTTGCAATGTACATAGATCACCCAGAGGGGAATGTTTTTTTCTCAACAGAAGTGGAGTTACGCTTTAACTTCACTGTAAAGAAAGGTTGCTGCCAAAACAGGACATGAGGGAGAATGGGGATACTTTTTCTGGTGACAGCTGTCTATGAATAGATTTCTTCTCACTTTGGAAAGATTTTGTTTCACTACCTGTTCTATTTCTCTAAAAGGACATCAACAACCTGAAAATATGAGAAGGTTTCTAACTGTTTCTGACTATAGATACTGTACACTTGTAGCTCTAGATACTTGTTTTAGGCAGACGAGCTAAGGTAATGATTTGGACCATAAAGCTTTTTTTTAAGACATTATTCAATAAAGATGCACTCTCCCATTTATAGAGTAAACCACTCTAAGGTACAATGTTATATATGTCCAGCTACTGATGAAGGGAATGAAAAATGTCTGATTGAAACAACACAAAATATTCAATCTAATATATAGCATAGCTCCCAACTGTCCCCGATTTTGAGGGACTGTCCCAGATTTGTAACAATCTGACCCTTGTTCCTCCTTATTTATCCCTCATTTTGGTCTGATCTATATAGTTGTATATAAAATGCACTATTTATCTTTCAAAGAGTGTTTAACAGTACTAAACCTTTCATCTAATATCTAAATTGTTGCATTTGTAGGGTTAATAGTAGTGACTTAAGTCATTTTTTTTTTTGTAAAATTCTCCTTTATGGGGGCTTGACAGGGTGTGTCTTATGCCTACATACTTTTGCTAATAGGTTCCCATCTCAAAAAGTTGGGAGGTATGATACAGTATATGATAATGCTGACATTACAGATAAATTACAGGGCCTGCACTACAACCATTATTGCATTTGGTATGAATATACCCTTTAAAAGAGAGCTATGGTCACAGCATATATTTTATTTTATACCATTAGCATTGTAATAGCAAAACAAACTATTGTTATTTTTAACAATCCAATATAAGCTTACTTGAAAAAATATCCTGTCTGCTGCCCATCTTTTTCTATAACTTCCTTTATTTTCTGCATATTCTGCAGCTTCTCTTCTGTTCTCTGCAATTAATTTCTAAGGACTAGAGAGCAGAAGAGAAGCTGCAGAATATGCAGAAAGGTACATTGCTGCCTGCAAGCAGTGATTCCTGTACTGACTCCACCTCCTGAATAGGGATAAGCTGAACACCCCCCGGTTCGATTCGCAACAGAACATGTGAACAGGCAAAAAATTTGTTCAAACACACGAACACCATTAAAGTCTATGGGACATGAACATGAAAAATCAAAAGTGCTAAATTTTAAAGGCTTATATGCAAGTTATTGTCATAAAAAGTGTTTGGGGACCTGGGTCCTGTCCCAGGGGACATGTATCAATGCAAAAAAAAGTTTTAAAAACGGCAGTTTTTTCGGGAGCAGTGATTTTAATAATGCTTAAAGTGAAACAATAAAAGGGAAATATTCCTTTAAATTTCATACCTGGGGATGTCTATAGTATGCCTGTAAAGTGGTGCATGTTTCTCGTGTTTACAACAGTCCCTGCACAAAATGACATTTCTAAAGGAAAAAAAGTCATTTAAAAGTACTCGCAGCTATAATGAATTGTCAGTCCCGACAATACACATAAAAGTCATTGAAAAAAACGGCATGGGATTCCCCCACAGTCCATTACCAGGCCCTTTGGGTCTGGTATGAATATTAAGGGGAACCCCAAACCAAAATTAAAAAGAAAAAAAATGCGTGGGGGTCCCCCCCAAATTCCATACCAGGCCCTTCAGGTCTGGTATGGATTTTAAGGGGAACCCCGCGCCAAAATTTTTTTAAAAATGGCATGGGGGTCCCCCCTAAAAATCCATACCAGACCCTTATCCGAGCACGCAACCTGGCAGGCCGCAGGAAAAGAGGGGGGGACGAGAGAGCAGCCCCCCTGAACAGTACCAGGCCACATGCCCTCAACATGGGGAGGGTGCCCCCCGTGTGAAATGGTAAGGGGGTACACATATACCCCTACCATTTCACAAAAAAAAGTGTGAAAATGTTAAAAATGACATGACACGGCTTGGGAACAAGTCCTTTATTTAAAAAAATAAAACTGTCCCACGTAGTCTTCTTTTTCTCTTGCTCCGCCGATGGACAGAAAAAGAAAAAAAAAAACAAAAAACGCGACCGACCCGCCTACATGAGTTATGTAACCGGGTGGCCCCGCCCCCTCTGATGCTACGGGGAAGCCATAGGGATGTCCCTGTGCGTCAGAGGGGGGCGGGGTCACCCGGAGACATCAACGTGTGGCCCCGCCCTCAGTTATAAAAGAGCTGTCACCTGAGAGGATCATCATTACGGTGGGTGCCTCCCATGTAGTCGGGTCGGTTGCGTTTTTTTTTTTTTCGGTCCGTCGGCGGAGCAAGAGAAGAAGAAGACTACGTGGGACAGTTTTATTTTTTTTTTATTTTTTAATAAAGGACTTGTCCCCAAGCCTTGTCATGTCATTTTTAACATTTTCACACTTTTTTTGTGAAATGGTAGGTACCCCCTTACCATGTCACACAGAGGGGGAGGCCGGGATCTGGGGGTCCTCTTGTTAAAGGGGGCTTCTAGATTCTGATAAGCCCCCCGCCCGCAGACCCCCACAACCACTGGGCAAGGGTTGTGGGGATGAGGCCCTTGTCCCCATCAACATGGGGACAAGGTGCTTTGGGGGGTTACCCCAAAGCACCCTCCCCATGTTAAGGGCCTGTGGCCTGGTACGGTTCAGAAGGGGGGGTGCTCTCTCGTCCCCCCTCCATTCCTGAGGCCTGCCAGGTTGCATGCTCGGATAAGGGTCTGGTATGGATTTTTGGAGGGACCCCCACGCCATTTTTTTTTTAAATTTTGGTTCGGGGTTCCCCTTAAAATCCATAGCAGACCTGTTTTTTTCAATGACTTTTATGTGTATTGCCGGGACCAACAATTCATTATAGCCGCGAGTACTTTTAAATGACTTTTCCTTTAGAAATGTAATTTTGTGCAGGGACTGTTGTAAACACGGGAAACATGCACCACTTTTTTTTGCATTGATCCATGTCCCCTGGGGAGGAACCCAGGTCCCTTAACACTTTTTATGACAATACCATGCATATAAGTCTTTAAAATTAGCACTTTTGATTTCTCCCATAGACTTTTAAAAGGTGTTCCGCGGCTTTCGAATTTGCTGCGAACACCCCAAAGTGTTCGCTATTCGGCGAACAGGCGCACACCCGATGTTCGAGACGAACTTACGTTCGACTCGAACATCGGGCTCATCCCTACTCCTGAAAATTATTTTCTCATCTCCTCTGTAGTTCAGAAGGCAGGCTCTGTGAAATGTGTGACACAGCACTGCCTACTCACAAACCATATATCATAGTTGCCAACATTGTAAAAAAATGTATAGGGACACTTTTTTCTCTGTGGGCGGAGTATTCGTTTTTAAGCGTGGTGTATTGGGAAAAGGAAAATACGGCATGCAAAGCACAACGCAGTGAAAAATGGGTGTGGTATAAACTAAACATTGGGCGCGGCTTGAAGGGGGTGTGGCTTAAAGGGGTGTGGTTTGAGTCTGAGATGAACGAGGGAGGGAGAAAGAAAGAAAGAAAGAAAGAAAGAAAGAAAGAAAGAAAGAAAGAAAGAAAGAAAGAAAGAAAGAAAGAAAGAAAGAAAGAAAGAAAGAAAGAAAGAAAGAAAGAAAGAAAGAAAGAAAGAAAGAAAGAAAGAAAGAAAGAAAGAAAGAAAGAAAGAAAGAAAGAAAGAAAGAAAGAAAGAAAGAAAGAAAGAAAGAAAGAAAGAAAGAAAGAAAGAAAGAAAGAAAGAAAGAAAGAAAGAAAGAGGGATGGAGGGACAGCAGGGCCAGATCCTACACCACAATAGAAATATGTGTATTCCAGAAAATTTAACAATCGGCAGATTAAGATACTCCAAACACCTGGTGTTAGCGCTTCAATCATTCCGGCACCATGGTTGTTATGGTGTCAGGATGATTGAAGCGCATTATTTCTATTATTACATTGTAATATAAAATGAAATCGTTCAACTCACCATAATTCAGAATCAGTGAGAGCCCTGAGTCGCTTGCCACCGGATGCCATCAGGTGTCCCCAGTAGAGTCCCTTCTTACACCAGGCATTTCCAGCAGAGTCCCTCCTTACATCAGGTGCCCCTAGCTGAGTCCCTCCTTACATCAGGAGCCCCCAGACAGTGGAGTCCCTCCTTACATCAGGTGTCCCCAGGCAGTGGAGTCCCTCCTTACATCAGGTGTCCCCAGGCAGTGATGTCCCTCCTTACATCAGGTGTCCCCAGCAGAGTCCCTCCTTACATCAGGTGTCCCCAGCAGAGTCCCTCCTTACATCAGGTGCCCCCAGCGGAGTCCCTCCTTACATCAGGTGCCCCCAGCGGAGTCCCTCCTTACATCAGGTGTCCCAAGGCAGTGGAGTCCCTCCTTACATCAAGTGTCCCCAGCAGAGTCCCTCTATACATCATGCATCCCCAGGCAGCAGAGTCCCTCCTTACATAATGTGTCTCCAGGCAGTCGAGTCCCTCCTTACATCAGATGTCCCCAGGCAGGGAGTCCCCCGTTACATCAGGTGTCCCCAGTGGAGTCCCTTGGCTCTGCTTCTTGTCGGCAGAAGGCCACTGGGCAGGGGGGTTGGCGGCAGCTCCATTTGCAGGTCTCTTTCCTCATGTGTTCAGTGGAGAGGGGAGGGGCCTCTGCTCCGTGCAGCTAACCATCTTCAGTGTACAAGCAAATTGTCTACTTGTACACTGAAGGGAGAAGCTGATTGGCTGCACAGGTCAGAGGCCCCTCCCTTCTGCACTGAACACACGGAGAAAAAGGTCTCGCAACGGCAGCCATATTTTTGGAGTCAGAAGATGCTTTTGGTGCCAAAAACAGTTCCGACTGCTGGGACAAAAGCAAAATTTTGATTGGGACAGCCTCGGGATTTTGATCGGGACTAGGGTCCAAAAATTGGGATTGTCCCGGTTAAATCTGGACTGTTGGCAAGTATGATATATGTCAAGATGTGTCACAGAATTCAAGGAAGTAAGCATGTGGGCATCTTCACCAAGTAAGTGTACAAACTGCAGGATCATTCAGATTAGGAGAATAGGAGTAGGCTGGGAATAGTTGAAATACAATGTGGAAATGAATATATGGTTTTAGATTTTGACCATAGATACCCTTTAAACTGCAGAAGCTCTAGGTCAAATGATCTGTAAACGTAGCAATGTTGTGGTAGGTAGCTACTATTTGATGTTCTTCATCTTGTGGTCATCTGCATGCAGTTTCAGTTCTTTCTGTTTTTCAGAAAAGGAATTATCTTCAAACTATATTGCTAGTGTTAGTTAATAAAAAAAAGTTTTAAGTGAATTGTGTTGATTTCTAAAAACATTGATGCATAATGCATCTGTCAACCCAGGTCCAGGGCTAATTATTTTTATGCAACTCATTTATGATGGATAAGAGCACACTTATGATTACAGCACAATTCTAACTAGAGTTGAACATCTCTGGAATGTTAAATATCAGTTCATTATACTTATAATAACTTAGGATAAAACAAATGGTAAAAGGCATAGCCAGGTGAATTACAGTAGTGTCGCACCTTGAAGTAAACCTGTACTGAAATCAATAGAAAAGCTGACATAGCTGAGCTTCAAAAATTCTACTTGCCTAGTTGTCTCTGGCCTAAATAGCATGCACTAAGTGAAGTCAGAGGAAAGTAACATCATACGTTCTGCATACGTGTCCTAGGTAAGCGACTCAAAAAGCATTTTATAGTCACTATTACCTTTTTTTGGGATAGAGGGTAGGAGAAGAGGGGACATACTCAAGAAAGGTAGGAAAAGGAAAAAGGAGGGACATATCCATGTAAAACTGGTTATTTTATAACATGTCTCAGCATTAGAGACAGTTACAACTATGCTGCACTGCCCGTTTTGGTTATGTAAATATAAAGGGCAGAGTATATCTTAAAGCAGTCAAGTGTGTCAATGATAATCACTGAGGAATCACAGAGAAATTACCCTTAATGGCTAAGAGTCTTTCAATTGGTTAGTCAGTCTAGTAGCTGAGGAGGGTGTATCCAATTCTGAAGCTCAGATCTTGAAAAATTTCACAGGGCAGCCTCTGGTTTGAAAGGTAGTTTAACCGCTTCAGCCCTGGAAGATTTTACCCCCCCTTCCTGATCAGAACACTTTTTAAAATTTGGCACTGCGTCGTTTTAACTGACAATTGCACGGTCATTCGTCGCTGCACTCAAACACAATTTGCGTCCTTTTTTCCCACAAATAGAGCGTTCTTTTGGTGGTATTTGATCACCTCTGCGGTTTTTATTTTTTGCGCTATTAACAAAAAAAGAGCAACATTTTGAAAAACAAAAACAATATTTTTTAATTTTTGCTATAATAAATATCCCCAAAATTAAAAACAAAATAAAAATTTCTTCATCAGTTTAGGCCAATATAAATTCTTCTGCATATTTTTGGTAAAAAAAAAAAAAAAAAAAAAATCGCAATAAGCATATATTGATTGGTTTACGCAAAAGTTATAGCGTCTGCAAACTATGGGAAAGATTTATGGCATTTTTATGGCATTTTTATTATATATTTTTTTTTCTATTAATGGCGGTGATCTGCGCTTTTTAGCGGTACTGCGACATTGCGATGGACAGATCAGAGTCTTCTGACACTTTTTTGGGACCAATGGCATTTATACAGCGATCAGTGCTATAAAAATGCACTGATTACTGTGTAAATGTCACTGGCAGGGAAGCGGTTAACACTAGGGAGCGATCAAGGGGTTAATTGTGTGTTCCCTCAGTGTGTTCTATCTGTATGGGGATAGGATTGACTAGTGCAATGGATCGCGCGTGGCCGGCGGTGATCGTGCCCACCGGCCACGTGCATCGGGTCCCCCGTCGTGCAGCGGGTGTGAGCGCGCCCTCTGGTGGCTGAAAAAGGGTAGGACGTACCCGTATGGGATTTTGCCCAGGAGAGCCATTGTGCCACAGTATATCTGCGTGACATGGTCGAGCACCGGTTAAGGTGGTTTAGTATAGTGGCAAACTTGCATTAATAAGTTGTTTCCAGGAGAGGATTGTGAGAAGCCTTTTTTTTTTTCCATGGCATGGCTGAGGCCTACCTGACAAAGAAATAAATTAGGTTGATGAGTGCCCTCTCGCATTTGTGGAAGCCACATCAAGCACCAGTCCAAGTCAACAGGGTTTAGGAGATACAGGGCCTAGAGTCTTAAGAAGTTCTGCAGTTTAGTGCACCATCTCTTGCCAGAAAGTAGAAATGAATGGACAGGTTCAGAAGATGTTGAAAAAAGGCCATCCTGCACCTCACACCATCAGGATGCAGAAAAGATGGCTGGGTTCAATTTGTGGAGTCGGGGGTGACTCTATGCAGAAACCTAAAGTCTATTGCCTTGTACACACGGTCGGACATTGATCGGACAGTCCGACGTAAAACACGTACGTTGGGACTATAAACGGGGCAGTAGCCAATAGCTTTCATCTCTTAATTTATTGTGAGCATGCGTGGCACTTTGTGCGTCGGATTTGTGTACACACGATCGGAATTTCCGACAACGGATTTTGTTGTCGGAAAATTTTATAGCAAGCTCTCAAACTCTGTGTGTGTCGGAAATTCCTATGGAAAATGTGTGATGGAGCCTATACACGGTCAGAATTTCCAACAACAAGGTCCTATCACACATTTTCCATTGGAAAATCCTATCGTGTGTACAGGGCGTATGTGTTTATCTATTGCTGAGACCAGAGAAATTATCTCAAACATTGTCCCAGTCTTCACTATTCAGGTAAGGTACATTCAAATACTAGTGAAATGTTTAAAGATATAAAAAAACTCCCAACTTTCTGACATGAGCCCTGGATAACTGCAAACTGCAAAAACCAAACAATCAGACTATGAAAACCTCCCATTATATGTTATATAACAGTGTTCATACTCACAAAGCCACTAAAGCATTTGTTTTGTGTAGAGTGAAATATACCTGGCTGACCCTGCCTTAATCTTCCTCTCATCTTCTCTGTGTCCCCATTGCAGGCTGAGATTGTGTAGGCCACCTGGTGTTCTCCACTGAGCATGCTCAGTTCTAGGCTCTTCATTTCCTTCTTTTTCTTATCTGTGCATCTCATGTGACTATAGAGTCATGTGGGTGTATACTTGGTGGTAAATTACACTCCCATCCCTCCTCCTCCATGTTCTCCAATTGCTAAACACTATAGGGGCAGTTATTAGAATTCCCTCTCAAGAATCCTTCCCTGCAAATGCCATAGACCAGGGAAAAATCATGTGACCAAACAACAGTGCTGCCGGCACAAGGTACTGAAAGGATTAAAAAAGAAAAACAAACAACAAAATACAGCGGCATGATATATATGATTTATGTGAATGAATTCTAGCAATTCACACTCTGTTTAGCATCATTTTAAAGAGGGAGTAAACCCTGATGGGTTTTACTTCCTCTTTTGCTTTCCGCAAGGCTTGCAAATGAAAAGCATAATGGGATAGTATGCATCACATACAGTGGAACCTCGGTTTGCGAGTAACGCGGTTAACGAGCGTTTCGCAAACGAGCACTGTATTTCTAAAATTCCTAACTCGGTTTGCGAGTGTTGTCTCCCAAAACGAGCAGGATTCAGGCCAAAAGTGGTGTGCAGTACTGCTTTTGGCCTGAGGTGGGAAGCGCCGGAGCCGAGCCGAAAGTCGCCGATCGTCGGAGTTTGGAAATGGCCGAAAAGCCCCGAGGACAGTTCGGCTGACCTCTGCAAACCTCAGAAAGGCTTGTGAATGGAGTCCTTCCAAGGTTTGCCGAGGTCCACCGAAGTGTCCCTCGGGGCTTTTCGGCCATTTCCGAGGCTCTCCGGTGCCTCTCGCCTCTGGCCGCATGCGGTATTGCATCCCATTGAAGTCAATGCGGAACAAATTATTTTCGTTTCCATTGACTTCAATGGGAAAACTCGCTTTGATATGCGAGTACTTTGGATTACGAGCATACTTCTGGAACAGATTATGCTCCTAATCCGAGGTTCCACTGTACTAGCCCATTATATGACACTCAACTGCAAGCGAAGCCCGCGCTGTCCCCTGAGCAGGCCGCATCCATCTTCACCTCTCTTCCTTCCGGGACCACGGACTCCGGCTCTGTGACTGGCCGTAGTTGCGTGACGTCACTCCCGCGCATGCGCACTGGAGCCATCAGTCACAGCACACGCTGGGGGAGGAAACGGCACGGTGGTCCGTTTCTTCACAGCGCATGCGCCAATGACGACATCGGCGCACTACAAGTGAAATATCTCCTAAAAGGCGCACGTTTAGAAGATATTTCCACTACCTATAGGTAAGCCTTATTCTAGGCTACCTATAGGTAAAAGTCACCAAAAAGGCTTTACAGCCACTTTAACCGCTTCGACCGGCCACACGCGATCGTGACCAGGAGACACAGAACAGGGACGAGTGTGTGTAAACACACACTTCCCTGTTCTGTTCTGACAGGAGTGACAGATCGTGTGTTCCTATTAGCTAGGAATCACGATCTGTCACTTCCTGTAGTTAGTCCCTCCCCCTTCAGTTAGAATCACCTCCCAGGGAACATAGTTAACCCCTTCACCACCCCCTAGTGTTAACCCTATCACTGCCAGTGACATTTTTTACAGTAATCAATACATTTTTAATCGCATTGATTGCTGTATTAATGCCAATGGTTCCAAAAATGTGTCAAAATTGTCCGATGTGTCTGCCATAATGTTGCAGTCATGATAAAAATCGCAGATCGCTGCCCTTACTAGTAAAAAAAAATCATAAAAATGCTATAAATCTATCCCCTATTTTGTAGACGCTATAACTTTTGCGCAAACCAATCAATATACGCTTATTACGATTTTTTTTACCAAAAATATGTAGAAGAATACATATTGGCCTAAACTGAGGAAAAAATTTTTTTTTTATAGATTTTTTGGGGATGTTTATTATAGCAAAAAGTAAAAAATAATGCGTTTTTTTAAAATTGTCGCTCTTTTTTTGTTTATAGCACAAAAAATAAAAACTGCAGAGGCGATCAAATACCACCAAAAGAAAGCTCTATTTGTGGGAAAAAAGGACGTCAATTTTGTTTGGGTACAGCGTCACACAACCGCGCAATTGTCAGTTAAAGTGACGCAGGGCCGAATCGCAAAAAACGCTCTGGTTAGGAAGGGGGTAAATTCTTCTGGGGAGAAAGTGGTTAAGTAGGTAGGTTCATGCTAGGCTTATATTTACCAACAGTTTCTGTGCATGAGTTAGTCACCAGTGGCTTCTTATAGTTTTGGTTACTCAAAGAGCCTATTCACACTATGGGGTTGATTTACTAAAGGCAAATTCACTTTGCACTACAAGTGCACTTGGAAGTGCAGTCGCTGTAGATCTGAGAGGAAGATCTGAAATGAGGGGAAGCTCTGCTGATTTTATCATCCAATCATGTGCAGGCAAAAATGCTGTTTTTTTTTCCTTGCATGTCCCCCTCAGATCTACAGCGACTGGACTTCCAAGTGCATATCATGTACCTGGTGGAGACTGGAATGTGATGGAGGCCTCCCTTGCTCCTCCCGCCTAAACTCCTGAAGATGGGAACAGAAAGTGTAAAGGCAAGGAGTGGCACAAGTTCTGGGTAGCTGGCTGGTTATGTCCCCTCCAAAGGTGGGTAGAGCTGGCAGTCACGGTCCTTGGAGCAGGAAGTGGAAGCAGCTGGGCACCAGAGCATGGACAGGAGCAAAACCAGGAGAAGAGAAGTAGTCAGCAACAACCGGGCTACAGGGTACCGAATCACCAGGCAAAAGAAAGTCCAGAGGGCAGGCCAAGGTTGGGTAACAGCCGGGCAATGCGGTACCAAGACAGCAGGCAGATCAAGTCCAATAAACAGGCCAAAGTCAGGATACCAGGAAACAAAGTAAAGGAGCAAGCAGAGGGGAAGTCCAAAGACGAGCCGGGTCATACACGAACAATTAGGAACAACGGATCAGGACTTGGTGATTAAGAAATGAGCTGAAGATCATCCAGAACTTGTTTGCAGTAACAGAGCAGTTTAAATAGGCCACTGAGCGCCAAGTGCTAATTGGTGTGTGAACGCGCACACACATGCACAAGCGCACACATGCGCGCATGCGCTTGCACCCGCACACTCGTTCGTGCACCAATGTGCACATACTCGTGCATGATGAACTGCCATTGCAGGCATTCTGTTGGTCCTTTGCTTATGAATATTAGCATGGGTGCAATGTGTGCGAGCATGAGCAGTTATCCGCACTGGCCTTTTGGTGGTGGAGGTCCGGTTTACTTTACAGTGCACGTCCAAGTTCACTTGCAGTGCACTTGTAGTGCAAAGTGGATTTGGCTTAAGTAAATAAACCCCAATGTGTTGCATTTTCCTGAGTTGAGTTGAATTCATTAAGGCAGCCCATTCAATTAAATGGGCTGGTAGCAAAACAAGACATATTTGGACCATTCTTTCAATGCAGCGCGCAATAACACACAAATGGTTCATGTTTGTGTCTAAAATACACAAAACAGTCATTACAGTCCTCATACTACAGGGGAGTTGGGCCCTCCAGACACCGACACCTGTGTCCATATAATGAACACCCACAATGTCTGCTTCAAAAAGACAGACACACTACTAGGAACGGGAGCTCTCGGCAAGAAGATATATGAAAAAACTGAAATAAAAAACCTGAATTGAGCTCCACCATCCCTGTAAAAATTATATGAACTCATTGGATCAATTAAAATAGTATTTATTAATGTCAAAAGTTTGACGTTAATAAATACTATTTTAGTTGATCCAGTGAGTTCATATCATTTTCACAGGGATGGTTGAGCTCAATTCAGGTTTTTTATTTCAGTTTTTTCAATCATTACAGTCACCACACTTAGTTCAATGCACTAACATGCTATGCAGCAGTGGACAATAAAATGATCATTGTACTGCATGTTACTACAACACATACAGTGCCCTGAAAAAGTATTTATACCCCTTGAAATTTTCCACATTTTGTCATAGTACAACCAAAAACATAAATGTATTTTAGTGGGATTTTATGTGGTAGACCAACACAAAGTGGCTCATAATTGTGAAGTGGATGGAAAATGTTAAATAGTTTTCAAAATTTTTTACAAATAAATATGTGAAATGTGTGGCGTGCATTTGTATTTAGTCAATAATTTGGACGTATATCAGTGTGCGGCGGTCCGTAAGTGGTTAACAATGTTTATCCGAACAGAAAATTGCCGGGCTAAAATAACAAAGAAATAAAGTCCCATAAATATTATAGTCCAATTCGAAGTGATATAGTCCAATCATGAAACTAATAGATCACTCCAAGGAAAATGTGAGGGATTAAGTGTTCAACATATATAAAAAAAAACCTTGATGGACTCCGCCCAATGGGTTTCATGAAAGATCACGTCAGGTTGTCAAACCGAGGCTTGACAAACAGCTGTTTGGTCTCAACTGTACTCCCCTATGACGAGTGTGGGCCCCATGCCCCAGATGACATGATCTTTCAAAAAGTGCTCTCGACATGACCATGCCCGCCGACCCCACGAATTGAATTCTGGGACGGATATACATTGCATATATGCTCGTTTTTAACTGCCTCTATGTAAGTAGTTGGTATCTTTTTATCTTTAATACATTTTATACTTATACAATTTATGGGAGTTTCTTTGATTCATCTTACATGTATTTGGTGAACCGTTCAATTATTCCCTATGTAAGTGTTCCGCTTGGACACCAAAGCAAAGCCACAGAAGTCTCATATTATGCTGCAAAGCAAAGAGGAGTGATGACTTAAGGATCTTATATCATGCAGTGCTTATGACTCTTATAATCCAGTGTTAATTGTAGTCTTAGGACTAGGGATGAGCCGAACACCCCCCGGTTCGGTTCGCACCAGAACCCGCGAACGGACCGAAAGTTCGCACGAACGTTAGAACCCCATTGACGTCTATGGGACTCGAACGTTCGAAATCAAAAGTGCTCATTTTAAAGGCTAATTTGCATGGTATTGTCCTAAAAAGGGTTTGGGGACCCGGGTCCTACCCCAGGGGACATGTATCAATGCAAAAAAAACTTTTAAAAACGGCCGTTTTTTCGGGAGCAGTGATTTTAATGATGCTTAAAGTAAAAAAAAAAAAAGTGAAATATTCCTTTAAATATCGTACCTGGGGGGTGTCTATAGTATGCCTGTAAAGTGACGCGTGTTTCCCATGTTTAGAACAGTCCCTGCACCAAATGTCATTTTTAAAGGAAAAAATCTCATTTAAAACTGCTTGCGGGTTTAATGTCATGTCGGGTCATGGCAATATGGATGAAAATCAGTGAGACAAACGGCATGGGTACCCCCCAGTCCATTACCAGGCCCTTTGGGTCTTGTATGGATATTAAGGGGAACCCCGCACCCAAATTAAAATAAGGAAAGGTGTGGGGCCACCAGGCCCTATATACTCTGAACAGCAGTATACAGGCGGTGCAAACAAGACAGGGACTGTAGGTTTGTTGTTAAGTAGAATCTGTTTGTAATTTTGAACATTTTTAACGTGTTTAGCTCCAGCCAAAAAATCTTTTCTAAGCTTTTTGGAAAACATAGGGAAGGGTTATCACCCCTGTGACATTTGTTTTGCTGTCTTTCCTCCTCTTCAGAAGATTTCACCTCACTTTTTTGTCCCAATGAAAAATGTTTTTTGAAAATTTGGGTTTTTTTGTGGAACAAGGATTGGAAAGCATCAGTGGAAAGGAGAAATTGTTTTCCCATATTAACTCTTACAGGAAAGAATTTCCCTTCCTAGGGGTAGATTTCATCTCACTTCCTGTTGTCTCCTTCCGTTTGCAAGTAGGAGTCGTTTGTAAGTTAGATGTTTGAAAGTAGGGTCCTGCCCTATATACTCAGCAGAAATTTGGGCCTTAGGTGTTGCTGTGGCCACAACACTGTAAGCCCTCACAGGGCCCTGCTGTGAAATATTAGATCAAGAATTGTAATTACATGCCCCTGTTGAACACGAGCTGAAAAATTAGGCCTTAGGCACTGGTGCTGGTGCCACAACACTGCAACCCCTCACAGACACTCTAGTTGGAACGCAGGAACGAGCCCTGCTGCAAAGTATTGCTTCAAAAATTGTAATTACACGCCCCTGTTAGACAGGGGCAGAAAAATTGGGCCTTAGGCACTGGTGCTGGTGCCACAACACTGCAACCCCTCACAGACACTCTAGTTGGAACGCAGGAACGAGCCTTGCTGCAAAGTATTGCATCAAAAATTGTAATTACACGCCCCTGTTAGACAGGGGCAGAAAAATTGGGCCTTAGGCACTGGTGCTGGTGCCACAACACTGCAACCCCTCACAGACACTCTAGTTGGAACGCAGGAACGAGCCCTGCTGCAAAGTATTGCATCAAAAATTGTAATTACACGCCCCTGTTAGACAGGGGCAGAAAAATTGGGCCTTAGGCACTGGTGCTGGTGCCACAACACTGCAACCCCTCACAGACACTCTAGTTGGAACGCAGGAACGAGCCCTGCTGCAAAGTATTGCATCAAAAATTGTAATTACACGCCCCTGTTAGACAGGGGCAGAAAAATTGGGCCTTAGGCACTGGTGCTGGTGCCACAACACTGCAACCCCTCACAGACACTCTAGTTGGAATGCAGGAACGAGCCCTGCTGCAAAGTATTACATCAAAAATTGTAATTACACGCCCCTGTTAAACAGGGGCTGAAAAATTGTGCCTTAGGCACTGGTGGTGGCGCCCAGAACCAAAAATGTTCTTACAAGCTATCAGCGTGATGATTGAGGAGGAAGAGGATAATTACTCAGGGATAGTCACTCAGCATCAGCATAGGCAGTCTTTGAAGGGATCTGAGATTTCAAAAAAAATTATTCGGTTACATCAGCATCAGGTGCTTGGTAGCTGGTGGTGATCCAAGACTCATTCATTTTTATGAAGGTCAGCCGATCGACCGAGTCGGTGGACAGACGCACCCTGTGATCGGTTACCACGCCTCCAGCAGCACTGAATGTGCGTTCCGAAAGAACGCTGGATGCAGGACAGGCCAGTAGCTCAATTGCATACTGTGCAAGCTCTGGCCAGTGATCCATCCTCAAGACCCAGTAACCCAGAGGATTTTCGGTGGGAAAGGTGTCCAAGTCTGATCTTGCCCCTAGGTATTCCTGCACCATGTAAAACAGACGCTGGCGATGGTTGCTGGAACCGATCATACCTTGGGGCTGCGGACCAAAAAATTGTCTGAACCCATCGGTCAGACGGCCACCTTCTCCACCGCTCCTTCTTTGACTGACCGAAGCCTCAGCAACACGTTGTCCAGAAACAGGAGTTTGTAACCTCCCAGTCTCTGGGAACGCGTTGCACAGACCTTTCTGCAAGGCCTCCCGAAGATGTTTCATCCTCTGCTCCCTCTGCGATGGCAAGATAAGGTCCGCAACCTTACCCTTGTAACGTGGATCAAGGAGGGTTGCCAGCCAGTATTGGTCCTTCTCCTTGATACCACGAATACGAGGATCCTTACGCAGGCTTTGCAGGATCAGGGAGGCCATGCAGCGTAGGTTTGCTGAGGCATTCGGTCCGGAGTCCTCTGGGTCACTAAGAACGACATGGTCCGCAGCCACATCCTCCCAGCCACGTACAAGTCCATGTGTTTCTTGGGACTGATGCCTTAAAGACTGCTGCTGATGCTGAGTGCCAGGCTCCACCTCCATACTGACACAATCTTCCTCCTCCTCCTCTTCCTCCTCGTCCTCTTCCTGTGTGATCGGCGGGCACGCAGGAACACTGTCTGGATAAAGGGGGCCTTGAGAGCTAAGGAAGTCCTCCTCTTCCTGCCTCTGTTCTGCCTCAAGTGCCCTGTCCATTATTCCACGCAGCGTGTGCTCCAACAGGTGGACAAGGGGGACAGTGTCACTGATGCATGCACTGTCACTGCTCACCATCCTCGTGGCCTCCTCGAATGGTGACAGGACAGTGCATGCATCCCTGATCATGGCCCACTGGCGTGGGGAAAAAAAACCAAGCTCCCCTGACCCTGTCCTGGTGCCATAGTCGCACAGGTACTCATTGATGGCCCTCTGCTGCGTGTGCAGCCGCTGCAGCATGGCCAACGTTGAGTTCCACCTGGTGGGCATGTCACAGATTAGGCGGTTCTTGGGCAGGTTAAACTCCTTTTGGAGGTCCGTCAGCCGAGCACTGGCATTATATGACCGGCGGAAATGCACACAGACTTTCCTGGCCTGCCTCAGGACATCCTGTAAGCCCGGGTACCTGCCCAAGAACCGCTGCACCACCAAGTTAAGGACGTGAGCCAAACAGAGCACATGGGTCATTTGTCCCTGTCGGAGGGCAGAGAGGAGGTTGGTGCCATTGTCGCAAACCACCATTCCTGCCTTAAGTTGGCGTGGCGTCAACCACCTCTGAACCTGCCCCTGCAGAGCTGACAAAACCTCTGCCCCAGTGTGGCTCCTGTCCCCCAAGCACACCAGCTCAAGCACCGCATGGCATCTTTTGGCCTGCGTACTTGCGTAGCCCCTTGAACGCCTACGGAGCACCGCTGGTTCCGAGGAAGAGGCCATGGAGGAAGAAGAAGAGGAGGGGGTGGAGGAGAGAGGTGTGTCACAATCAGCATTTTGGAGGCGTGGTGGCGGAACAACCTCCAACACTACTGCACCTTGTCCTGCATCCTTCCCAGCTGCCAGCAGAGTCACCCAATGCGCCGTGAAACTTAGGTAACGTCCCTGTCCATGCCTGCTGGACCATGAGTCAGCGGTAATATGCACCTTACCGCTGACCGCCCTGTCCAGCGAGGCATGGACATTGCCTTCCACATGCCGGTAGAGAGCCGGAATCGCCTTCCGTGAGAAAAAGTGGCGTTTGGGTACCTGCCACTGAGGAACCGCACATTCCACAAACTCACGGAAGGGGGCAGAGTCTACCAACTGAAAAGGCAGCAGTTGAAGTGCTAGCAATTTTGCCAAGCTAGCATTCAACCGCTGGGCATGTGGATGGCTGGGAGCAAACTTCTTTCGGCGGTGCAGCAGCTGGGGCAGGGAAATTTGCCTGGTACAATCTGACGTCGGTGTACCAAAAGCAGATTGCCCACAAGTACTTGGCTGTGACACACCTAATTCTACACCTTCATTCCTCTCACTGCAGGTCTCAGAGAGGACTGAAGGTCTAGTGGGGTTGGAAATCTCAGCTGATGAGGAGCAAGGAGAGATCCTCTTTGTTCTTTGGTGTGGGTCTTTTAGATACGCTTGCCAACGAACTGCATGGCAGGTCAACATATGTCTGGTCAAGCATGTGGTACCCAAGCGGGAGATGTTTTGGCCACGCGAGATACGCTTGAGACATATGTTGCAAATAGCAGCGGTGCGATCTGATGCACTCGTCTCAAAAAAGGCCCACACCAAAGAACTTTTTGAATAACGCGCAGAGACTGCAGCGCCCTGCACATGTGGAGCTTTGGGGTGTGATGCAGTCAATGTGCTGCCCTTAGGCTGGCCCCTGGAGGGCATCCTGCCTCGTTGGTGATGTGCCGCCGCCTCCTCCTCCTCCTCCTCCTCCTCTCTCCTATCAGGCACCCACGTTGAGTCAGTGACCTCATCATCCCCTCCCTCCTCATCACTGGAGCAAACCTGGCAGTATGCTGCAGCAGGGGGAGCATGACTGCCAGATTGCTGTCCTTCTTGGGCACCCCCTCTGTCCGTGCTCATGTTACTGCCTTCATCGAGCTCAGTATCGTCATCAGAGCCTTCCAAACGCTGGGCATCCTCCTGGAGCATGTACCCAACACTGTGGTCAAACAGTTCGAGGGAATCCTCATGAGGACATGGTGGAGCTAGGGAAGGAGTCACTGATGACATTGAGCTGAGGGAAGAGGCCGCTGCTTTGCCAGACAAAGCACCCTGGGCATGGGTGAGAGAGGATGAGGAGGATGAGGACGGCCTGGTCATCCACTCGACCAAGTCTTCCGCATGTTGCGGCTCAACACGGCCAGCTGCTGAAAAAAAGGCCAAGCGTGTCCCATGGCCACGTGCTGATGAGGATGCACCGTCTCCACGACCAGCACTAGACACAGAGCCTGCTTGCCCTCTCTTATTGGCTTGTGACTGTCTGCCTCTCCTTCTTGGCCTTCCAGACATACTAATGGCCTGTAGCTGCACTAAGCTGGGATAGAACACCTGTAATTTTCTTCAAGTAGCTTTATATACTGTAACCAGACAAGCCTGCCTGTCAGTAGGAAGATAACAGGAACGGATCTAGCTGAACACTGTGAGCAGGACGCACTGTACTAAATGTAAATAGTCTAGCTGCCTGACCGTGGTACTAATAGGATCAAATAGAACACCTGTAATTTTCTTCAGGTAGCTTTATATACTGTAACCAGACAAGCCTGCCTGTCAGTAGGAAGATAACAGGAACGGATCTAGCTGTACACTGTGAGCAGGACGCATTGTACTAAATGTAAATAGTCTAGCTGCCTGACCGTGGTACTAATAGGATCAAATAGAACACCTGTAATTTTCTTCAGGTAGCTTTATATACTGTAACCAGACAAGCCTGCCTGTCAGTAGGAAGATAACAGGAACGGATCTAGCTGAACACTGTGAGCAGGACGCACTGTACTAAATGTAAATAGTCTAGCTGCCTGACCGTGGTACTAATAGGATCAAATAGAACACCTGTAATTTTCTTCAGGTAGCTTTATATACTGTAACCAGACAAGCCTGCCTGTCAGTAGGAAGATAACAGGAACGGATCTAGCTGAACACTGTGAGCAGGACGCACTGTACTAAATGTAAATAGTCTAGCTGCCTGACCGTGGTACTAATAGGATCAAATAGAACACCTGTAATTTTCTTCAGGTAGCTTTATATACTGTAACCAGACAAGCCTGCCTGTCAGTAGGAATTTAACAGGAACGGATCTAGCTGAACACTGTGAGCAGGACGCACTGCACTAAATGTAAATAGTCTAGAAGATAACAGGAACGGATCTAGCTGAACACTGTGAGCAGGACGCACTGCACTAAATGTAAATAGTCTAGAAGATAACAGGAACGGATCTAGCTGAACACTGTGAGCAGGACGCACTGCACTAAATGTAAATAGCAGGAACGGATCTAGCTGAACACTGTGAGCAGGACGCACTGCATTAAATGTAAATAGTCTAGATAGAAGATAACAGGAACGGATCTAGCTAAACTGAATACAGTGTATATATATATATGCAACACCTGGGATGCATATATATACACAATACACTGTAAGTGCAGCTAACTGACTGACTGTTCTGCCTAATCTATCTAACTCAAATCAAATGACACTGTCTCTCTCTCTCTCTATCTCTCAGCACACCGGAACACACACTACACAGGGCCGCCGTGCAGGCGGCCTTATATAGTGTGGGGTGTGTACTAAATCCCCTGAGCCATAATTGGCCAAAGCCACCCTGGCTTTGGCCAATTACAGCTCTCTCTACTGACGACGCTGTGATTGGCCAAGCATGCGGGTCATAGTGCATGCTTGGCCAATCATCAGCCAGCAATGCACTGCGATGCCGCAGTGAATTATGGGCCGTGACGCGCCACACGAATTTAGCGCGAACGGCCCATAACGTTCGCAATTCGGCGAACGATCGAACAGCCGATGTTCGAGTCGAACATGGGTTCGACTCGAACACGAAGCTCATCCCTACTTAGGACTAAAATGGCATTTTGGTTTAGTCCCATTTTAGTCTTCTGCAATTGTTTTAGTTTTAGTCGTATTTAGTCAACTAAATCACACTGTTATAATCTATAATCTGTTATAATCTCCATTTACTCTGATAAACAGCCATCTCATATTATATGGTGGAGGTGCACCTGAGTGTTTCACCTTTTTATATGATATTCAAAATCAAGGTGTTTTTTTCATATATCATGAACACTTAATCCCTCACATTTTCCTTGGAGTGATCTACTAGTTTTATGATTGGACTACAGTATATCACTTCTAATTGGATTATAATATTTATGGGACTTTACTTCTTTGTTATTTTAGCGCAGCAATTTTCTCTTCATATGCGCTGTTGACAATCTTATCCGTATTGTTTTTGCCAGCGGCTTTATAATTTGGGTTTATCTAAGCAATAACTTTGAAATTTAACTTTTTAATATTGTTTAAAATGTTAATTAATTGTTAGCAATTTCAACAATGCAGAAGCAGTTTGTGAAAAGCTTTAGAAAAGGAAACACTGCACAGATAACATAGTGCAAGTTATACTTTAAGACTTTCAGGGAAATAGAATTTTCTAAAGGAAATCAAAAAATAATTTTATTTATGGGGTTTAAAAAACAAATTATATAGTAGCAAAATTGTAGGCATTTTATTCCCTATAATCTTGTGATTAATTATTTAACCTCTTGACAGCCACATTATGGCTCCACATTATAAAGCACTGCCAAGAATTGCTCTTCAATTTGGTACCGAAAAGGTTATCCATCCTCTTTAAAGAAGCTTGGAGAAAATTGTAAGTCATTTTGATTCAAAATAAGTCCCCTCTTTGCTGTTATTTCATGCACTGATTCCTATGCAGAGCTGTGATTTATAGTGAACCACTGACCTCTGAAAAGCAGAGACTGGGATGGGTGACTGGTTTTGAATGGTGACACTGGCAGTTGACAAAATGCCCCAAGCAAAATGAATTTACTCCCAGTTTCCTCAATCATCAACAGACAACCACCCACCATCACAACTGCTACCCCCTCCCCTTTTTCTCAGATGACCCCCCAACTGACTTCTCCTTAACAAGATCAGCCTGCCAGCTTCTACAAAATTTACAGCGTACTGTTGAAGTGTGTCCTACGCAATGTACTGTCACCCTCACTCAATCACAGCAGAGATGGATGAAAACTGGCAATGTCCACTGTGCAAGGCTTTCTACAACAACTATATCTGTCTACTAACAAAAGCTCATGTAAACTTTACTGGAATATCATGTGTGTTTATGTGTAAGATAAATATAAATAAATATGTGTGTGTGTATGTATATAATGTGTATATACTGTACACACACACGCACTCATTATACGGTATATACTGTAAGGGGAACAGGCTCAGCTGGTAGTAACAGCAATAAACTATGCATGAGACACACAGGAACAGTCCAAGCGTGTTTCTTCTGCACTTTTGCTTAGAAAGGCAGAAAACAAACACATTTTCAGTGCAGGAGGGTTTTGTACAGCAAGTCCGTTTCATAAAACAAACATATCATCAGCTCCATCTGTCAACTAGCTAAACCTAGGTCAGTCCTTGGTTAACAGGTTGCCCCTTAATGGATTCCCTAGAACAAACAGGCAGCACATGTACCTTTTTAGTGTTCTGTCAGAAATCAGTCTTTTTACACAGCAGCAAGCTCCCACAGCAGAGAGAGCCCTTGGCATCTGCCGGCTTGCATATATATCAGTTTGTTTACATCTTAGATCAATTAAGTGTAACCTCCACTTATCTACTTCCCCCGCTTCGGTGCCACATTTGGCACCTTTCAGGGGGGAGGGGGGGACGGGTACCTGTTTTTTGACAGGTACCCTTCCCCACTTCCAAGAGACAGCGCCATGGCGCCGTCCCTCAGACGTTCGGCACCCCTCCTCCTCTCTCTGCCGTCGGGCCAGTTAAAATGCACAGCGCGCTACGAGCATGCGCAGAAGGCTTCACTACCGGTTTCCCTTACAAGGAACGGCAGCAGCAGCACCCGAGAGTTCTATCCTGGTCTCATCAGACCAAAGAATCTTATTTCTCACCATCTTGGAGTCCTTCAGGTGTTTTTTAGCAAACTCCATGCAGGCTTTCATGTGTCTTGCACTGAGGAGAAGCTTCTGTTGGGCCACTCTGCCATAAAGACCCGACTGGTGGAGGGCTGCAGTGATGGTTGACTTTCTACAACTTTCTCCCATCTCCCGACTGCATCTCTGGACCTCAGCCACAGTGATCTTTGGGTTCTTCTTTACCTCTCTCACCAAGGCTCTTCTCCCCCGATAGCTCAGTTTGGCCGGATGGCCAGCTCTAGGAAGGGTTCTGGTCATCCCAAACGTCTTCCATTTAAGGATTATGGAGGCCACTGCGAACCTTAAGTGCAGCAGAATTTTTTTACAAACTTGGCCAGATCTATGCCTTGCCACAATTCTGTCTCTGAGCTCTTCAGGCAGTTCCTTTGACCTCATGATTCTCATTTGCTCTGACATGCACTGTGAACTGTAAGGTCTTATATAGACAGGTGTGTGGCTTTCCTAATCAAGTCCAATCAGTATAATCAAACACAGCTGGACTCAAATGAAGGTGTAGAACCATCTCAAGGATGATCAGAAGAAATGGACAGCACCTGAATTAAAAATATGACTGTCATAGCAAAGGGTCTGAATACTTAGGACCATGTGATATTTCAGTTTTTCTTTTTTAATAAATCTGCAAAAATGTCAACAATTCTGTGTTTTTCTATCAATATGGGGTGCTGTGTGTACATTAATGAGGAAAAAAATGAACTTAAATGATTGTGGATCAGAGGCGTTGGGAGTGGGGAGGTGGTGGGGGAGCTGGCATGGTGGTGAGAGCAGGGGGGCAATGTGCAGGTATGATGGTGGGAACAGAAGGAGGAGTATGCATGCATATATGTTGGATAAGACTTTGGAGGGGTTGTACAGATGCATTGGGAGAGCTGCATAGGGGCATGCAGATATGAGCTGTAGGTGTGTACACACACAGTGATAAGAGACAAGTGTTTGGGGAGAGTGGGGGGAAGCATTAATTGTGCAGAGGTAAGAGATGGGGTACAGGTGCAGCAGTGGAAGAGAAGAGAAAGTGCAGGCACTGTAGATGTGGGAGTGTAGGTTTGAATGGTGGCTAAAGAAGGGGGTTGCAGGCATGTATGATGGTCAGAGAAGAGGTGTACAGGCATAAAGTGTATTGATAGAAGGGGTTGTGCAGGCACAGTGGGGGCACCGTGAGGGCTGAGAGAAAGTGGGCTATAGGTTCAATGGGTGCTGAAATAATGGGGTAGTGCAGACCAAATGGAAAGGGGAGTGTAGGTGCAGTGAATGGTGAGAAAACAGGGGCTGCGGGAACAGTGGGCGCATGAGAGAATGGGGTAGTGCAGACAAAATGGGAGGGGGGGTAAGGCAGCAGAAAATGGTGAGAAAAGGGGAGCTGAAGGCACAGGTGCTGAGAGAAAATATCTGCAGGTGTAGTGGGCACTGACAGAAAGTGGGTGCAGGCTTGGTGGTTTTTGAGAGAAGGGGAGGTGCAGGTGTAGTGGTTTGTGAGAGGGGGGTGCAGGTATGGCAGGTGCTGATAGGAGGGCTGCAGGCACATTGAATTCTGAGAGAAGGAAGGCTGCAAGTGTGGTGGATTCTAAAAGAGGTGGAGGTACAAAGTGGTGTTTGCTAAGAGAGGGGGTGTAGGATTGGTGGGTGGTGAGAGAAGGGCGCTGCAGGCATGGGGCAGTAGGAGCTTTGTTTACAAGTGCATTGGGAAGCTACCTGAGAGTGCAGGGAAGTGTGGGGTGATGGTGGGAGGACACTGACATTGCAGGAGGAGGGTTGGGTGATGGTGCAGGGGGGCTGGCTGACATTACAGAAGAGGGAGACTGGGTGATAATTTGAGGGGCAGAGTGACATTACAGGTGAGGGAAATTTGGTGATATTAAGGGGGCTGGCTGACATTGTGTGGATCAGGTTAAGGGAATTATGCACTAAGCAGCAGCTACTGAAATGCTTCTATCCAGCCTGGATGCAGATAAGAATGTGCCCTCAACCACAAAACTATCCTACCTGGTCACATTATTGAAGATTCTGAAAGAGAGGATGAAAGACTGCCTAAGGGCTACACTGTTTTTTCTTTTGTCTCCTCAGCCTGCCTGCTCTCTGAGCCCTGACTATACGGCATGACCTGAGCAATGACTATACTGTGTAACCTGAACCCTGACTTTATTTCCTCCTAAAAATCCATACCAAACCCTTAATTTGAGCATGTAGCTTGGCTAGCCAGGAGAAAGAAGGGGGGGTGTTGAAAAGAAAGGGGGGGGAAGGACACCTTAAATTCGTCCAATAGTAGGTTCTAGGGTGACAAACGGGGGGAGGGGAATTCCCTCCCACTGTGGTAATTAATCAGATTAATATGTCTCTCATGTCACCCGTATCATTAATCATATAACTCAGTGGTATGTAGCTGACTAGCTGTCAAACGGTTGTTCAATGGACCATAAAGCATATGTAAGAAAGGGAAGGAAGGGGTCAAGAGGAGATCCCCCCAAAAAAAGATGGTCCGCTCAAGAACAAACAGTTGAACCTACAAAAACTTTATTGTGTCACAATATGTAGAAACATAATCCAACAACCATGTGTATTTAAAAAATAGGGCAGATAAAAGTCCTATTGTGTGCTGGTGGCCACCACAGACATTACACATATATCTCATGCATTCATGCACTCACACTCATCAATTAGAGTCACTAGAGACCCGGGTCTATACTATTTCACTGGAATTCCAGAGCTGGATTGGCTACATGAGTGGGTAGACTAGGTCCTTGTAGCTAAAGTGCAAGTGCTAATACACAACAAAAGTCCCCTCGGATGTGAACCAATGGCTGGTTAGACATATGTATGTGTCATTCAACCAGAGCCAAGGAAGGAAACGGTGTCCTGATTGTGTGGTGAACAATTGCAACTCAAGCAACCTCACATAGAGGGCTTTTAAGGATGGACGGAAAATGGCCATAAACAAAATGCCTCATGAATGTGAGGGTACATTTTAGCTCACCGTCTGACGTCTTCAGTGAAGAAGGAGTAGAGCCCAAAGGAGTTGCTGATGGCCGCGTTCGTGTGGGTTTGAAAACACGTTCATGCGGTATTAGCTTGTTGTGGGCATGAGCAGGTTACTTCCGGGTATCCTCCGGCAGAAGGTAAGGTGAGTCACAAGGGTCAAGATTGTTAGTGTCTCATATCCAATGGTATAAACAATCCGGAGAGACGCTCGGCGTCCGTGTTCACCGCAGAGGTTTCACCTGATATCCCAAATCTTGATTGATCCGATCAGGATCGTTAGGGATGTTCACATCCAATTTGGAAGGATATTGTAGTTAGAGTGTGAGAGTCTGTGTGCCACCTGCACATGGGTCAAATGCTGAGCGCTTTCGCTTGTTGCCAAGCTTCTTCAGAGCTAATGTGGTATCAGTAGCTGGATGTTTAAATAGCCAGAAGGCTAGTGTTCAATTTCCTGTCTTCATAATTAACACCTGAATACCATAGCTTGACCATAATTGCAATCACCAAAAATGTGCCAATCACACCCATACATACATCTATTTAGACAAAACCATTGAGGGTAGTGGATACATAAATATTCAATCTGATTGACTTGTGTATGTGGTCAGATTTGAATATTGCATCTCTTACCATCATGAAATAACGGAAAAAGGCTTGTCAAGCAACTGCTATCAATACATAAAAGCCAATTGAGGAATGCTGCATTTCCAAAAACAGACCGTGCATATATAACCATATACTAAATAATAATAGTAATAATAAGATAGTCAAAATAGTGATATATGGAAGCAAGAGGGAACAGTCTATTGTTCCGAATTAAATTGCAACACATATCAACATCCTGACAATAAACAAAGATGTCCCAATAGTTGATCAAAAATTGCATGGCATACACACACGGAATGAAAATAATGAGTATGAATATATGCAACCAACCATCGCTTTGGCCAGATTAAATGGCAGCTCACGTCCCATGTATTGTCATCCACACACGGGATAAAAACATTGTTACCAGTGAGATTGCCTGTGAAGTCGCATGAGACAACTTAGTACAAAGTGATTCCGGATAGTCCGGATATGTAGTTACATATAGGCATTACACTGGTATTACCCGCACATGGAACAACAGAATAATCTGTTGTACAGATTATAATTTAAAATATGAAAATTTCATAATCTGGGGGCAGTGCGGCTTCAATTCAATCAGTTGGTTGGTAGCCAAATGATCGAGGCAAGCTGGGATGGAATGAGGTCATGGGCCACTGTCTTGCATAGGTTACGTCTCACATGTCACTCGCTGATATTCGTGTAGAGAGCAGAGACATGGTCGTGAGCAACACTACACACAGTCAATTTTCTTTAAAAGCTGCCCGTTATGGGCAGGAGAAGATGTGGATCCTCGGTTAGAACCAATCAATTTTCGGATGGGAACATTTAGATTATGAATATTTAAGTCATTGTTCCAAAAATGGAGATAAATTAAATTCATTGTTCAATCCAAAAGGCTGCATGCTGTTTAAATAGAAGATCCACATCTTCTCCTTCTGGCATAAGATCTTATCAAAATCTCCACGTCTATGGGGCAAATTAAGCTTGTATATACCCTTAACCCTAAGGCCATCCGGTTTACCTTCATGTTTATCAAGAAAGTGCAATGATAGTGGCCGGTCATCATCCTTGTTGATAATACTTTGGATGTGTTCGCCAGTTCTGACTTTTAGCTCTCTTTTGGTCTTGCCAACATAAATAAGGCCACACGGGCAGGTCAACATATAGACTACCCGTGTGGTTGTACAGTTGATAAAATTATTGATTCTAAATTGTCTTTTATTGTCAGAACTGGCGAACACATCCGTCCTATCCACGTGCCTACATATATGGCATCTACCGCAACTGTACATACCCCTAAGGGGTGGAAGGTCAGTAAGCCAGCTGCGTTTTTTAGGGCGGGTGTACTCTGAGTGTACCAAGCGATCCCTTAAATTTGTAGCTCTACGGGCAGTGAGCAGAGGTTTTTTGCTGACAAGCTTTCCCAAAATGGGGGCCTCAGATAAAATATGCCAATGTCGGCCCAGAATTTCTTTGATTTGGTCCCACTGGGTACCAAATTTGGTAATGATTCTAAGGGGAGGGTGGCTTGAGGTTTTTGCTTTTTCTTTAGTAGAGTTCACCAACAAAGACGATCTATTTGTCTGTAGTGCTCTTTTTCTAGCACGTCTGATGTCCGTATGCGAGTAACCCCTATCACGAAACCTCCCATGTAGGTCATACATTTCCCTGTGGAAATCCCCCTCCTCTGAACAGTTCCTTCTTGCGCGGAGGAACTGTCCCACGGGGATACCCCGTTTCAGAGATGCGGGATGGTGGCTGGACGCTAGCAGTAAAGTGTTTGCCGCTGTGTCTTTTCGAAAGGTTTTGGTATGTAACTTATCATCCCTGACAAACACCGTAAGGTCCAGAAATGACAATTCATTGGTGTCATACGTATATGTTAATCTAATATTACGGTCGTTGTCATTAAGTTCATTAATGAATTGTGTCAATTCAGATGGCAGGCCGTCCCAAATCATGATCACGTCATCGATGTACCTCAGCCACAAACGACAGTGGCTGAGGTACATCGACGAGGGGTACACACACTCAGACTCCCAAAAGCCAAGGTGCAGGCATGCATATGATGGGGCCCATGGGGCACCCATCGATGTGCCCCTAATTTGTTTGTAGTATATCCCAAGAAATTGGAAATAGTTGTTTTCTAACATAAATTGCAATAGTTCAATGATAAATTCATTTTGGCCTGCTAATGACGGAAATTTATTTTCCAAAAAGAATTGTGTCGCTGCTAGTCCCCATCTGTGCGGAATTGATGTGTATAACGACTCCACGTCAATTCCGACCAGTAACATACCTTTGGGTATCGATATGTCTTCCAGGTGCCCCAAAACATCCCGTGTGTCCTGAACATATGATGGTAATTCATGTACAAGTTCTTTAATCAGTGCGTCCACGTACTTACCGACCCTCTCGAGGGGACCCTTTACAGCTGATACAATTGGTCTCCCCGGGGGGTCGGTAATGGACTTATGTAGTTTAGGAATTGTGTATAGGGTAGGGATGTTGAATTCACTGACTCTGAGGTATTCGAGTTCCCTTTTGGTAATTAGACCTGCTTCAAGGGCTAGTTCAAGTTTAAAGTTTAAGTCTGATATCATTTGGGGAAAAGGGTTCTGGTGTAGACGTAGATATGTAGATCCATCACGGAGAAGGCGCATGGTTTGCTCCTCATATAGAGTATGTGACATAAGGACCGTGTTGCCTCCCTTATCGCTTGCTTTAATAACAATATCCTTTGCATTTTCTAATTCCCGTAGGGCCCTTCTCTCTTCCCGGCTAAGATTGTCATATCCTTTATATTCCCAATTGACCCCCATAAGGTCCCTTTTTACTTGTTCCAAAAAGAGCTGGATATGTCTATGTTTGGACAGGGGGGGCATTTTTTGGGATTTAATCGTCAGTTGGGATGGGCGGGGGCAGCTAGGCGACACTTGGGTGGCTTCCCCTTCTGAGTTCCACTGTTGATTTTCATCAAGGAGGGCTATTAGGGCTTCGAGAGAGTCGCGCTCTTGTTTGTCTAGTTGGTCCATGTCTATATCTTGGGTGTCCCTCTTTGCATGCCAGTACCTAAAAATTAATTTCCTCAAGAACAAATTGATATCTTTGAAGACCTCAAATTCGCTCATCATTGTAGTGGGGGAGAATGTTAGGCCTTTTTGCAGCAGTGAAATGTGGTGGTGATTTAAGGGGAAATCTGATAGGTTAACAACCTTCAGATCAGATTGTATTTGTTCTGAGTGGTCACTAGATTGATTTACTTCGCTATTTAAAGCTTGCGTGGCCCTGACCTGAGTTCCCTTTGATTTTCCCTTCCTTCCTTTCCCTTTCCCCGGTTTCCTCTGTTGGTTTGAGCCTGGGTCTTGGTCATGGATGTGGTTGGTTGGGTGCCTGTCCTGGGGATGGTGTCCCCTTCCTGATCTAAAAAAGCCACGGTTTTCTCTGGTTGTTCAGGGTCACTGTCAGTAGATGTATATCTAGGTCTAGATGTACCTGATCGATTTCTCCTGCCCTTGCGTGATCTACTCCTCCCTCGAGGTACTGTGGGGTCAAAGATATCTCCTTTCTCCCAATCTAAAAGGTTTTGCTTAAATTTCTCTTGTTTAGTGATTTTAAGGGTTTTTTGTGTCTTTTCAACCTCCTTCTTGAGCGAGTCATTGTATTTGTTGAAATCCTGATCATTTTTATATGGCTCTAGCAGCTGTGCACTGATATCGATCTCTTTTTTGAGGTCATCCAATTGTATTTGTTCTTCATTGATAATCATGTGCAGAACTGCTAGTCCACGATCAAGACAACTTTGTTTCCATATTTCCAGGAACCTCGGTGTATGTAGATGAGCAGCAGGTACTACTCTTTCCCTCAGCCCTCTAGGAATAACTTTATGTTCAATGTGGGACTTCAATGAGGAAATGTCCCATTTCCTATTAAGGAATTTTATAGTTAATTTTTTATGATTCTTAAACAGTTTTTTAAGAGTCTCATCATGGTTGGATGCAGCTGGAGTTTCACTGGAAAACGCAGACTGTATCTCTAAGTCAATCTCATCCGCCAGTACATACGCCATTGTTCCCGGGAAGGGGAGGAGGAGGGAAACCAGGAAAGGAAAGAGGGTCAGGAAGGGCGGAGAGAAAAGGGGTGGGGGGGAGGGGGGAAAAGGGGGGGAAAAAAAAAAAAAAAAGGGGAGGAGGAAAAGGGGGGGGGGGGACAGGGAGGGGGGGGGGGAAGGAAAGGAGGGAACAAGGATTCAATCACAGGATTTAAAGCAGTTGCTCAACAAGCCAATATAGATATGTTAAAAACATGGTTATAGAGTCTAATCTTAAACATATGCATTTGGGTGTGCTATTAAAAACCATGGGGTGGATACCGTTACTGCCTGACACGGAGACTAAGGGTCCAGAAAGGAAGTCAAATCCTACAATGATGCATATGAAAAGAAAGGGGGGGGAAGGACACCTTAAAGTCGTCCAATAGTAGGTTCTAGGGTGACAAACGGGGGGAGGGGAATTCCCTCCCACTGTGGTAATTAATCAGATTAATATGTCTCTCATGTCACCCGTATCATTAATCATATAACTCAGTGGTATGTAGCTGACTAGCTGTCAAACGGTTGTTCAATGGACCATAAAGCATATGTAAGAAAGGGAAGGAAGGGGTCAAGAGGAGATCCCCCCAAAAAAAGATGGTCCGCTCAAGAACAAACAGTTGAACCTACAAAAACTTTATTGTGTCACAATATGTAGAAACATAATCCAACAACCATGTGTATTTAAAAAATAGGGCAGATAAAAGTCCTATTGTGTGCTGGTGGCCACCACAGACATTACACATATATCTCATGCATTCATGCACTCACACTCATCAATTAAAGTCACTAGAGACCCGGGTCTATACTATTTCACTGGAATTCCAGAGCTGGATTGGCTACATGAGTGGGTAGACTAGGTCCTTGTAGCTAAAGTGCAAGTGCTAATACACAACAAAAGTCCCCTCGGATGTGAACCAATGGCTGGTTAGACATATGTATGTGTCATTCAACCAGAGCCAAGGAAGGAAACGGTGTCCTGATTGTGTGGTGAACAATTGCAACTCAAGCAACCTCACATAGAGGGCTTTTAAGGATGGACGGAAAATGGCCATAAACAAAATGCCTCATGAATGTGAGGGTACATTTTAGCTCACCGTCTGACGTCTTCAGTGAAGAAGGAGTAGAGCCCAAAGGAGTTGCTGATGGCCGCGTTCGTGTGGGTTTGAAAACACGTTCATGCGGTATTAGCTTGTTGTGGGCATGAGCAGGTTACTTCCGGGTATCCTCCGGCAGAAGGTAAGGTGAGTCACAAGGGTCAAGATTGTTAGTGTCTCATATCCAATGGTATAAACAATCCGGAGAGACGCTCGGCGTCCGTGTTCACCGCAGAGGTTTCACCTGATATCCCAAATCTTGATTGATCCGATCAGGATCGTTAGGGATGTTCACATCCAATTTGGAAGGATATTGTAGTTAGAGTGTGAGAGTCTGTGTGCCACCTGCACATGGGTCAAATGCTGAGCGCTTTCGCTTGTTGCCAAGCTTCTTCAGAGCTAATGTGGTATCAGTAGCTGGATGTTTAAATAGCCAGAAGGCTAGTGTTCAATTTCCTGTCTTCATAATTAACACCTGAATACCATAGCTTGACCATAATTGCAATCACCAAAAATGTGCCAATCACACCCATACATACATCTATTTAGACAAAACCATTGAGGGTAGTGGATACATAAAGATTCAATCTGATTGACTTGTGTATGTGGTCAGATTTGAATATTGCATCTCTTACCATCATGAAATAACGGAAAAAGGCTTGTCAAGCAACTGCTATCAATACATAAAAGCCAATTGAGGAATGCTGCATTTCCAAAAACAGACCGTGCATATATAACCATATACTAAATAATAATAGTAATAATAAGATAGTCAAAATAGTGATATATGGAAGCAAGAGGGAACAGTCTATTGTTCCGAATTAATTGCAACACATATCAACATCCTGACAATAAACAAAGATGTCCCAATAGTTGATCAAAAATTGCATGGCATACACACACGGAATGAAAATAATGAGTATGAATATATGCAACCAACCATCGCTTTGGCCAGATTAAATGGCAGCTCACGTCCCATGTATTGTCATCCACACACGGGATAAAAACATTGTTACCAGTGAGATTGCCTGTGAAGTCGCATGAGACAACTTAGTACAAAGTGATTCCGGATAGTCCGGATATGTAGTTACATATAGGCATTACACTGGTATTACCCGCACATGGAACAACAGAATAATCTGTTGTACAGATTATAATTTAAAATATGAAAATTTCATAATCTGGGGGCAGTGCGGCTTCAATTCAATCAGTTGGTTGGTAGCCAAATGATCGAGGCAAGCTGGGATGGAATGAGGTCATGGGCCACTGTCTTGCATAGGTTACGTCTCACATGTCACTCGCTGATATTCGTGTAGAGAGCAGAGACATGGTCGTGAGCAACACTACACACAGTCAATTTTCTTTAAAAGCTGCCCGTTATGGGCAGGAGAAGATGTGGATCCTCGGTTAGAACCAATCAATTTTCGGATGGGAACATTTAGATTATGAATATTTAAGTCATTGTTCCAAAAATGGAGATAAATTAAATTCATTGTTCAATCCAAAAGGCTGCATGCTGTTTAAATAGAAGATCCACATCTTCTCCTTCTGGCATAAGATCTTATCAAAATCTCCACGTCTATGGGGCAAATTAAGCTTGTATATACCCTTAACCCTAAGGCCATCCGGTTTACCTTCATGTTTATCAAGAAAGTGCAATGATAGTGGCCGGTCATCATCCTTGTTGATAATACTTTGGATGTGTTCGCCAGTTCTGACTTTTAGCTCTCTTTTGGTCTTGCCAACATAAATAAGGCCACACGGGCAGGTCAACATATAGACTACCCGTGTGGTTGTACAGTTGATAAAATTATTGATTCTAAATTGTCTTTTATTGTCAGAACTGGCGAACACATCCGTCCTATCCACGTGCCTACATATATGGCATCTACCGCAACTGTACATACCCCTAAGGGGTGGAAGGTCAGTAAGCCAGCTGCGTTTTTTAGGGCGGGTGTACTCTGAGTGTACCAAGCGATCCCTTAAATTTGTAGCTCTACGGGCAGTGAGCAGAGGTTTTTTGCTGACAAGTGAGCATGCAACCCCCTCTCCTGAACCATACCAGTACTGTGATATGGGGAATGTGTAGCTCAGTAGTGGTGAGCATTTTTTTTAGTGAGTCATGCCAGTCCAAAATGTGGTTAAGGGCTTGCTGGTCCATTTTTATTAAACAAATAAAAAGAAAAACAAAGTCTCTTACATCAGTAATTCCCAAGCAGGGGTTTCAGCTTCACAAAGCATTATAAGCAAAAACATATAATGCAAAATACCAAGCCACCTGGCTTACTTTTCAGCATCACCGCTGCTTTTGTCAGTATCCTTCTCATGACCTCTAGCTATTGGATCTCCTGGCACTCTGGGCTCTCTTTCCCCTGAGACATATGCCCCGTACACACGGTCGGACATTCCGACAACAAAATCCATGGATTTTTTCCGACGGATGTTGGCTCAAACTTGTCTTGCATACACACGGTCACACAAAGTTGTCGGAAAACCCAATCGTTCTAAATGCGGTGACGTAAAACACGTACGTCGTGACTATAAACGGGGCAGTAGCCAATAGCTTTCATCTCTTAATTTATTCGGACCATGCATGGCACTTTGTGTGTCGGATTTGTGTACACACGATCAGAATTTCCGACAACAAAAAATTTTATAGCCTGCTCAAAGTTTGTGTGTCGGAAAATCCGATGGAAAATGTCCGATGGAGCCCACACATGGACAGAATCTCCGACAACAAGCTCCAATCGCACATTTTCCGCTGGAAAGTCCGACCGTGTGTACGGGGCATTACAGACTCTTCGTCCCTTGAACTCATGTAGCAGCCTTAGATTTCCCAGTCTCCTAGACTCGTTCAGCTGCCCCGACTTTCTCAGTCCTACGAGTGAGAAATCTCTCCAACATGGAGTGCACTCTCTTGGGGGTAATACCTCTCTTATAAGGAGGACAACTGTTTCCTGGCAGGAGCACGTGGCTCTCTCCTGATAGGGCCCCTGAGCTATAGCCAGGCCTTGATTTTAAAAAGCATACACACCTGCACAATCACATAACTTGCAGGTCTCCAGTAAGACCTGGACACAGGATTGAAATCTTTGTTCCACCCAAGACACTTGGAAACCTTCAAGCTCCAAATGCTGATCTTGGATTACAAACCCAGAAAAAGCTGTAAAAACAGTTTTCTCTGCTTATAACAAGTACTCCAAAGCCTCTACATAAGTGCAAATCCTGTGTGCCGTTCTCCCGCACTCACATTGTGGCATGATCTAGCACTGTCACACAACCTAATTGGCCAATAGAGCAGAAGAGGTGGGGCATGGAAGAGGAATTAGGAGGAGTAGGACTTGCTACTGGAGGCATAATCCGTAATGGAAAATCTCTGACATTGAGATGATTATCCTCAATGTAAAGTGAAACTGTGCTGAGAAAACAAAACTCTAACTAGAGTGTATATTATTAAGGTCATAAATATAGTGTTTTTTTTGTAAAAGTGTGCATGTGGGGGGGGCTCAAGGAGGGGAGTTTGTCAAACTATAAATAGTGAGTAACAAACAGAACTATAAATACATATTTTTAGATTCTTATTGTAGAAAGAGACCAGAAAACATACACAAGAAAACATTTTCATTTACCGTATCACTGATATAGATTCTATAAAGCATTTAGTTGTTGTCTTGCGTCATTATGCATATGTTGCTGATGATGACTGCTTGATGTTTGTTTTTTATTTTATTAATTATTAAAAAATATATATTTTGACGTTGCCATTGATAACATTTCTAGATTGTAAGCTCTAACGAGCAGGGCCCACTGATCCCTCCTGTATGGATTTGTATTGTAAGTGTACTGTCTGCCCTCATGTTGTAAAGCGCTGCGCAAACTGTTGGCGCTATATAAATCCTGTATAATAATAATAACATAAATTTGGCCTTTTTAATTTACATTATCTTTACAAAACCAAACAAGAAAATATTTCACTAAAGAAATTATGTCCATTTTTCTTTCTTTTCAAGGATAGATAGATAGATAGATAGATAGATAGATAGATAGATAGATAGATAGATAGATAGATAGATAGATAGAATGATCATTTATTTTTGGTTTGCAATCAAACAGTGTATTTAACCTATGACTGTACAACAAACTGATGTACGATATAAGGCCTTTAAAAAGTGTTTTACAGCTGTGTCGTCAGTTAGCAGAATGCTAACACAAATAGTTTGTGAACACCCCCCCCCCCCCCCCCACACACACACACACACACACACACACACACACACACACACACACACACACACACTTTTTCTTTCAATTTTCCACACCTCTGGTCTACCTGCTTCACAGCTCCTTCTATCGTCTTTTACAATCCGTCCCAAGAGCATAAGGAGTTATTATCCTTGTCTACAGATGAAAGAAAGGATGTTATAAGCTGTCATAGCTACAGCACAGACTCCACTGCTGATCTATAGCCTGGGAAGACCTGAGGCAACTGTTAGCAGTGGTGCCAGATACTAATATGAAGGACAGTTTCAGAAACTGGTGGGCCAGAGCAGCACAACCTTTCACCTGGGACTTCAATTCCATTGCAGTGAGGACGTAAAAAACTGAGCAATTATCAGAAATAAACAAACCCAGACAAATACATTTGTGGAAGTAAACGCTTTTACCTTGTGGCACAGTTTGATAAACATGCAATAATTTCCGCTATAAAATCTAGCATCTAGGTAACACTTCCCAGGTACAACTTCACATATAATGGCAAACCTCTCTAATTTAAATGTCATATTGACTGTTGGTATCACAACAGTGAAGACAAGAAGATCACAGCACCAAGGCTGGGGTGTGAATCTGTGGTAATATTTAAAGGATACTTGTGAAACAAGTAACATTTATAGTTGTTAATAAAAATATGAAAGGTATTTGTATGTAAGAACATAAGACAACCACCTTACCTGCTGGACATTTTAAAAGAGAGAATTGATACATTACTACTATGACTCATTACTACATTACTACTAGTGTGCTGTGAGATGTCAACAATTAAACAGTCAATTAAATCTTTTCTTCATGAACTGCTATAGAACTGTTCATGATTTTCTTTATTGGAATATTAGTGTGACAAAACATTTGTATTCTGATTGCTCTATGCAGTTAATACATTTAATAATAGTGTTCAATATATGATTTCCTTTTTTTGTTTCTCATACCTCTAGTTATATTTTTTCCAGTTGTATAGCCTTTTATAAGGTCTCTACCTCTATCTAGAAGTTCTATCAAGACAACTAGCCACTTGCCCCCAGTCTCATGCTGGGTGCCCTGGGTCCCAGACCTGTCACTGCCAAACCCTCCATGATCCA
The DNA here is from genome assembly GCF_042186555.1 of Aquarana catesbeiana. NCBI lineage: Eukaryota > Metazoa > Chordata > Amphibia > Anura > Ranidae > Aquarana > Aquarana catesbeiana. Next base: position 194,943,599 of record NC_133330.1, on the reverse strand, counting down.
ATTGCTATCAATATACTGCACACTGGGGTGCCAAATGAGTACCACAAGTAAGTATTGTAGCTGAAATCCCTTATCCTTTCCCCTAGCCATGGGATGTGACATTACAATGACATCACTGAAGTATTCCTTGTGTCAGGGTCCAGATCCAAACCTGTGACCTCTGTGGTGTAGACTGTGTCACCTGAGATGCTGGACAGCTCCCCGTCTGATCCCTTAGACCAGTCATTCTTAACCAAACCTTGGTGGAACCCTAGGGTTCCTCTAATAAAGAATGCTAGGGGTTCCTTAAAGCGGAGTTCCACCCAAATTTTGAACAATATCTGTATGTATTCTCTTCCTTGCCTAGATGCTGACATGCCGTTTAAAAAAATTTAAATCGCCGTAATTACCTTTTATTTTTCTATTCTTCTTTGCACTTCCTGGTTCTCCTCCCGTGGGAGTAGGTGTGTTTTGTAGCCTCTCCCAGACTCCTGGGAGCTAGTCTCAGGCTTCCCAGGATGCCACTGAGCATGTGCAGGAACGAGCGGTGAATGCTGGGAGCACAGCATTCACCACATCCAGAAAATAAATGTTTGTGGGCTTCAAATGCCCACAATGAAGATGGAAACCGCCTGCAGTGAATAATATAAGTTATTCTTTCCGACGAAATCTGACACACGCGGACATATTACACACAATATGTGAGTATGTAATGCTGAGAAGAAATGTTTGTGAATGAACTAAAAAAAAAAAAATGATAGATAGGTGGACCCCCGCTTTAAGCTGTGGCTGATTGACCTGCTGTTTGGTGGTGCCTGCACAGTTCTGAAGACAACTTCACTTGGCAGAGCCAGCAACAAGACACTAATAATCTTTTTGTCTGTAAGGGTGACATTCTGACCACAACTGTAAGCCTGGTTTCACACATGTGCGGTGCGAATTGAAGCTCAGGTTTCACTGGGGAGATAACAATCTCCTGTTCAACGGATTCATTGCGTTTTTGCTCAGGATTAGAGAGCAGGGAGAGGGGGAGGGAGGGGGGGGGGAGAGGGGGAGGTGTAGTGAGGAGAAAGAGAAAATCCTTGTTCAGAACGCAATGCATCTGCGAATCAGATGCGTTCCCATAGGAGATAATAGGCTTGTAGTTCGCACCGCAATGCCCAAAAAACGCACACGTTTTTTGTGCAATGCGCAGTGCGAATGCAACGCACATATGTGAACCAGATACATTCATATGAATGTATTTTAAAATGTCCTGCGAATTAGATGCGGTGTACGCCGCATCTAATTCGCATAGGTGTGAACCCGGGCTTAGGGTTGCATTCTTCTTGCCACTGACCATGAATATAAGGAGCATTCTTCCCACTGAGCCTCGATGAGTTAGTTTAAGCAGGGGTTCCTCGAGACCTGAAAATTATATTGGGGGTTCCTCTGTGGGAAAAAGATTGAGAAAGGCTGCCTTAAACAATCTTGCCTTGTATCTTGTTTCTGGTGAAACTTGAACTCTTTGCTCCTACCATGATCATTCTGATTTAGGCCATGTCTTTGCACATCCTGGTTGCTAGATTATTGCACCCTCTCCATCTGAGATCTTGCTCCATGCATACCTGCAGCTTCACTATCATTTGTTACTGACCTTTGGCTTGTTCCTCAGCTATGCCAGCTATGCTTCTGCCTCATCCCAATCTGCAACCACTTGTTACTGACCTTTGGCTTGTTTATTGACTATGCTTATGTTTGATCCCTACCTGCTACATCTGTTACCTGCTGTGCTTGCTCACCTCCTAGTGATCCTCAGGACCACCCTCTGCAAGGATATTTGCTCCAGAGCTTAGTAAGTGTAGCACTAACTGCTGGTTTAAGCGGGTCTGTTACCTTCACCTTGCTTCCCTTGGTTTCACCCGCACTGGGTCTAGTGGTTCCGTTGAGTTTACTTCTGGACGACACACGCACCAACACTGGAGTACGTTTTCAATGCTTTATTGAACAAACAAACTTTAGGAAGTAGCAGGAAAGAGGCGGAAAGGAAACCTCTCAGGAGAAACTCAAATATCTTCTTATAGAATCTTAGCGACAAATGTCCTGGTAGAATTCACATAATTAGGTGGAATGAGCTCCCCTTGTGGGACACACTCCTTGCTCGTCTGGATAGGCCTCTCTCACCGGTCTAGCAGCCAGTACGCAGCACGAATCAAAAGGCTCTGCCACAGACTCATTTGGGGGGTAATTCCGTACGATCCTCTGCCACAGGATATATCAGATTTTCTCTAATAGTGAAAGTCAGTCACAGTGCCTGAACCTTTAAGCTGAACCGGCAACACCATGCTGTATAGTTACTTCTTTTGGATATGTCCTTTGACCGAGTCACCAGGCCCCTCTATAGACCAGCACGCTGCGTGATCTCTCCAAGACGGGTCCTCCCCTGGGATCTCCTCGGTCGCCCAGCTTCGTCACACAGGACCCACAGCTCAGGACCATTCCTCGGCCGCGGTGGTAGGCCCCAGACAAGCCTCTGGACCCACCCCTGTGCCGCAGCATCGTGGGCCTCCCGATCGGAGGACCACGAGGTAGCTCCTTAACGCATACCTGTCAGCCAGGAGGGCCAGCAGGTGGCTGTAGAAAAACCCTAGAACATGGCATCTGTCCCATAAATACCCCCTTCCCAGAATGCAGCTCGGAGGACCACCACCACGAGCTTGTCTCCGGGACAGAGGAGCATCTATACACTTCGACACGTTGCCTTTCCAACACTGACCAGTGGTAACAGCGACACCCACCGGTCAGCACGGAAGCACACACAACGTCAGCCAAGCTGGAACACAGGTGAACTTTTAACCTTCCTAACACACAATTTACTAAATTTACCTAACCTGCGGTAGATTGTAAATCTACCAGCGCTACATACTCCCCCCACTATAATAGACGTTGTCCCCAACGTCTGTCCCAACACAGTAACAATAGCTCTCAAGCCTGAGAGTAGCATTTGAGTTTCTCATAACTTTAGATAGGCAAAGAGAGAGAAAAAGGACAGTATAAAGACATTATGAGACTTAACCGCGAACAAAACCACAATATAATTTTACACATCCTCACTAACTAACTAGCTGAAAAGCCTCCCAGCTATACATATGATCCGATGATCCCTGAAAAGAAAACACATTTAAACACACATATATACATCCTACGCAACACCAGGAGCAAAGACTCATTTAAAATGAGACTCTCTTCCTATTATTCATACCAGAAAAACATATACTTTTGAAGTCCATCCCTGCATAAGAACTTTTCTTGTAAAAGAAATCCGGCTAGAAAACAGCGGTCCTTGGATTTAAACACAGAACAGGATCTGTAGATCTTGACCACGTAGATCTCTTTACCCTGTCGCTATCTATCAGACTCCTACTTACCAGACCGGTGAGTCCCCTTGGGCAGAGAGTAGGCTCCCTCACGCGTCCGACTCGCGGCCCCTGGTAAGGTAACAGGAAGCACAGGAGTGCGGAGTGGTATGAGAGCCTGTGAACTAGAGTCCAGATGCTGGTGGAATAGCAGTCTATGAACAGCAGGTGCAGGCTGGAACACAGGCAATGAGACTGAGCAGGATGGTCAGGAGACAGGCTGGGTTCGGCAACAGACTGGCAGCAAGGTACAATAGGAGCAGGCAGAAGCGGAGTCAAACAGGCCAAGGTCAGGTACAGGCAGCAAACAGGGGAATCCAAGGGCAATCCGGGTCATCAGGAGATCAGGTAAACAGGAAGACAAGACAGGAAACAGGAACTACGGCACAGGAAGCTGATGATCAGGCAGCACTGAACAGAGTGCCTGACAAACTTAAATAGGCCGGCTTGCTCACAGGCACTCCCTCTGGTGGCCAATCCCATGACCAGCAAGGTGAGCTCTCTGACAGTGCCCCCTCCCTAAGGGCAGCCTCCGGATGCCCAGCCGGGCCAACTTGGAGGCATGAACATTTCTGAAAGTCTGTAAAAGTTCAGGGGCATGTAAATTGTTTTTGGTTCCCAGGAATTGTCCTCCAGACCATACCCCTTCCATTTAATAAGATACTGTATTTGATTGCGCCTTTTCCTACAGTCCAGGATAGCCTCGATTTCAAACTCCTCCTCGTTATTGATCATAACAGGCTCAGGAGGACTGGTACTACGGTTGGGGAAAGAATCAGGAGCGACCGGTTTCAGTAAGGAAACATGGAAAACCGGGTGTATTTTGAAGGAGTCCGGCAGACTGAGCTCGTACGCTACGTTGTTTATTTTTCTTCTCACCGAGAAGGGTCCCATGAATTTAGGCCCTAGTTTCCTAGAAGGGCAAGCCATTTTTAAGTTAGTTGTGGACAGCCATACTTGATTGCCAGGTTCCAGGATAAGCTCCCCACGCCTCTTCTTGTCGAACTTTTTTTATAAGAAGCCTGGGATTGGGCCATTGTTTCCTGCAGAAGTTTGTTGTTGGTAGAGAAGAATTCCAATGCCTCGGTCACTGCCGGGAGGGAGCATTCAGGTATTGAGCTGGGTAGAAAGGAGGGATGAAATCCATAATTGGCAAAAAATGGCGTCTGGTTGATGGCTGAGTGCAGGGAGTTATTGTATGAAAACTCCGCAACTGGTAGCAGAGAAACCCAGTCATCCTGGGAAAAGGCCGAGAAACAACGGAGGTACTGCTCCAAGGTTTGGTTGGTTCTCTCCGTCTGGCCATTTGTCTGAGGGTGATAGGCTGAAGAGAACGCTAACTCAATTTCGAGGGAACCACACAATGCCTTCCAGAACCTGGAGGTGAATTGGACACCCCGGTCCGAGACGATATTAGAGGGAACCCCATGTAATCTCACAATTTCTTTAATGAGGATCTTCGCCGTTTCCACGGCTGAGGGTGTGCCTTTCATAGGCAAGAAGTGAGCCATTTTTGACAATCTATCAATTATGACAAAGATGGTGGAGAAGCCTTCGGATGGGGGCAGTTCCACAATGAAATCCATCGCGATCATTTTCCAAGGTCTGTCAGGGATGGGCAAGGGTTTCAGTAAGCCCCAGGCCTTCGTCCGAATATTCTTGCTTTGGGCACATGTGTGGCAGGAACTGACGAAATTCCTACAGTCCTCTGCCAATTGTGGCCACCAAAAGGTGCGCTGCACCAGTTCGGTTGTCTTCTGAGCCCCGAAGTGCCCAGCCAACTTGTGGTCATGGCAAAGCTCTAGTACTGGTACCCTAAGGCTCTCAGGAACCATGATCTTCTCCTTATGCCAGAGTAAACCATCTCTTAAGCTGGTCTCAGTGGGTTGGGGTATAGTTGTGGAAGCTTGCCTTATTCTGGAGATTAAATCCCCCTGAAGTAATAAAAAATTTCCTGCAGGCAGGATAGTGTCCGGAGGGACGGCTTCTTTGGAGTCATGGAACATTCGTGAGAGAGCGTCTGGTTTGATGTTTTTGGAGCCGGGTCTGTAGGTTATATGAAATTGAAAGCGAGAGAAGAAGAGCGCCCATCTGGCTTGTCGCGGTTTTAGTCTCTTGGCAGATCTCAAGTACTCCAAGTTCTTGTGGTCCGTGTAGATTAGAATAGGATGTACAGCACCCTCCAAAAGATAGCGCCACTCCTCCAGAGCCGTCTTGATGGCCAGAAGCTCCCGGTCTCCTACATCGTAGTTTCTTTCAGACACCGATAATTTGCGAGAAAAAAAAGCTATTGGAAACAGAAGGGCCTTGGGGCCCTGACGTTGGGAGAGTACAGCTCCTACTGCGACCTCTGAGGCATCAACCTCCAACACGAATGGCAAGGCAGAGTTAGGGTGTTTGAGGATGGAGGCCGACGTGAATAATCCTTTTAATTTTTCAAAGGCCAATTGAGCCCTGGGGGTCCAGCAGAATCGGGTTCCCTGTCTTGTTAATTCAGTAATGGGGGCAATGATCTTGGAAAAGTCTCTGATGAATTTCCTATAGAAATTGGAAAATCCAACGAAGCGTTGGACCCCCTTCTTGTCCGTAGGTGCGGGCCAGTCCAGGATGGCGGACACCTTTTGAGGGTCCATTTTAATACCTTCCACTGAAATGATGAGCCCCAGGAATTGGATGCATTGGAGTTCAAATTCACATTTATCGAGTTTAGCATACAGCCCGTGTTGCCTGAGCCGGGCGAGGACATTCCGGACGTGCCTGCGATGATCAGTCAGTGATGATGAGAAAATGAGAATGTCATCGAGGGAGACGATGACGTAGAGATCCAAAAATTGTCGTTCACAAAATGTTGGAATGTGGCTGGGGCATTGCATAGACCGAAGGGCATAACGCAATACTCAAACTGCCCAAAACGAGTGCGAAAAGCGGTTTTCCACTCGTCCCCCTCCCGGATACGGATTAAATTATAGGCTCCGCAAAGATCCAGTTTTGTGAAGACAGTTGCCGTTCCTAGCCTCTGGAATAATTCAGGCACCAGGGGTAAGGGGTAGCGATTCTTGATCGTTATCCGATTTAATTCCCGGTAGTCGATACATGGCCGAAGGGAATGATCTTTTTTTTCCACAAGGAATATGCCTGCGCCGGCCGGAGATGTGGACGGGCGGATGAACTTTTTCTTTAAATTCTCATCAAGGTATTGTTTTAGTGTATCCAATTCCTGCTCAGTCAATGGAAAGATCCTACCGAAGGGTACTTCGGTTCCAGGTAGCAGCTCTATAGGGCAATCATAGGGCCTGTGTGGCGGTAGAGTCTCAGCACCTTTCTTGCTGAATACATCAGAGAAATCTCGGTAGGGTTCTGGGATGGCTTGGTGTGAGTTGGTTTCAGGGTGTAGGCCGAGGAGTTGAGGTATCTCATGGGCCATTCTTGGCAGGCAATGTTGTTGGCAATAATCAGAGAGAAACTCCACTTTCCCAGAAACCCAGTTGATATGGGGGTTATGGCCCAGCAACCACGGCATGCCCAGGATGACAGGGAACAGGGGAGAGGAAATGACATCTAGACGGAGGAATTCCTGGTGTTGAGAGTTTATAGTAGCTATTATAGGGATAGTCTCTTGAATGACAGGACCGGAACGGAGGGCGGAACCGTCTGCAAGGTGGACAGCCAGGCTCTGGGTCTTGAGTCGGAGTGGGATATCATGCTGAGCTGCAAAGGCCTGGTCCATGAAGCAGCTGCATGCTCCGGAATCAACGATGACTGGAACTTGGATAGCCTTTCCAGGAAGCTGCAAAGTGACAGAGATGGTAAGGTGAGTACTAGGTTTTGGCATGATAGTAGCACATATACGAGCATAAGAACGACACTTACGCGTCTTGTTGGGGCAGACGCTGGAGTAGTGCCCAGGTTCCCCACAGTAGAGGCATAGGTTAAGGTTACGTCTTCGTAACTTCTCTTCAGGAGTCAAGGAAGGACGGAGCAGACCAAGCTGCATAGGCTCTGACGTGTCGAAAACTGGAGAGGTTGGAGGAGCCAAAGGCCTACTAGGAGGACTGGGAACCTGTGGAAGCATCCAAGTGGGTCGATAGGCACTGGTAGATCTTTCGGTGCGTCGTTCTCTCAGACGACGGTCAATTTGGATTGAGAGGTTAATTAATTCTTCCAGGGTCTGAGGTATCCCAACCCGTGCTAACTCGTCCTTGAGTGGATCGGACAAACCCATTCTAAACTGATGATGCAGAGCCGTGTCATTCCATGCCGTATCGGAACTCCAGCACCTAAATTCAACAGCATAGTCCTCCGCTGCCCTGCGGCCTTGCCGAAGGGAGTGCAGGGAAGCTTCAGCAGAAGCAGTTAGTTGAGGATCCTCATAAAGTTGAGACATCGCCAAGAAGAAGGCGTCCAGACTTTCCAGGGCATCTGACTTTTGTTCCAGAAGGTGATGGGCCCAGGTTTGAGGCTCACCGGACAACAGGGAAATAACAAAGCCCACCTTGGTGGCTTCTAGGGAGAAGGTCCGAGGCTGCAGAGCAAAATAGAGACTACATGCATTCCGGAATGCACGGTATTTACTACGGTCTCCAAAAAATCTCTCCGGTATAGGTACTTTGGGCTCTGGAGGGAGCATGACTACGGAGGGTGCCCCGGTTGCAGACGAAGTCCCCTGAGGATTGGTAGGTGCAGACAGGGCCTGAACACATTCCTCTAGTCGGGTATAGCCATCCTGTAAACTTTTGACTGCTTGGGTTAATCCTGCCACGTGTCTGCAAAGTTCGTCCATAGGGGAGGCCCCCTTGACTCGGTCAAGGCTGCCTGATACTATCAGACTCCTACTTACCAGACCGGTGAGTCCACTTGGGCAGAGAGTAGGCTCCCTTACGTGTCCGACTCGCGGCTCCTGGTAAGGTAACAGGAAGCACAGGAGTGCGGAGTGGTATGAGAGCCTGTGAACTAGAGTCCAGATGCTGGTGGAATAGCAGTCTATGAACAGCAGGTGCAGGCTGGAACACAGGCAATGAGACTGAGCAGGATGGTCAGGAGACAGGCTGGGTTCGGCAACAGACTGGCAGCAAGGTACAATAGGAGCAGGCAGAAGCGGAGTCAAACAGGCCAAGGTCAGGTACAGGCAGCAAACAGGGGAATCCAAGGGCAATCCGGGTCGTCAGGAGATCAGGTAAACAGGAAGACAAGACAGGAAACAGGAACTACGGCACAGGAAGCTGATGATCAGGCAGCACTGAACAGAGTGCCTGACAAACTTAAATAGGCCGGCTTGCTCACAGGCACTCCCTCTGGTGGCCAATCCCATGACCAGCAAGGTGAGCTCTCTGACACTATCTAACTAAGTAACTTCAATGTGATAGTGTCCATAATTACCAGTAAAACCGAGGATCTGGCAAAGTCACATATTTTCCTTCTTTATCCACAGTGGTAATAAAGTACACAGCATTGTCCTTTCCCGGTCTGCAGATTACCACTTTATCAGCATAGATATGCCGACCATAGTTCCAGTGTACATAGCAACCGCTGAAACGTTCATCCACCCGGACAGAACATCCAGTCTTTCTAAAGGGCTTAGGCACAGACAAGTAGTCCCAAATAGCGTCACTATACCAAAGCTCCCGATTAGCTTCAATCTCCCGCATGACATCCTGGGGCACATAGGGGAACTCCAAACCATACTCTGCGGCCACACGCTTGTTTAACATCCTTTGCAAGCGAGCAAGTTTTGGCAAAGGTCTGTCTCTCCCCATACCAGGCGGTACACAGGAATCTAATGACTTTTCACCATAGACCCAGCTGGTGTCTGTAGCGAATCAATAACTTTTGACAAAGTCCCAGCAACGGCACTGTGTGTCTCCACACAAGGTGACGTCTTCCCAGAACTCATGGCAGTCCATTCAGGAAGGGTCATTGTGGAGGCAACTTCCTCGCCTTGTGACCACAATAGCTCTTGCGACATGGTTTCAAACAAGTTATCATCCCCGGAAAGATCCGACATGGATTCTTTTTCCGAGTCCCTTAATTCTTCCGCTGGCAAATATTTATTTACAGTCCCAACAGTGGCTTACCTGTCCCAGGCGTAGACTCTGGTAGCTCCGGCTCAGGTAACCTCTGGGGTAGGCCTTGACCACGGCCGCGGGAAGCCTTCACATAGCCCACCTTCTTCTGAGTAGGTACTACAGGAACAGGTGTAGTGGACTCAGAAATCAAAGTAATGTCTCCTGATGAGACGGCAGCAACAGTGTCTCTCTCCAAAACATTTTCAGTAGCAACAGGCAAAGTAGTGGCCCGTCCCTCTCTCTCTGCAGCGGTAGCAGCTTCCACTGTAGCGATACCTGTCACCCAATCCATCCGATAGGCACGGGGTGGCATAGTAGATGGCTCCACCACAAACAAGTACTCTCCACACTGCGGACATCGGCCGAATGGACGAAGATGTACGGCTAATTCTCCACATCGATGGCAGGTCATGCCCAGTCCCTTAACATCTCCAGAGGTATACAGGACAAACTTCCCTTGCGGCTTCATTTGAACTCCAGTATCCGTGAGCAGAGTTCCATATTGCACAGTATTCATCACGGTGTTTGCAGGGAACACTCTGGGTCCCATAACCGGTTGCAACGCCAGAAAAGACATGGCCACACTCTGATCCTTCAGCACGAACACGAGGCCTCTCTTCTCCTCTGGCGCCAAGCACACTACACACGTCCCACACGGTAGCAAGTAGGGTAACTCCTCCCACTTGTTCTTTCAGTCACGTAGCTCCTGGGCCTCTTCTGGCGCCCAGCGTCTACGCACTCAAAAGCAAAGTCCCGCAGTTTAACCTTTCCTCTTCCTGAAAAGATTTTTTTTTTTTCAAAGTCCAGCTCTCTCTGTAAACTCCAGGTAAAACACTCCACTGGGTTGCAACAATTGTCGGTCAACAAATCCTGGACGACGCCCCCACATGTAGCACTAACTCGCGGTGGAGCTGCTGGTTTAAGAGGGGCTGTTACCTTCACCTTGGTTCCCTTGGTTTCACCGGCACTGGGTCTAGGGGTTCCGTTGAGTTTACTTCTGGATGACACACGCACCAACACTGGAGTACATTTTCAATGCTTTATTGAACAAACAAACTTTAGGAAGTAGCAGGAAAGAGGCGGAAAAGGAAACTTCTCAGGAGAAACTCAAATATCTTCTTATAGAATCTTAGCGACAAATGTCCTGGTAGAATTCACATAATTAGGTGGAATGAGCTCCCCTTGTGGGACACACTCCTTGCTCGTCTGGATATGCCTCTCTCACCGGTCTAGCAGCCAGTACGCAGCACGAATCAAAAGTCTCTGCCACAGACTCATTTGGGGGGTAATTCCGTACGATCCTCTGCCACAGGATATACCAGATTTTCTCTAATAGTGAAAGTCAGACACAGAGCCTGAACCTTTAAGCCAAACCGACAACACAATGCTGTATAGTTACTTCTTTTGGATATGTCCTTTGACCGAGTCACCAGGCCCCTCTATAGACCAGCACACTGCGTGATCTCTCCAAGATGGGTCCTCCCCTGGGATCTCCTCGGTCACCCAGCTTCGTCACACAGGACCGACAGCTCAGGACCATTCCTCGGGCGCAGTGGTAGTGGTAGGCCCTAGACAAGCCTCTGGACCCACCCCTGTGCCGCAGCATCGTGGGCCTCCCGATCGGAGGACCACAAGGTAGCTCCTTAACGCATACCTGTCGGCCAGGAGGGCCAGCAGGTGGCTGTAGAAAAACCCTAGAACATGGCGTCTGTCCCATAAATAACCCCTTCCCAGAATGCAACTCGGAGGACCACCTCCACCGAGCTTGTCTCCGAGACAGAGGAGCATCTATACACTTCGACACGTTGCCTTTCCAACACTGACCAATGGTAACAGCGACACCCACCGGTCAGCACATGCGCATGCGCAGTGGGTGCCAGGCTGTGAAGCCACAGCCCGGCGCCCACAGTTGAAATGCCGGCGCCGACGAGCGGAGGGGGGGGACGAGCGGGGCTTCGATCCCCCGCATCGCTGGTCCCTGGGACAGGTAAGTGTCCAATTAAAAGTCAGCAGCTGCAGTATTTGTAGCTGCTGACTTTTAATTTTTTTTTTTTTTTTAATGGAGCCCCTGGGTGGAACTCCTCTTTAAGTACAGAGATCGAAGCGACCCGTACAGCTCTGAATTTAGGTCTCACTACAAAGGATAAAAAAACACTTAGATTGGCTAGACATAAATTGTATACATTAGGCGACTAGCCTAGTACACCACTAGTGAAAAAACTATCACCCAACCACCATTCACTTCAGCTCTTACCAATTTGCGCTTACATACAGACACAGCTATGCAAAATCCCCAACTCTACCAGGGAATTTTTTTACTTTCTGTACCAAATAGTATACATGGCCTGATCCCATCTCAGCAACCACAGCCAAACGATTTTTAAGGGATCTCCCTATACCGACTCTTAAGAGGACACACAGAGAATGTCTGGAAGCAGACTTCTCAGAGGAAGAAATCCTGCTGACCATCCAACTATTGAATCCCTCAAAAACACCTGGTCCAGATAGATTCTTTGGACACTACTACAAGAAATATAAGTAGATTTTAGTGCCCCACTTATGTAAATGTTTTAATGGTATTAAAGAAGGTCTCTCCCTAACCCCTTACGAAAATGCAGCATATATTCATGTTATCCCGAAACCATGTAAAGATCATAGTGATTACAGGAACTATCATCCCATCTCCCTAATAAATGTTGATCTTAAAATTATGACAAAAATCCTGGCAATGAGGATCAACTCATTCTTACCTCAATATATCCATTTAGATCAAACTGGCTTTGCTTATAGGCAAGCTTCAGACCAAACAAGAAGGGTAATAGATATCATTTCAGCTGTACAAGCTAACTGGGACAAGGGAGATAAACAGCACAGCATGCTCCTCCCCATCGATCTGCACAAGGCCTTTGACTCACTGACATGGGACTATTTGTTATATGCTCTAGGAAAACATAGATTTGGATCTCATTTTTTGTCTTGCATAAGCCCAAAGCTATGCTAATGATCAAAGGCTATGGAAATCATCCCTTCAATATATGTCGAGGTGCTCACCAGGGTTGCCCATTATCTCCAATTCAGTAATATAAAATGGGTACCAGCTCAACTACACTGTTCTTCACCTACAGTATATTAAATGCCTTGACTGCTGAGGCGCAATGGGCCCAGGTCCAATTACTGTAACATAGATGTATAGACAAAACCTCCCCTCCCCCTTACCCCCTCAATCCATTAAATAACACACTTACAACCAATAGGTTGGAAAGGGCAAGGCCACAGCTTTATTAAATCCAAACATAACATGTGAACCTTTATTCAACTAGTGCCAGTCACAGTTGTACTGTGAGCACATCATTCCGACAGTGAGGAAGGGGGGCCTGTCCTTACCTTAAGTGCTGGACAGGCCGCCTAATTCCGATTTCCATCCAGGGCATAGCCCATTACAGCCATTTTATGCTGGCAAGGTCAAGAAACCGCCACCCGACAGTCAGTGGATAACTGATGGGCGCCCCACCGCAGCAAGCACCTGTTCCACACCATGCTGAAGGCCAAGATTAAAGATATCCAAACAGATGTCGTTAAGGTGAATGCCATCTGATCTCAGCAAATCGCCATTAGCACCTTCCAAATCCTTATGCCGGACGACAAACCCCCCGATCTGCCGAACAAACTTGGAGACCTGGGTGTTAACTTTGCGACGGAAGCGTTCCAGGCGTGGGCAAGGTATCTCCCGAGCCCAAAGCAAACGAGGCACTATTTCGGACCAAATGAGAATCAAGTTGTAAAAACAGCATAACACTGGGCGATGTCTCACTTGATAGTGGAAATTAAATCCACGGAACGTGTATAACCAACGTCATTTCCACCAGCATGGAGAACCAAAATGACAGGGCCAGAAACATGAGCATGAAGGTGCAAACATTCTGGTAGAACCTGGGGCCAGCATAAACCACGAAACCCACGCCAGCGGATCCTGGCGAGATCACGGGCGAAACCCAAATTCTTGCCGTAGCTCCGAACATCCGACCGACGAGCGGCCCAGTAGATGAAAGAATCTCCAATTATCCATATTTGCGCCGGGTAACTACCTGAAATTAAAACAGCAGATGTGGGCGGACGTACAGCGAAAAACGAGAAGATTCCCACCTACCCAGACGCTGAAGTTCCATATCAGAGAAACCCATGCCAGACGCAGCGGTGGCAGCGCCGATGCGAAACGAGTGGGTAGCGAAATCGCGCGAAAGGAGGCCCATGAGCTCAAGGCAACGACGTAAAACCCGTAAAAATTGAAACCTGCTCAGGGAAGAGGAGTCAACGTGAACAAAAAAGAGGGGGGACTGGGGGCGCACGGACAGGAAGGGGGAGGCTAGCAACACAAAAGGCAAAAGGGGCCACCACAAGGATACAGAACAACTCTTCTGCCCTTGCCAAAGCTGTCAGTCTTCGAGGTATGCAAAAACACCGTCAGGCAGCGCTCAGAGAAGGAAACATCCTCTGTCCGAATGCCGCCCGATGAGGACGTGGATTTAGAAACCAGTTCGCCAATGCGAAAGGCACCGAAAAACGGCCAGGAGAAGGCAACTTGAAAAAGAAGGGTCTCAAATGGAGAAGAGCACACGGACGGCAACAGGGAAAGGATACCGGATAGAATATGAAGGGAAACCGGGCGCCGAGAATCGGGAAAGTGAGTAGCACGTCTCCAGCCCCGTGACACCCGCCGAACAGGAAATGCTTTCGTGGTATCTTCCCACCCCAGGAGCTGGAACCAAAAGGACAATGCAGACATGGTAGATGAAACCGTGAAACCCGAAACCCCTTTCTGCAGCAAATAGCCTAGGTAGGTGAACAAAGCCATGTATCTGTCATATGGAGAAGAGATTGAAAACTCACCGCCCGACACTTGAACCCATTCGTCCCACACACGACGGTACGATGCCCACGTTTGCGGGGACAGCGAAGCCCGGAGGAAGTCTAGCAGGCATCGGAAACGAGGTTCCACAAGTGAGACGGGCAGGGGAGGCCCTCCCGGGAAGCCGACAGGGCCAGGGAGCGAAAGCGATCGATCTGTAGACGAGAGAGAGCATCAGCGATATCGTTAGCAGTCCCGGGAACATGCCTGGCTCTAAAACAAATATTAAACTGCAAGCACTTTAAAACCAAGAAACGCAATAGCGATACGACCGGAGGGGAACTAGCTGACTGTTTGTTAACCACCTGCACCACGCTCATGTTGTCAGACCAGAAAACTACTTGGTGGTCGCGCAACCGTTCACCCCACAGCTCAAGAGCAACGATGATCGGGAAAAGCTCCAGCAGGGTGAGATTGCGCAACAAATCCATGCGGGCCCATGAGGCCAGCCAACACTCAGCAGACCACTCCCCTTGGAAGAAGGTGCGGAAACCACAGGAGCCTGCCGCATCAGTATACAGCTCCAGCTGTGAGTTCGGTACCTCCTCCCGCAGCCAACAAGACTGGCCATTGTAGGACTGGAGAAAAGTCAACCATATTCCCAAGTCGTCCCGCATGGGCTTGGTTATATGGACACAGTAGTGGGGGGGCAGCCACCCCTTTCATGGCCCAAGCCAGGCGGCTACAGAAAGCTCTCCCCATGCGGATGACTCTGCAAGCAAACACCAAGTGACCCAGCAACGACTGCAGTTGTTTTAATTGCAATTTCCTAGCTCCTCTCGCCAAGCGGACCAGGGAGAGGAGCCTGGCCAGCTAGTCGCTGGGCAGCCGAAAAACCATCGCCACCGTGTCTATTTCTATGCCCAAAAAGGCCAAAACTGTCACTGGGCCCTCGGTCTTGTCCACGGACAGTGGGACGGCAAACCGTCCACAGATGTCCTGAAAAACAGTGAGGAGATGCTGACACCGACCACTCTCCGCCGGGCCTACAAAGAGGAAATCGTCTAAATAGTGTAGTATGGACTGAAAACCAGCCTCCTGGGCGACTACCCATTCCAGGAAGCTACTGAAAACCTCAAAGAAATAACACGATATGGCACAGCCCATGGGGAGGCACATGTCAACAAAGTAGCTTTCCTGAAAAAAGCAGCCCAGGAGGTGGAAACACTCCAAGTGGACCGGGAGGAGGCGGAAGGCGGACTCAATGTCCGCCTTCGCCAACAAAGCCGACTGACCAGCAGCCCTAACCAAATGAAGCGCCTTGTCGAAAGAGGCGTAGTGGACCCCGGACTCCTCCTTATCGATGCCGTCGTTGACCGAGGAGCCAGAAGGGTAGGACAGGTGGTGAATCAGGCAAAATTTTCCCTCTGCCTTTTTGGGGACCACACCGAGGGGGGACACCCTCAGGGTGTGGTAAGGGGGAAAATCAAATGGGCCTGCCATACGCCCCATCTCTAGTTCCTTCTGAAGCTTCTCGGCCACGACGGACTCGAATTCAACCGCAGATTTCAAATTAGGCGACATGGTAGGCACATCTGAAGGAGTGAAGGGAATCCAAAAACCACGGTCCAGGCCGTCCCTTAAGATCAAGGCCTCCCTATGAAGGGGGTACTGGTCTAACCAGGGAAGCATCTCTAAGACGTTCACTGGCATCCTTTGGTTTAGAAAGGTCGGGCTTGGCACCCGGCCTGGCGAGTGGTTGTTTTCCCCTCCTGAAGCACCGGCTGGCGGGGTGAGCACCCCCGCAACTGGAGCACTCGTGCTTAAAACGGCACGCGGTGTACCGTTTGCAGTGGCTCTCATTGAACAGCCAGCAAATACCCTTTTTTGGGGCAGCCGACGCTCCAGAGGGAGCGCCGGCCGCGGACTGAAAGGACGAAGGCCTGTGGGGGCACATAAGCAACAACCAGAGGCTACTGTCTTGGCAATCAAAACGAAACTCCTTACGTGCCGCCATCTTTTGGCGAAACTGGGTGTCGTAATGACACCAACACTGGCCCCCATACACCTTATAGGCACCCCAAATAAGGTCTAAGTAGCAAAAGAGTGATGCGGCCAACTCCGGGAACCGCTCACAAAGCACTCCCACGTAAGCGCAGAACCCTTGAAGCCAATTCCCGAACATCCGAGGAAGCTGTTTTGATTTGTCACCCTGCGCAGAGACATCAACCCGACGAGATTTGTCGATCGTCTCCCGATCAGGAGGGACAAGCGAGAGAAAATCGATAAATTTGCGACGCCAGATCTTTCCTTTAACCTCCTCCGTCAGGTGCATGCCAGTAGGTGAAACCGCCCACAACGCGCCGCCGGAAGTGGAGCCCGAACCCACCGCTGGACCCGATACCCCCATCCGGTTGAACAACCGACGCTATGCGTTCGTCTGGTGGGCCTGATACGGGAGTGTCATTGGACCTACCCCAAATTAAATCACAGTCATACTCACTGATGCGCGGAGGAGGAGCTGACGAAGGGCGACTAGCAGCCGGTTCGGGCGGAACTTCCGGAGCAGGATCAACCATTGTGGCTGGCAGATGCCTGAGCTGTCCATCCCCTGGAGGAACAGTGGCACCTGGCGAGGCAAGAGAGTGATGACTGAAGGAGAGGTCCAGGGGGAGGGGTCCGACCACTGACCCTGAGGATCCTGGGTGGCCAAGGACAGCAGCTGAGCGGCAACAGGAGCAAACGTGGACTCCAGGACCTGAAGCGGGAGCAGAAGACATTCCAGGACTGGAGTAGTAGTCTCCCGCCCTACCGGGCGCAGGGAGACGAGGCTGGGTTGTGGCGGCAGGCAGCCCGCGGGAACCTCCCGCCCAGCAGGGCACAGGGAGGTGCGGATACGCTGGCGGCTGGGGCAGATGAACCATCTCCCACCCTGCTGGGTGCAGGGAGATTTGGATGTGCATGGGTCAGCAGGGCGGGGTGAGTGGCTGGAGCAGTGCGGCCATCTCCCGCCCATCCGGGCGCAGGGAGACCTGGGCAGTCAGGAGACAGGAATGCTGGGCGAGCAACATGCGGAGCAGCGCGATCTCCCACCCAGCCAGATGCAGGGAGATTAAGTGCAGACAGCCTAAGTTGTGCAGAGTGCACTGGCACACTTAAATCTCCCGCTCTGCTGGGAGCAGGGAGAGAAGTGGCCACTGGGGGCAGCAGCACCAACACAGGGCGAGCCGCGGAGTTCACTGACAGACGGAGAGAGCCAGCAGCCAGAGGGGATGCACCGGAGGCTCCTGGAAGGTGATCCCTGGGACGGTCTGCCCTGGCAGCGGACCCCCTGGAAGAACGGCGCGGAAGCCCTCCAGCTTCCATTCCCCCACGGACCAGGGGGGGCGGGCCCAGGTACAGAGGCAGCATTCGCCCGGCTGGGCGCATGGAGGCAGCCAGGGGGAGTGACAGCAGGGGGAGCGGAGGAACAGAGCGTGACTCTGGGGCTCCAAGAACGGGGGAGGCAAGGGGGGGCCCGAGCCGCGGAAGACACTGGCTGGGGGGGGCCCGCCGGGAAGAACCCCGGCGGCGGGATACAGGTTTCTTAGGCCTGCTAGGAGGGGGAGAGCTGCCACATGGGGCCGCAGTGTCATCAGGGGGGCAGGGAGGACAGGCAGGCCTGTAAGAGGCCCTGGGAGGACTGGGGCTCAAACGGGATGGGGGGCGGGCCCTCCGCCGGGCCCTGGGAGCCGAGGATCCCGCTGCAGGTACCGCAGGTGGAGGAGAGGGGGGAGAGGAGGCCACCTCGGGGGGAGAGAAGGGAGAAGAGCCAGTCAGCCTGACCTTGCAGGGCCAGTTCATGGACCCTGGCCAAAAGGAGCTTGGTGTCCATGGCTGAGGGACAGGGTCAGTGGTCAGCTCACCAGCTCTTCCAACACGTTCCTTGAAAGACCCAGAATTCTTTGGGGCAAAACTTTTCTTGAGCTCAGGCCCAGCCCTATCCCCCCTAACAACCAATCCTTGGTGACCACTCAGCCACCTTGTCCCACCACTGGCCATGCCCCCATCGGTCAAGGCTCTCTCTCCCTAAAGGGGCTCAAGAGGCCTTCATTCTGATATATTACTATGTTTGGGTTGGTAATCAGCTGCCCCTCAAGAACGTATGAAGTGATGTTGTATGCCAATCACTACCATGGCAGTTTTTTCATATTGCCAGATTAGATATCCATATTCCTCTGCAGTCTATATAAATAGAGGCTAAACAATAGGCACTCATTTGTAAAGTTCTGTTATTAAACCAGCTATCGGCCAGAATTATGTCTGCGGACACTGCCACACTAGTTACTGGAATGAAGCTCATTTTAGAAATGTACTGTATTTAGTGGACTCAGCCCCAGTGGAGGATACAGCTGTTATTAGTTCATTTACAAGACTGTCCATATGCTGTACCCCACCATGATTGTAACAGGGACCATTAAAATATGTATTTTTTAACCTACTAATGCTAGTTAGGTACTTTAGCTCTAGTACGCCAGTGTTGTAATAGAATTTGTTTAGAATAGCATTATGGTGATATTTTTACTCACTATAATTACCTTCCCTCCAGCAATACAAAACTCCACAGCAAATGGATCTTCTTTTTTTAACCTTATAAAATTTTATACAGAGGAAAGGTCATAGTTTGTGGAATGTACAATATCCTGACACTTCTCTGGCTGCATGCTTGTTTGCTCACTAAGTAGTATAGTTAGAATATGGAAAGAAGTCTCAGAGCTTGTAGTTGCAAAAACACAGCAGCAGTGACAGTGTCTATATTTCTATCCTGACCGGTTCCCTTTGAAGGCCTGTTCAATGGTAACACCATTATGAGGGCCATTTATAACACAAATCAATGTCAGTGGATTGTCTTATTTTATAACTTGTACTGGAAATAGAAAACCTGATGTCTGATTTGAGCTTCATTCTCTTTTTATTAAAGCATATTTTATGTAAAAAAGATTAACACTCTTTAACTGGAAACCTTATGAAATCTCACCATTGATGTTCCAGAATATGGATTACAGAATAAAAGTGAATTCATTGTTTGAGAATGTTGGTACTACAAATCTTTGCCCTTCTCAGCATGTTCAGAATATCTGCACCCGCAGCATCATCACATAACCTCTGTGGCCCAGTTATAAAAGATAAATGTCAGCACCTCTGGGATTGTATTTCAAATGTTTTCTCTCCATTTTTCTTGTTAAGTAAGTGATTCTTCAAAAGTCTCCTATTAATTAACAAGGATCATTAACTCCTTTCCTGCTGGGATAGATCATAGTGAACCTAAACCTAAAAATATAAGAGAAATGTTAATTGTGCCAAAGCAATACTTTGACAAATTTCATTTTTGTCTTGAATTACTTCTTTAAAATAGAAGATTGCTTCCTGGTGTGTGAAGGTGCCTAGGCACTCCAGTCTCATAGCTAGATATCTGCAGCGTGAGAGGCACTGTTGCCTGTGGTTGCTAGTCTCACAAGATCTGAAGTAAGAGAAGGTGATCTCCCTTTGGTGATGCTCACAGTTCTTTTTCCTAGAGAGAAAGCTGCAGTACAACGATCTCGCTGCTTCTGCTTCATCCAGTCAGAATATTCCTCAAACAGTAATCAAATCACAATTCATCAGGGGACAACTTTGACATGAGGAAGAAAAGCCCTGCTCCTCAACTAAAATGGATGAATGGATGTGACATACAAAATAACATTTTGTATGCTTGTCCACGCTGCTGCAGCAGCTTGCCTGACATGAAGCATTGTTTAAATTCCCATCAGTTAGAACATCTCTTTCTAGCTGGTCTCATGGTCTGTTTTATTTTTTTATTTTTTTTAACTCATGATAAAGAGTGGGGTAATCAGTAAAAAATAATCTTATTAGATTAGAGTGTGGGGCAAACAAAGCCATCCACATAGCAATTTTCAGATGGATCCTCAGGAATCCATCCTCAGGAATGTATAGCGCCGTCAATTTACGAAGCGTTTTACATATATATTGTGCATTAATATCAGTCCCTACCCTCAAGGAGCTTACAATCTAAGGTCCCTAACTCACATTTGTACATACCAGAGGCCAATTTAAACAGGATCCAACTAACCTTCCATCGTGTCTTTGGAGCGTGGGAGGAAACCGGAGTACCCGGAGGAAACCCACACAGGCACAGGGAGAATATGCAAACTCCAGGTAGGTAGTGTCGTGGATTTGGATTCAAACCAGCAACCCCTTTGCTGCTAGGTGAAAGTGCTAACCACTACACCACTGAGCAGCCCACAACTACTGGGGTTCCTGAAAGGACCAAGGGAAGATAAGTACCTCTGCTTCCCTCCCAGCTCAGAGACATCCATCAAAGATGTAATCTCCTGCTCCCAGGTGTGGTGTTTAAAGAATGGAAAGGACTCTCCTCCTGGCTATCTTGTAAATGTAAGACCATCTTGCTGCATTCTCAGGACTTTGGATATCCTTAAGAAACTAAAAAACAACAAAAGAGAGGGTGCACCAACCATGTGCATGATCATAACTTATTATGTT
The DNA here is from genome assembly GCF_042186555.1 of Aquarana catesbeiana. Classification (NCBI taxonomy): domain Eukaryota; kingdom Metazoa; phylum Chordata; class Amphibia; order Anura; family Ranidae; genus Aquarana; species Aquarana catesbeiana. The sequence continues at coordinate 194,922,777 of NC_133330.1, read as the reverse complement.
TAAAAATTACATAACATGTGAATATTCACAAACGCATGTACAAGCTTATCTAAAAAGACCAAAGAGGCCACCACAGAATCCACCACACTCGACTGATAGCATGGGAAGACCTTATAGTGTCCAGAAATGGGATGCGTTTCAAGGGTCAAGCCCTCTTTCTTAGAGCCAAATTTGAGGAAGAGGGCTTGACCCATGAAACATGTCAGCCATTTCTGGACACTGTGAGGTCTTTCCATGCCATCATTCAAGTATGGTTGATTGGGTGGTGGTCTCATTGGTCTTTTTAGACATGCTTGTACTTGACATGCATTTGTGAGTATTCATTTGTTACCCTGATTGAGCAGAGACATTGCTGTGAAGAGTTCCTATTTGTGCAACTTTCATAGTCTGTTTTGTATTTTTCTGCATACATGCTCTTTGCCATTCTGACCCTGTACAGCAGGGGTCTCCAAACTGGCCCTTTGCTAACCTTTATCCGGCCCTTGGGGCACTATTCCTCCCACTGATCTGATCTCCCATCCTGGGTGGCTGTCATATGACGTCCTGGGCTTCTCGGTCGTCAAGGTGCGTGCGCGCCGGCCGCGTTGCTCGGGACCCGGTGTGTGTGCCCGGCGGCCGCGATGTCTGCCAGGCACCCGCGATTGCCCGTTAACCGAGCAGGACCGTGGATCTGTGTGTGTAAACACACAGATCCACATCCTGTCAGTTGAGAGGAGACCGATCTGTGTTCCCAGTACAGAGGAACACAGATCGGTCTCCTCCCCTTGTGAGTCCCCACCCCCTACAGTTAGAATCACTCCCCTAGGAAACACATTTAATCCCTCGTGTCCCCCTAGTGGTTAACCCCTTCCCTGCCTGTCACATTTATACAGTAATCAATGCAATTTTATAGCATTGATCACTGTATAAATGTGAATGGTCCCAAAAATGTGTCAAAAGTGTCCGATGTGTCCGCCATAATGTCGCAGTCATGAAAAAAATTGCAGATTGCCGCCATTACTAGTAAAAAAAAAAAAAAAAAAACTTTTTTAAAAATGCCATATATCTATCCCGTATTTTGTAGACGCTATAACTTTTGCGCAAACCAATCAATAAACGGTTATTGCGATTTTTTTTACCAAACATATGTAGAAGAATACATATCGGCCTAAACTGAGGAAAAAAATTGTTTTTTAAAAAAAAAATGGGGATATTTATTATAGTAAAAAGTATAAAATATTGTGTTTTTTTCAAAATTGTCGCTCTTCTTTTGTTTATAGCGCAAAAAATAAAAACCGCAGAGGTGATTAAATACCACCAAAAGAAAGCTCTATTTGTGGGGAAAAAAGGACTTCAATTCTGTTTGGGTACAGCGTCGCATGACCGCGCAATTGTCATTTAAAGTGCGACAGCGCTGAAAACTAAAAATTGGTCTGGGAAGGAAGGGGGTGAAAATGCCCTGTATTGAACCGGTTAATAAACACGCCTCAATAAATATTATGACTGTGACCGTTACCAGTGCATTTCATCCTCTCAGTCATTCTCGTATACCTTTTCCAGGATATTTAATATCACATTGATCTCATGATTCTTTTGGATTTTTGTATTTGAAGTATAGCATGTTCACTTTGCAAAGTGAAATTTCACTGACCTTAGTGAATTTTTTATTTTTTGCACGATAATTTGTACAGACATTTCCCTTTGTTTCACCTCATTCACTAAGATAAGTGAAATCTCATGCTCAATCCCTTTTGTAAACTACCCCAATTACTTCTACTTTTAATGTACAGCTTGTTCTGTGTTATTAGCTTTACAACCAGCAGTGAAAAGTATTATTATATGTGATAAATGTTTAGAAAGCTATGTATAAGAAAATGTTTTTTCTTTCCAGTATTTATATAATATCTAGTAATAAATACTATTTTTACAATAAAATAAAACATTGTAATTATGTTACTGACCATTTTACAATGATTTGGCTATGTGTATTTGTTTTTGTGAAGCACTCAAAGCCTTGTAGAGCTTTAAACAACTTTTTTGCTGGGCCTTTACAATAACTTAAACAATGGTTTCCTAAAATTCCTCTATAATATTTGGAAAATAACTTTCGCAAGCTCATTTCAGATGCTACTACAGAGCTCAAGTTCGTAATCTAAATTGCAATTAGTCTGAGCAAAAAAGAAAAAAAAACTTTAAAACTCTAGTGTTTGACCTGTATTATACAAATGATAATGTGAGGTTTATCCAAGGGAGTAAGTCTTGAGGGACTCCTCTTTGCAAGACCCAGGCATCTAATCCAAAGACACGAAAAATACACTTTCTTGGTAACGTCTTGATAAATCAGCACCAGAATTAATGCAAAAGTCTCGGGATTTGAATTTTTTTATCAGGTTTATTAAATATTCATTGAATCAGCCATCGATTGGATCTTTTCCCTACTGTTGCATAACATTTCCAAAGCAACTTAGGTTTTGACGAGGCCTCCTGATTATTAAGCCTTTTTTCAGCTGATTCCTATGCTACGAGAGTCTGATTTAAAGAATCTACTTAATAAACAGAAGGAAGACCACAAATAGCTGCTGGGCCTATTTAACGGATGCTTAGTTACTGATGTCCCTAATCACCAAAACACTGCCAATTAAAATGTTTAAAAATAGCAGGCTGATTTTCATTCAAGTGTGATAATGCATCATGAAGCTAAAAATGAAAATAAGATACAAATAAACAGTTTTTTTTTAAATATTTATTTCATTCTTCTGTTTTCTAACACATGCTGTGGCACTTTACCAGGACCAGAATCTTTAACATCACTCCAACAGTTTACTTTCTAATGCCCTGTACACACGATCGGACATTGATCGGACATTCCGACAACAAAATTCAAGGATTTTTTCCGACGGATGTTGGCTCAAACTTGTTTTGCATACACACGGTCACACAAAGTTGTCGGTATTTCTGAACGCCAAGAACGTGGTCACGTACACCACGTACGACGAGACTAAAAAAGGGCAGTTCAGTACCAAGCGTGGCACCCTTTGGGCTCCTTTTGCTAATCTCGCGTTAGTAACAGTTTGGTGAGAGACAATTCACGCTTTTTCAGACTCGTGGTTTTCAGATTGTATTTCTGTTGTTTAGTTTGTGCTTGTGGGTTTGTATCTGGTCTTCAGTGCGCGCAGCCAGTTACCCTTGACTTGTCATTGTGTTCTTGTTCGTTCGTTACTGATTTTCAGGTTGCTCTTCACAGGCCTTGTTGTTCTTCAGTGCGTTCTGTTACTTCGTTCTGAGCAGCTGACCATTTTCTAGCCATGTTGCGTGTACGTACTCATTGTAGAGTTCGTGCTGTGCGGGGGCTTGGTGTTGGGGTCCTTACTTTGACACAAGCCCAGTCCATGAACAGGGCAAGGAGGAGTTCATGGACCAAGAATTGGTTGCTCCAGTGTAACCAGTTCTGTCACATGTCTTTGCTCCGTGAGATCCGTGAGAATAATCCTGATGATTTCAGGAACTTTCTCTGGATGACGGCCCCCATTTTTCACAGTTTGTTGGCTTTGCTGACCCCCTATATCAGCAGGCAGGATACCTGCACAAGGCAAGCCATCACTCCGGAGCAGAGGCTCGTTGCCACCCTGCGGTACTTGGCAACGGGGAGAAGCCTGCAGGACCTTAAGTTCTCAACAGGCATCTCCCCCAGGCTCTGGGGATCATTATCCCAGAGACCTGTTCTGTCATCATCCAGGTCCTGCAGAAGGAGAATATTAAGGTAAGATTTTTATCCTTTAACATCACATTTTATTGTATATAATGTTTGCTAATGTATTGTATTTATTTCCTCATTCCCTAATTACCATGATTGTAACATGCTGTGAATATCCCCTTTGTCCTCATGCATGCTGGATTTTTATGTAATTTTTTTTTGGTCCTTCATACATATTTGCCTTCACTTACCTCCCAAGCATGCTCTCCTGGGCCTAGATTCACCTCGTCTAGTCACTTAACAATGTATTTTGTCAGCTCCATAGTAGTGCTTTACCCTAAATACCCCCTAAAATGTTTAAAATTGTGGTGTCTGCTTTAAATTCAGGCAGAGTGCCAGAGGCTTGTTTTTTTGTGTCCCAAAATCATTTGGAACCCTCCCTCCCCCCGACTGCTAACTCAGCTGATACCAATCCTCTATCTGCTGACTTTCCCAAACCCATACACACTATACCCACCTCTTCTGTGGTCAGATTTATGGATGAATGCCCCAAAGCATGGAGTGCAAGGGCCTGCCTGAATACTTTCAAATGGTACTGTTTAAAGTTTTCGTATCCTATTATTATCTTGATAGGTAATAGCAGAATGTAAGAATGTGCTCAAATGTGTACAGTGTGTATTTATCTCTTTGTATTATGACACTTCTTACCTGTCCAGTGGGCTGCCAATAGTGTAAGTAAGGAGGGGCTGGCCAAAGTAATACACATTATTTAGGCATTCATCTCTCAATGAAGTAGAGAGGGTTACCTGTCCAAAACATCCCCCCCCATACAATTTCTAAAATGGCCCATGAGAGGGGGGGAGGAATCTGATAGGTGGACCTTATACGTTTGTCTTTAAATAGTCCCTAAAATAAATGTTATACTGATGTTGGCCAAGAATGTTTGTGTCTAATCTGCTTTCCATGTTTATGTGCAAAATGAATAATTTTTATTCTTGTTTGACTCCACAGTTTCCTTCCAACCCACAGGAATGGCAGACTGTGGCCTCCCACTTTGCCCAGCGGTGGGACTTTCCTAACTGCGGAGGGGCAATTGATGGGAAACACGTCCACACCTTCCCACCACCCAACTCGGGGTCATACTATTACAACTACAAGGGGTTCAATAGTATTGTGATGTTGGCAGTGGTGTCGGCTACTTACGAGTTCCTGTATGTGGACGTTGGGAAGAATGGATGGATGTCAGATGGTGGCGTCATCGCCCACACGGAGTTCTACAGGTGTCTCCAGAATGGCAGCTTGGGCTTGCCACCTCCAGAAGACAATGCAGATGGACTCCCATTCATCTTCGTTGCAGATGAAGCATTTGCGCTGGGGGACATCTTATGCGGCCATTCCCTATGAGGAGCCTCACCCTGGACCAGAGGAATTTTAATTACCAGCTGGCCAGAGCTCAAAGAGTGGTGGAGAACACGTTTGGAATAATGGCTAGCGGGTTCCGCCTATTTCATACACATGGCGGAGTATAAACTGAATCACATCATCCTGGCTTGCTGTGTTCTCCACAACTTTTTAAGGAGAAATTCTGTGAACTATGTTGGCTCAGTTGGGCCTGAATCCGGAATTAATCTAAATGAACCAACCCTGACGGCGCTTGAAGCTGGCCGTTCTGGCTTGCCCCCCCTGAGTGCCCCCGATGTCCGTCTAAGATACATGGAATACATTGTGGGTAGGGGGGCCATCAATATGCCAGACAATGTCTGAGCCTTTTTTTAAATAAAAAAAATTAAGTTCAAAAATATTTGCTTACATTTACTGTTTGTGTTTCTTTTAGCTGACCATGACATAAATTTGGGCAGTCCTGAAAATGGCGTGATTGTGTAAAATTATAAAGCACTGTTGGGTGTTATTTACTAAAGGCAAAGACACTTTGCACTACAAGTGCACTTGAGACTGCACTGAAACTGCACTTGTAGTGCAAAGTGGATTTGCCCTTAGGAAATAGCCCCCATTGTCACAGAAAACACCAATTTTCACACAAAAAAAGTTTAGGAGCATTGAAAAAAGAAGCCACACATTGTTGATTCTCAATATTTTTAATCCAAGCACAATCACATGTGCATTTATAAAAGCTTTTTAAAACAAACCAACATTTTTGTTGTATACAATATTTCTAGGTGACATTAATAAAAGTAGAAATGTCCTTTTAAGGTAAAACAGGCATGTTTAAAACCAACAATAAATACGCAAATCTGGAACTTACAAAGTTTAACTTTTGTAGAAATTGAAGGCAATATCAGACATGAGTATTTATAAACTGTGTTTGGTATTGCGTTCAGATGGGGTGAAGTCACCCCTGGAAAAGCCAAATTTTGAAGATGCACACAAATTGCCGAATGTCAACATGTGCTAGCTACCAACACGGGGGATCAAGGGACGTGTTTTGTGGGTGCAACCCCTTCCTCTCAGCTACTTTATTATTGAGGAAGGGGCTGCACCCCTAAAACGCCTACATTGATCTCCCGTGATGGCAGATAGCACATGTTGACACAGTGTGTGCATCTTCAAAATTTGGCTTTTCGAGAATATTTAAAAAAAGGTGCAAAAAATTTTAGGAAAAAAAAGCCAACTAAATTAGGCATTTCAAGGGGTTTTAAACTCTCCCTAAAACATCAGTGATGTTCTTCATTTTGTTTTGAACATCACTGATGTTTTGCTTGATGTTTTCCAAGTCCCTATTACACCTCATTATCTCCCTGATCAGGATCTGGGCACTTTCACTGGTGAAATGACCTTCATCCACAACATCACGATCACCTAAAAATATAGAAACAAAAACACACCATGTATTATAAATATGCCAGCATCCATCTCTTACCTGAGGCTGTGGTCGAGGACACTCACCTGTTGTGGTGGACAATTTCCACCACATCTCCCTCCTCCTCCTCCTGTTGGCTTTGTGGGATTTCCCCTTCTTCCTGAGGTGGGGGGTCTGTTGTCTCCTCTGATGAGTGGTGTCCTCCGAGTCTTTTCTCCCCTATGTAAAAAAAATAGGTATACTTAGCACACAGATATTTGGAAGTGGGGTACAATTGTCTGTTTTGGCAGAGATCCAAGGTGAAGAAATATTTTTGTCCTTTGTCAAGCTTGAATACTTACCTGTTTTTTACAAGCTTCACAGATGGAGTCACCCCTATAGTATAGACTGGAGCACCCGTGTGGGCTCCCTAATAAAAAGGGTGTTCTGGTTTCCCACACTAGTGCTCCAGCGTCCAAATGTGTAAACAGCTGCTGAGTGTCCTCTCCTTACACAGAATCTAGTTTGCATTTCATTCTCGTTACAAACCCATCTAGACAACAAAATTATTTTAAGAGCAGTAGGCTAGCAAAAATTTATTGAAATGCATCTGGAAAAAACATGGTGTTTTCTAGGCCGAACAAACAATGTTTCCTACGAACGAATAATGTGTCCATGAACATGAAAGTTGCCATTTTAAACTGTACAACAGTAAAGAAAAGCACATGGAGCAGCACAAACGTTATAAAAATAAAGAATAGGAACACAGGACAACTACTTACTTTTTTGCAGCACTCTCCTGATCCTTCTATACTGATCGTGCTCCCTTAATTTGAGGTCTGACCACCGTTTCCGGAGTTGATCCTTGGATCGTCGTACCCCAAAATTCTTCTGCAGACTCTTCACAACTTTCGCCATGATCTTGGCCTTTCTCATATTTGGGTTGGGGTAAGGTTCATACTTCCCGTCATAGTCGACCATCTCCAACATGTCCCCAAAGGACATATTTGAGGCCTTAAATCGTCTCCTCTGGGATCGGGACATTTCTGGCTCTGGGCTTTCCTCCTCCTCGTTGCTGTAATTAGCACGCACCTGCTCTGTCTCCGCCATGTGCTCTTCCCCACTGCGCTGAACAAGAAGGGGCGGGGAATAGACTAGAAAGAACGTCAGGGGCGGGTGGAGTCTCAAGCATGCGCAGTGTATATAAAGCGTAACACGCGTGCATAGTACGTACGATCTGTGAGCAGAGGGAGGAGTATCGGAAGCGCCGATCATGATAACGAAGGTAACATTAAAACTTGGGCCTATACTGCTTATAGATTGAGGCCTATATTGGGACAAGATTAGGAGACTTTAGCCTGACATTAGGGTTTGTCTTGTGTATTGCAGATAAAATGGATGGCTTCAATGATCACAACTTCCTCCCCCTGTTCATAGACAAATACAGGGAGCTGCCCTGTCTGTGGCAGATCAAACACCCGCATTATAATCATAAACAAAAGAGGCAGGCAGCACTGGAGAAACTGCTGGAGTTGGTGAAGCCGATGGTCCGCACAGCAACCATCCCCTATTTAATAGCCAAAATTGGTGGCTGGAGGAGCACTTATCGTAGGGAGCGCAAGAAGGTCCAGGATTCCCAGAGATCCAGAGCTGCTGCAGATGACATTTATGTCCCCAGGCTGTGGTAATATGAGAGACTGCGATTTCTGTCAGACCAGACTGAAGTCAGGGAATCCCTCTCAACCCTTCCTTCCACTCTTCCTTCCACCCTATCTTCCACCCCACCTGAGGCTTCCGATGTTCAACCTGGGACTTCCAGCCAGGAAGAAGTGGAGGAGCCCAGCTGGAGTTAGGTATAGCATTGTTCTACAGATTTCTGGTCAATAAATAAATGATGTTTACTACATGTTATTATTGATCACTAATTGGTGATTTAATAAAGTGTTTTACATATCAATAGACAGTAGGGGGCAAAAATAATTGGGATAAGAATGAAAAATGCTGGGCTCAGAATGTTAGTCTTTTATATTTGTTAACATTCAATTTGCAACAGTCATGAGATGAAAATTGTGTGTGATTGATGAAGAAAAAACTCAAACTATGTCCCTTTTCATACACAGGAAGACCTTAGCCAGGAGGAGGCTGTGGAATGTGGCACACAGGAAGAAGCTGTGGAATGTGGCAGCCAGGAGGAGGTGGGCTAAGTGGCAGCCAGGAGAAGGACGGGCCCAGTAGGAGCCTGACAGAATCGCAGGTCCCTCCGCCTTCCAAACAAAAGACCCAGGAAGGGGAATAACGTGCAGGATTCAGCGCTCAGGCTGATTCAGGAGGCTTCTGTGTCCCTCAGAGCCTTCCCCACTCGTGAAGAGGCCTTTGCCTGCATGGCTGCCACAAAACTGAAGGACATGCAGGAGAGCCAATGCCTCATGTGTGAGGAACTCATTTATAAAACATTAAATAAGGGGTTGAGGGGGGAAATCACACCCAATACCCACCTGTGTGAGTTGGACCATCCTCCTCCTCCTCCTGCCACACCTCCACCACCACAGACACAGCGTGAAAGGAAGCGTGGAAGGAAGACCAGAGAGTGATGACCTGGGTTCAGTCTGGTCTGATGAAAGATGCAGGCTCTTGTATGACCACAGCCTGGGGACACAGATGTCATCTGCTGCTGTTCATGATCCTCTTGGACTTCTGGACCAGATTGTACTCCCTTATATATGGACTCCTCAGGCCACCAATTTTGCCTGGAAATAGTTCATATGTGCCCTGGGGGCCAAAAGCTTCGCCAATTTCTGCAGTTTCTCCAGCGTTGCCTCCCTCTTCCTTTGGTTATGAGCCCTTAATACATTTTTGGTTTGTTTTATTATACTTGCCTATGTGTGTTTTCCTTCAAAAAAGACAGTTTGTTTGTGAGGAGGCAGGTACATTTCAAAAATACAATGTGAAATTAACAAGAGACACCAACACCAAGTGACTTAATTTTCTGGGAGACCAGACTGAAGTCAGGGAATCACTCTCAACCCTACCTTCCACGCTTCCTTACACCCCAGCTGAGGCTTCCTACGCCCACCCTGGGCCTTCCAGCCAGGAAGAAGTGGAGGAGCCCAGCTTGAGCCAGGTATAGCATTGTTCAACATATTTCTTGTCGTAAAATAAATTATGTGAAATAGATGTTATTATTGATCACTAATTGCCGATTTAATAAAACGTTTTATATATCAATAGATGGTAGTGGCCAAAAATGTAAGGGACAAGAATTAAAAATGCTGGGGTCCGAATGATAGTCTTTTCTATTTGTTAAAATTCGATTTGCAACAGTCATGAGCTGAAAATTGTGTGTGATTGATGAACAATAAACTAAAACTATGTCCCTTTTCAGACACAGGAAAGCCTCAGCCAGGAGGAGGCTGTGGAAAGTGGCAGCCAGGAGGAGGCTGGGGAATGTGGCAGCCAGGATGTGGCAGGGGAATGTGGCAGCCAGGATGTGGCGGGGGAATGTGGCAGCCAGGAGGTGGCCGTGCCCAGTAGGAGCCTCACAGAATCCCAGGTCCCTCTCCTCCCCTCCGCCTTCCAAACAAAAGGGCCAGGAAGGGGTGTAACGTGGAGGAGGCAGCGCTCAGGCTGATTCGGGATGCTAATGAGGCCCTCAAAGCCAAACCCACTCTCCAAGAGGCCTTTTCATGCATGACTGCATACAAAATGCATCAAATGGAGTAGTGCCAACGCCTCTTGTGTGAGGAACTTATGGTGATCACCCAAAATAAGGGGTTGAGGGACTCACAACAAAAACCCACCTGTGTGAGTTGGACCATCCTCCCCCTCCTCTACCACCTCCTGCCACACCTCCAACACCACAGCCACAGCCTGGAAGCAAGCATGTAAGGAAGACAAAAAAAGTGATGGCCTTCAGGGTTCAGCCTGGTCTGGCAAAAGATGCAGGCTGTTGTATGACCACGGCCTGGGGACATAGATGTCATCTGCTGCTGTTCCTGACCTCTTGGAGTCCTGGACCGGATTGTGCTCACTATTATATGGACTCCTCAGGCAACCAATTTTGGCTGGCAAATAGTTGATGTGTGCCCTGGGGTACAAAGGCTTCGCCAATTTCAGCTGTTTCTCTTTATTTTGTTATGACCCAGAATAAATGGCTATTTTTTTTCTGAAATACTTGCCTATGTGTTTTACTTCAAAAAGGACAGTTTGTTTGTGAGTAGGCAGGTACATTTCCAAAATACAAGGTCAAATTAACAAGGGACACCAACACCAAACAACCTCCTTGAGATTCAATAATACAAGATAATAATGGTGTTGTGGTAACTTGACACACAAAACACACAACAAACTATTCTGGAGTAAACAAATCTAAAAAAATAAGAATAAAACACAAAATCGGGATTTTAGAAAATACCTAAAAAAAAAGAATTAAAGCTAAAAACATCCCAAAAATAGTATTTTTTCGGCAGATGTGACAAATAAAAATATTATATTGATGAAATCACGATAAATAATTAAGAAAGAAGTTTGTGAGAAGTCTGTGTGAATATGAGCAGCAAAACTACTTAATTCTTCTAGCATTATAAAGAAGAACAGAGTGCGCTGCATTAAACATTTTAAAACATTGCAGCGTGACGAAAGTGCTATATCCATTCTGAACGCTAATTTTACCAGACCGAGCAGTTCCTTCTCGGAATTTATTCTGAGCATGCATGGCACTTTGTGCGTCGGAATTGTCCACACACAGTCGGAATTGACGCAATCGGATTTTGTTGTCGGAAAATTTTATTTCCTGCTCTCAAACTTTGTGTGTCGGAAATTCTGATGGAAAATATCCGATGGAGCCCACACACTGTCAGAATTTCCGACAACAAGCTCGTCGGAAAATCCGACCTTATGTATGGGGCATAACTGTACCTACCATAGTTATACTGATATGAAGAGAATATAATTATGTGACACTTAAAAGATGTCTTTAGAGTAAGCAAGAAACACTCACAAAATACAAGAAAAAGATTTAATCATGCTTTATGATTTTCCATAAAAATGCACAAATTATCCTGTATGAGAACAAGGTGATCATTCTCAAAGGCAATGTATGCTGTTTTTTATCCATTTTCTTTCTTCATCTATTATGGTCAGGATAAATAAATTGCATATAATATATATGTAGCCATGGTGTTGCAGCTAGTAACAAACAATCCGCCAAATCACCCCACTGCCAGACTTTATACATCACTTCCAGAGACATTGAACAGTCTTTTGCGAGTTTTGTTTTTGTTGTTTTATTGGGGGGTACAACTTGGATAGGGATTGGAATATGGAATGCCCATAGGATAAGTCATTGCCATCATATTTTTAGGATTTTAGTATACTTTGATAAAACTAGAGCCAGAAGATTGAATATGCAATTTGAATTAGGTACGAATCTCCTTCTGCATCTCCATGCAGACGGTTGCTCCTCCTCTGCCCAAACTCAGCAGACTATTACATCTAAGTGTTCTCTTACCATCACTGTGTGAAGGATAGAGACATCACTTTTGACCGTGTAAAAATGATGGTCTTAGATCTCTTTCACCTCCTGCCCAAAACTTTCCTCCTGTAGAGACTCAGCCCCTCCTACACAAAACTTGTGCTTACTAATTCAAAGACATGTCACAATTTCTTCTTTTAAGTGATAGGGGCCCACTCTGAATAAACTGAAGACTCTGATAGTGACCATGTAAAAGCAGAGTTCCCTCACAGACTCCTTGGCACCTCCAGCCCTCCACTGAGGTAACACTCACCAACCTTCCAACAGCCCTGAGTCCTTGATGAGGAACTTGACTGGACGATGCGTACCAACAGCTTTACCTGCCCCTTCTGCTCCAGGAGTTCCCTGCGACCGACTGTGTGGCGACAGAGACATTGCCATTGTCCGTGTAGAGGCAATGTTCCCTCACAGCTCTCCCCGGACCTTCTCCTGCGATCAGCGCACCCCTCCCAGATGGGGATGGCCTCCTGCTGCTGTCTAACATGCGATTCCACACTTCACTCAGCCGACTTCTCCCCCCCATGGTATATCACCTTAGCTTATATATGAGGCCCGCCCCCTGCCAATACCAATTGGGGATTGGTTAGGGTTCACACACAAGCTGCCTGCCACTCCAGTTCCAGGCCCAGCCCCTCTTCCAGAATATTCTCCCTGGAAGCAGGGGAGGCGCCTCAGAACTGAAGTGCAGGTGGTCACACCCACTGCTACTCTAACCACTCCCAGCCCCCAGATCAAAACAGACAGGCCTAGCTTGCAGCATAGGCCTGCCTAAGTTTGCCTGTGCTGGACAACCTAGCAAAAATAAACCTTACTACCACCTACCTATTGGTAGAGGGTGCTACATAAATATATTGGGCGCAAAGTGTCAATATTTTGTGTGACCACCGTTATTTTCCAGCACTGCCTCAACCCTCTTGAGCATGGAGTTCACCAGAGTTTCACCGGTTGCCACTGGAGTCCCCTTCCACTCCTCTATGATGACATCACAGAGCTGGTGGATGTTAGAGACCTTGCGCTCCTCCACCTTCCATTTGAGGATGCCATACAGATGCTCAATAGGGTTTAGGTCTGGAGCATGCTTGGCCAGTCCATCATCTTTACCCTCAGCTTCTTTAGCAAGGCAGTGGTCATCTTGGAGGTGTGTTTGGGGTTGTTATGTTGAAATACTGCCCCGCGGGCCAGTCTCTGAAGGGAGGGGATCATCCTCTGCTTCAGAATGTCACAGTACATGTTGGCATTCATGGTTCCCTCGATGAACTGTAGCTCCCCAGTGCTGGCAGCACTCATGCAGCCCCAGACCATGACACTCCCACCACCATGCTTGACTGTAGGCAAGACACACTTGTCTTTGTGCTCCTTACCTGGTTGCCGCCACACCATCTGAACCAAATAAGTTTATCTTGGTCTCATAAGACCAAAGGACATGTTTCCAGTAATCCATGTCCTTAGTCTGCTTGTCTTCAGCAAACTGTATGCGGGATTTCTTGTGCATCATCTTTAGAAGAGGCCTCCTATTGAGACGACAGCCGAGCAGACCAATTTGATGCAGTGTGCGGCGAATGGTCTGAGCACTGACAGGCTGACCCCCCCACCCCTTCAACCTCTGCAGCAATTCTGGCAGCACTCATACTGTACGTCTATTTCCCAAAGACAACCTCTGGATATGATGCTGAGCATGTGCACTCAGCTTCTTTGGTTGACCTGTCCTATTAAACCGCTGTATGGTCTTGGCCACTGTGCTTCAGCTCAGTTTCAGGGTCTTGCCAATCTTCTTATAGCCTAGAACATATTTATATAGAACAACAATTCTTTTTTTCAGATCCTCAGGGATTTCTTTGCCATGAGGTGCCATGTTGAACTTCCAGTGACAAGTATGAAAGAATGAGAGCGAAAACACCAAATTTAACACATCTTCTTCCTATTCACAGCTGAGACCTAGTAACACTAATGAGTCACATGACACTGGGGAGGGAAAAAGGATAATTGTGCCCAATTTGGAGATTTTCACTTGTGGTGAACTTCATGCCCAAGAGGGTTAAGGCAGTGCTGGAAAATAATGGTGGCCACACAAAATATTGACACTTTGGGCCCAACTTGGACATTATCACTTAGGGGTGTACTCACTTTTGTTGCCAGCGGTATAGACATTAATGGCTGTGTGTCGAGTTATTTTGAGGGGACAGCAAATTTACACTTTTATACAAACTGTACACTCACTCCTTTACATTGTAGCAAAGTGTAATTTCTTCAGTGTTGTCACATGAAAAGATATAATAAAATATTCACAAAAATGTGAGGGGTGTACTCACTTTTGTGAGATACTGTATCTATATATATATATAGATACAGTATCTTACAGTGATGTACACTCCTCACATTTTTAAAAATATTTTATTATATCTTTTCATATGGCAACACTGAAGAAATGACACTTTGCTACAATGTAAAGTAGTGAGTGTACAGTAGCTTGTATAATAGTGTAAATTTGCTGTCCCCTCAAAACAACTCAACACACAGCCATTAATGTATAAACTGCTGGCAACAAAAGTGAGCACACCCCTAAGTGAAAATGTCCAAATTGGGCCCAATTAGCCATTTTCCCTCTGTCATGTGATTCATTAGTGTTACAAGGTCTCAGGTGTGAATGGGGAGCAGGTGTGTTAAATTTGGTGTTATCGCTCTCACCCTCTCATACTGGTCACTGGAAGTTCAACATGGCACCTCATGGCAAAGTACTCTCTGAGGATCTGAAAAAAATAATTTTTGCTCTATATACAGATGAGTGATAAAACAAAGAGACAATATATCACCCAAACTTAGTGTGAAACTAGTAATGGCTTGATGATAAGACACAAGCAGGTGTGTACCAGAGATGACCTGTTTGAATATAAGTGAAAAGTCAATCTACAATAATATAAAAAAGTAGTGTGTAAACGATGCCTTTTCAGCCAATGGGTGCAGCAAAACAATATTCTTCATGTGGTCTAGGCCAACATACAGCTGTAATAATAGAAGAAATGGGTATGCTTACCACAAAAGGTTGACACACTCACCATACGGCGGTGTGTCAATCAGGCATTGGGATCGATCGATCCTATAGGTGCTTGATAGAAGACAATGATGGTGGAGAGATGCACTTCAATGGCTTCATCCGAAGCAGCAGTGGAAGGATGGTGATGTTCAAATCCCCAACAGATGGATGTGCTTGCATTCACATGAAGTAGTCAGCTGGATAGAGTATGCAAACTCCTCGCTGCAGCATATCAGATCATAAAGAAGAGAAGAAAAAGCCTCCACATAGTGCATGAATCCAATGGGAAAAGGTTTATTAAAAAACGCCAAGTAAAAAAAAGGAACCATACAGTCACCTAACCAGGTGAGTACAGGTGGTGATCACATATATTGAATAAAAATCGCATGGTGACAAGGCACAAAGGCTCAGCAACCCGACATGTTTCAGACAATGGTCCTTTAACTGGGGCAAACAGCCTAGTGTTTGGCACCACGCTATATAAGAACCCTTTATAATTCGAAAAACAACGATCAGCTGTGTACACTGACAGTGAGCAGACATAATAACCAATCAGGGACCGCCAGTATGTGCAAACTCGTCGTCATGGGTCATGTGATGGCATAGCCCAATTACCTCTCTGAACACACTCAAAACACAGTCACATATCAGTACTGCCGTAGATGACATCATCACGCACCGGCATATGTACTCCAAGCCTCGTTTTCATTACAGGCAGCAGCCTGTATGCTTGTAGAGCGGAGGATGAGTTAACCCCACCCACTCTCCAAGAGTGAACGTCATTGCGCACCGGAACATAGCCTGATAACACCCCGTGTCTACTGAAGTGTATTTACAGAGCCCGCTAGGCAGTAGTAACTGAGGTGTTGGAAAAAAGTATGTATATAGTCATAGAGCGGAGTATGGACATAAGGGTAATCCTGCACAAATGTTTCCAAGAATTAAAATATTTGATATAACCATTCTTGAAAGTGTACAATTCAAATACATATATAACCAGGCAAAAATGATGAGAGAATATATGCTGAAAGGATTATAAATGCAATACATCAAGTGCAAAGATTTCAATTCTCAATGATTAAACAAAATAACGGTCATCTAGAAAAATACATCACTAAAAAATCATCTACAAGGCAGGAGCCCTAAAAATAAAAAGTAAAAAATATTTACATATAAGAAAACCTTATATCATGACAAAGGGAAAATGTCTTAGGGTCTAAAATGAAAGATCCTAATACGTAAAAAGGATGAATAAAAATATGAAAAAATTTAAGAAAAATTACTGCGAATGGAAAGAGACTAAAAGACAGACCAATAGAGACTGAAAGACAGACCAATAGAGCTCATATCAGGATTTATTAATGAACGCATTTATGTCCCATTCAATATTTAACCCATGGGGGGAGTAACATTTAAGCTGGTATATCCAGAAGGTCTCTAGTTTGGATACCCCCCTGGTACGTGGTCCCCCCTCCAATGTGGGATAAATTTGGTGATAATTTGGAACTTCGTGCCTAACATTATGATTAGTGCGACCTAATTTAATAGAAGTAATGTGTTCGTTGACTCTAACTGCGAATGATCTTATAGTGCGTCCCACATTTTGCTTATTACAAGGACATGTAATAAGTTAAACTATGTATCGAGTAGCACATGTGGTAAAATGTTTCATATGGTAGATGGTAGAGGTGACCGTAACCTGGAACGACTCTGATTTTTTCCATCCATAAAGGTTACGTGTACATACATTGCACTTTTTGCACGGGTAATAACCCTTGGATTCGGGAAAAAAAGTTGGTTTTGTTGGAGCATCAATCACATTGTGAGAGATACGGTTACGCAAAGATGGAGCACCCCTAAAAATAATGCCTGCTTTGGTAGGAAGTGCAGGACCAAGTATTGGGTCATTTTTCAAGCCATTCCAATGGCAGTTCATGATACTCTTGATCTCTTTATGTTGGACTGAAAACTGAGTAACCAAAGACCATTTGAACCTATTATCAGAGGGTGGTTTAGGTCGTTCTGCAGTAAGCATACATCGATCTATAAGAGAGACCTGCGTTATCTCTTCATCGATAAATGATGACTGATAACCTTTCTCAACAAAACGTTGTTTCAAAAATTGGGCCTGTCTAGCAAAATCCGAAGCGTTTGTACAATATCTTCAAATCCGCAACAACTGGCTATGAGGTATGGAATCAAGCCAAGGGCCATAATGGCAACTGTCGGTGGAAATATATCCATTTCTGTCCGTCGGTTTGAAAAATGTGGTGGTCACAATACGGCGGTCAGCAATGGAAATCTCCAGATCAAGAAAATGGATGGAGACAGAACTCACCTCATAGGTAAGGGTAATACCCATCTCATTATTATTTAAAGTGGCCATGAATTCATTACGGGATTCCTCATCTCCTCTCCATAGGAGGAGGATGTCATCAATATACCTGGCCCATAAGGACATCCTCCTCCCATAGTGCCATGAAAAGATTGGAGAGGCTGGGGGCAAATTTGGCCCCCATTGCTACGCCTTTCTTCTGTAAGAAAAATTGGTTATTGTACCAAAAATAATTGGACTGTGTGGCAAAACGGAGAAGCTCCATAATATAACATTGTTGGAGTGGCGGAATGTGCTCACTAGTGGATAGATAGTGTTTTACAGCTGCTAACCCCAGTCCATGTGGTATACAGGTGTACAATGCTGTAACATCCACTGTCACAAGAAGGAGATCGTCATGATAATCAATACACTCCAACCGGCGAATTGTGTCACCTGTATCTTTAAGATATGATGGGACCCTGCGTACTAGCGGTTACAGATAGAAATCAATGTAGCGGCCACCTCGGGATGTTATCAAATCTATCCCGCTTATGATGGGTCTGCCTGGGGGTTTAGTGATGTTCTTATGTATCTTAGGGAGGTAATACATGACTGGGATACGTGGGCCCACTGGTACCAGATAGTTCCTTTCCTTTTTATTTAAAATTCCCTGGCAAAAACCCTGTTCAATTAAGTCAACTAGATTTTTCTTAAATTCCTTGGTGGGATCTCGAAGTAAAGCCATATAAGTTTTGTCATCACTAAGAATCCGACACATTTCCATGTGATAATCCTTTTTATCAAGGATCACCACCCCCCCCCCCCTTTGTCGGCGGGGCAGATCACAAGATCCTTTTGCTCACATAAAGATTTCAGACCAATTCTGACATTGGGGTGGTCATAGACACGTTTTTCGGGTAACGATTCCAAGTCTTTTAATACCAAATCACAAAAAACTTTAATGGATGGTGCTGTGACATTAGGGGGGGTTAAAAAGAGAGGGATTTGCTAAACCAGAGTGCAATACCTCTGCGTTACACTCTGTGTTGTTCAATTTGGTCCTAGTCTTGGGTACAGACAGATTGGTAAAAAAGTGCCTTTGTATGATCAGTCTTCTTTTAAATTTCTGAACGTCGATAAAGGTTTCGAATCTGTACAATTTCTTGGAGGGGGCAAACTTGAGACCTTTATCTAGCACGTAAAGTTCCGCATTAGAGAAAGTCTTTTGGCTCAAGTTAAAAATCCCACTAGCTTTTACTGTCTTTTGCTTTTTCCTGGCCCGCCTCCCCCCTCGGGTACCTCGCTTGCATCTGCTCTTCGTTTTGAACCAGTGAGTTTCCGGGGAAAATCCTCATGTCGAGGAGGGTCAGGATAGGTATGGTTGTAAGTGTATGGAGATCTGTCAAATTGGTTATATTCTCTTTCCATATAGGGGTACTGGGTGTTGGATTGGTTCCTGTAGGACTCTTCTCTCAAAGGTGAGAATCTATTGTACTTACGGACTGGGGGCCGGTATGACTGATGTTGTTCTGGATAGTCACTTCCATGATAGTTATACTGGGGAGATCTAGTGTGTGTATGTGGTTCCTGGTACCTATGGCTGTCATTTCTCCCATGGGAAGAACCCCTACCTCTGAACGTGCCACCTCTTCCTCAATTAGAGTACTGATAACTCTTTTTAGAGGAATGGTTGGGAGTATGGTTCTTCCCATTCTGTCCTTTCTGATTTTTTAGAGTAGGAGGATATTCAATCTTCCTCGATGTGGATGTTTGTGTGGCATGTGTCAGAGGAGCCATTGGTTCCGTCACATTTCCTATATTAGAGGGAGGAGATGTATCCATTTCAGCTGAGTTTGAAACCTCTGCAGAGGTCCCATTCCCTTTTTTCTGCCAATTGAACACAAGATTATTCCTGTAGTCATTGGCATCATGTGTGTATTTTTTCTGTTTTTTCGTACGTTGTTCCCTCTCCTCTTTCTCCAAATGGCTTTTTAGATTAGCTGAGAGGGAAATTTATTCAGGTGTGGATTTATGAGGAAGAAGTTGCTCTCTTAACTCCTTAATCTCCTTGTCTATCTGTGATAGTCTATTTCTTTTTTTGTCGACAAGGAAACCAAGGAAACTGATACCAGCCTTCTAGATGACCATTATTTTGTTTAATCATTGAGAATTGAAATCCTTGCACTTGATGTATTGCATTTATATATCAACATATATTCTCTCATCATTTTTGCCTGGTTATATATGTATTTGCATTGTACACTTTCAAGAATGGCTATATCGAATATTTTAATTCTTGTAAACATTTGTGCAGGATCACCCTTATGTCCATACTCTGCTTTATGACCATATACATACTTTTTTCCAACACCTCAGTTACTACTGCCTAGCGGGCTCTGTAAATACACTTCCGTAGACACGGGGTGTTATCAGGCTATGAGCGCCTCGTTCCGGTGCGCAATGATGTTCACTCTTGGAGAGTGGGTGAGGTTATCTCATCCTCGGCTCTACGAGCATACAGGCTACTGCCTGTAATGAAAACAAGGCTTGGAGCGCATATGCCGGTGCACGATGATGTCATCTACGGCAGTACTGACATGTGACTGTGTTTTGAGTGTGTTCAGAGCGGTCATTGGGCTATGCCATCACACGACCTAATGACGATGAGTTTGCACATACTGACGGTCCCTGATTGGTTGTTATGTCTGCTCACTGTCAGTGCACACAGCTGATTGGTGTTTTTTTTAATTTTAAAGGGTTCTTATATAGCGTGGTGCCAAACACTAGGCTGTTTTCCCCAGTTGAAGGACCATTGTCCGAAACATGTCGGGTTGCTGAGCCTTTGTGCCTTGTCACCACGCGATTTTTATTCAATATATGTGATCACCACCTATACTCACCTGGTTAGGTGACTGTATGGTTCCTTTTTTTTACTTGGCGTTTTTTAATAAACCTTTTCCCATTGGATTCATGCACTATGTGGAGGCTTTTTCTTCTCTTCTTTATGATCTGATATGCTGCAGCGAGGAGTTTGCATACTCTATCCAGCTGACTACTTCATGTGAATGCAAGCACATCCATCTGTTGGGGATTTGAACATCACCATCCTTCCACTGCTGCTTCGGATGAAGCCATTGAAGTGCATCTCTCCACCATTATTGTCTTCTATCAAGCACCTATAGGATCGATCGATCCCAATGCCTGATTGACACACCGCTGTACGGTGAGTGTGTCCACCTTTTGTGATAAGCGTACCCATTTCTTCAATTATTACAGCTCTTTGTTGGCATGAAGAATATTGTTTTGCTGCACCCATTGGCTGAAAAGGCATCGTTTACACACTACTTGTTTTTTCCCATGGAATATTTTGTATCCAGTGAGGAATATTTTTTCACTATGGACACTTTTTTTATATTATTGTAGATTGACTTTTCACTTTATATTCAAACAGGTCATCTCTGGTACACACCTGCTTGTGTCTTATCATCAAGCCATTACTAGTTTCACACTAAGTTTGGGTGATATATTGATATTTATATATCACTTATCAGCGCTGCATTTTAAAATTTATTTGTATTTAATTGCACAGTTCGCTATACTGTTGATGCTGGCTGCTACCATTTTAGTTTTTTGATATTTTTATTAGCGCAACTTTACTTTTTTGTCTATATAAAGATGACCTAGGCTATAAGAAGTTGTCCAAGACCCTGAAACAGCTGTAGCACAGTGGCCAAGACCATACAGCGGTTTAACAGGACAGGTTCCACTCAGAACAGGCCTCGCCATGGTCGACCAAAGAAGTTGTGTGCATGTGCTCAGCATCATATCCAGAGGTTGTCTTTGGGAAATAGACATATGAGTGCTGCCAGCATTGCTGCAGAGGTTGAAGGGGTGGGAGGTCAGCCTGTCAGTGCTCAGACCATGGGCCGCACACTGCATCAAATAGGTCTGCATGGCTGTCGTCCCAGAAGGAAGCTTCTTCAAAAAATGACGCAGTGCAATGTCTCTAACATCCACCAGCTCCTTGATGCCGTCATGGAGGAGTGGAAGAGGACTCCAGTGGCAACCTGTGAAGCTCTGGTGAACTCCTTGCACAAGAGGGTTAAGGCAATGCTGGAAAATAATGGTGGCCACACAAAATATTGACACTTTGGGCCCAATTTGGACATTTTCACTTAGGGATGTACTCACTGTTGTTGCCAGTGGTTTAGACATTAATGGCTGTGGGTTGAGTTATTTTGAGGGGGCAGCAAATTTACACTGTTATATCAGCTGTACACTCACTACTTTACATTGCAGCAAAGTGTCATTTCTTCAGTGTTGTCACATGAGGAGATATAATAAAATAGTTACAAAACTGTGAGGGGTGTACTCACTTTTGTGAGATACTGTATATATATATATATATATATATATATATATATATATATATATATATAATTTTTTTTGTCTGATAAATTTGAAATGCGTCATATAAATGTTTCATACTGTATAGCGGAGTTCCACTCAAAAGTGGAACGTCCATTCATCTTTCTCCCCCCCCCCCCCCCCCCCGTGCCACATTTGGCACCTTTTAGGGGGGAGGGGGGAACGGGAAACTGTGTTTTTGACAGGTACCGTTCCCTGCCTCCGGGAGATGGGGCCGGGGCCCAGTCTCTCAGAAGTTTGGCCCCCTCCTCCTTCCTCCACCGCCGCACCAATTAGAAAGGGGAGCATGCTTAGGGCATGCGCAGTAGGGAAATGGCTGTGAAGCCGAAAGGCTTCACTGCCAGGTTTCCCTACCAGGAATGGCCGCAGTTGCACCCGACAGTCGATCTGAAGATCGGCTGGGGTGCTGACATCTCAGGCTCTCTGGACAGGTAAGTGTCCATTTATTAAAAGTCAGCAGCTGCCGTATTTGTTGCTGCTGACTTTAAATTTTTCGTGGGGGGGACTAGACCTCCTCTTTAATTGGTTCTAAAGGCAGAAGGTTTTTAACCTTAATCCATTCTATGAATTAAGATAAAAAAACTTCTGTGTGCAGCAGCCCCCCTAATATTTACCTGATCCCCTTCTCTATCCAGTGATGTTGTAGGAGAGACTCAACTGCTTCATTGGCTGAGACAGCAGCGGAGCGCCATTGGCTCCTGCTGCTGTCAATTAAAGTCAATGAGCCAATGAGAAGAGAGAGAGGGGACGTGGCCTAGCCGTGGCTTCATGTCTGAATGGACACACAGAGCTGCGGCTCGGCTTGGGTGCCCAATAGCAAGCTGCTTGCTGTGGGGGCACTCGGCAGGAGGGAGGGGCCAGGAGCGCCAGCGAGGCACTTGAGAAGAGGAGGATCTGGGCTGCTCTGTGCAAAACCACTGTACAGAGCAGGTAAGTATGACATGTTTATTATTTTTAAACACAAAAGAACGAGACTTTAGTATCACTTTTGATTCAAGCCTGCAGTTGAAATTATATTCTCCTTTTCATGCGTATTTCAAGTTCACCTTTTAAAATAAAATAATAAATGCACATTTTTTGCAGGTATAAAAAAATGTGCATTTACTTTTTTTTTTTTAGGAGCCTGGAAAGCATTGCCCCAGCAATCAGCAGATATGGGTGGAACATGTAACATGTTCTGAATGTGAACTTATCCTTTAAAAGCATAAAAAAAGCTTTTTTTCTTGCAAAGGTCAGTAGCTCAAGCTCTGAATGTTCATTTTTTTCCCATTAAAATAATAAATGTGTCATACTTACCTGCTCTGTGCAATGGTTTTCTACAGAGCAGCCCAGATCACAGCCCAGATCCTCCTCTTCTTTGATCCCCTGTCGGCGATTTTATTAATGAACAACGTACTAAATTTGACGCATTTGATTAAGTTGGCAAGCGTCTCACAGACACTGAAGAATATACTGTGCAACATCGTCGACTTCAACGCCAGAATGTCCGTCAGCAGCCTCTTGACTATGGACACAGTGAAGAAGCACACTTAACACCCAAGGAGACCTTTTATGTTAAGGCCTTTCTCCCATGTGTTGACAAACTTTTAGTATGTCTGGAGCATCGACTAGGAGCTTACGGTGAAGATTGTGATTTATTTGGATTCTTTATAAACTTCCCCAGTAAGAGCCGGTTCACACTAGAAGCGGCACGACTTGCAGGTCGCCTCACCGAGGCGACCTGCACACGACTGCCACGGCAACTTGCAAGACGACTTCTGTATAGAAGTCTATGCAAGTCACCCCCAAAGTAGTACAGGAACCTTTCTTCTAAGTCGGAGCGACTTGCGTCGCTCCGATTAGAACGGTTCCATTGTACAGAACGGGAGGCGACTTGTCAGGCGGCTAGGTCGCCTGACAAGTCGCCCCCGTGTGAACCGGCTCTAAAGGACTTTGATTCCATTAAAATTGCAGCCGAAAAGTTGTCTTCTTTCTACAAGCATTATCTGGGCACAACCTTTGATGACGAGCTAATTCAGTTTCAGTCATTCATTTCTTTGTTTCTTGATAAAAAAAACAG
Organism: Aquarana catesbeiana; assembly: GCF_042186555.1. NCBI lineage: Eukaryota > Metazoa > Chordata > Amphibia > Anura > Ranidae > Aquarana > Aquarana catesbeiana. Next base: position 194,898,942 of record NC_133330.1, on the reverse strand, counting down.
ATGACTGCAGCATAGAGCATAGATAATTTATGTACAATACCATTTTTGACAAGGATGTAAAAGATATCTTTCCCAACATGGAAATTGCTTTAAAAATGTATCTCACATTAATGATCACTAACTGTTCACCAAACTGTCTATAATGTCTGCTGAATCAGATATAAAAAAAAAACGAATGGTTAACGCTGCTCTAGAAAAGTTTACAAATATATGAAAGAATAAAAAATTATTTGTTAAGTACAAAGCTGCCGACACCAAAAGTTCTAAATACAAAACTCAAATCAGTATAAAACGTGGGGTGTGTGCTGCTAGATATGTGAATCCAAAAATAAAAAACTGAATAAAATAATAATCAGTGGCAGTGAGAAATATAACTGCAAAAACTAAAACCAAGTACCTAGACCTCAAAAGACGATCTCCGAAGAGACAAGCGCGATGACGTCACGATCACAGGCCCGTGATCGTGACGTCATCGCGCTTGTCTCTTCGGAGATCATAGTTTGGTGATACAGCAACCAGCAGGCGGAGGAAGCTCGAGGAGACGCTGCTACCTTAGCATACATAACGCGCTAAGATCAGCTTCAAACCTGTTTGATCTTAATAAATTATTTTAGTACACACTGCACTATGGGCGCAATTCTTTTTTATGTCTCTGAGTAATAAGGACCCAGTGGACCAGAACATCCGTTTAGGTTTTTGGGAAACCTAATTCCCTGGGCTCGGTGAGACCGCCATTGCGGTCATCCCTGCGGGTAAGGAGACTACATACTCACTCTGGGTGCATAACCTGTTTGGAAGAAGGGTCTCCACTTTTTCTCTTCACAGCGTCAAGCTGTTTCACTTGCATGGATATTTGTAATTATCTGGGACTTTTTTTGCTGAATTCTTTGTTATCACACAACCACCATGAGAGTTTTTTTGTATACCTTGTGATTACCATTATAACTTAATATTTGTTTTTGTTTTTTTGATATGATATTCTGCCAATTTTATTTTCTGTGACACTTTATTTCATCATTCATGACTCATATTGTTTGTTATTTATAGGTTTATAGAATCTCCCAATTTTTCACTTGATATTTAGGATTGCTTTTGTCATTTTTCCTATTTTGATTTTTGGGACCTTGCCTTAGTTTTCTCTTTTACACTTTTTTCACCACTACTGAATGTTCATTTATTTGGCATTTGGGATTGCTTTTGTTATTTTCCCTATTTTTATTTTTAGGGACCTTGTCTTAGTTTTCCCTTTTAAACTTTTCTTCACCATTACCAAATGTTCATTTATTTGGTTTTTGTCCCCTTTTTTCTTGCTTTTGAGGTCTAGGTACTTGGTTTTAGTTTTTGCAGTTATATTTCTCACTGACACTGATTATTATTTTATTCAGTTTTTTATTTTTGGATTCACATATCTAGCGCCACACCCACCCCACCTTTTTTACTGAATCAGATACACTTCACAGTCTTGACTTCACCAACATTACAAAGACATTTGCTGCTCAAAAAGCACGTAGACTAGTGGTATACATTTTGCATTAAAGTATTTCTTTATTTTTTATATAAAAAGTTACCTGCACTTTTATATTAGTGGTTGACAATTAATAGTCTGCTTTACTAGCAGCTGTTGCCTAATAGGAATGTTAACATACCGGGATTTTCCATAAGGCTGCTCAGGGCTGCTATATGGAAAATCCTGTTTTTTTTTTTTTGTGGTTTGTTTTTTTTTTTTTTTTGTGGACCGAAAGCTGATGAAAGGGTGGTTTTATCACCCTTTTAGCACAGAAGCACGTAGCTTCCAGATTTAGTGTAGTATATTATGTTACTCTGCTACCTGATTACCTATTCTCTAAATTGGAGTGGAGCATACGCACTTTATTTTGAATGTTTGATTTTGGATTCTAAGGGTTATAAGTTTTAACTTTGTTTACTTAATTGCTTTGTGTTGTTGTTAATTGTTCTATTATTTATGAATATTTATTTGTGTGTTACTAGACAACATAGCTATTTGTTTTACACACAAAACATAATGTTAATTTGCACTTTATTACTGAAAGTTATTAAGATATTAACATATAAGTGTTACTACAGTTGGCAAGTACGTACTGTTACAGATCTAGCCAAGGACTTGTTTGTGGACGAGTTCTTTATGTTTAAATTATTAAAGTTTTTTTTAGATAATTCTAGTGTGTCTGTTTTTTGAGATGTTGGGGTGAAGAGCAAAAATGCATTGGGGGGGGGGGGGGGGTGGAGGGCAAAAAAAAATGTTTGCCCAGGGCCCAAACCATATTAAAGAGGGCCCTGAGAAGGGCCAGCATGTCCAGTGTTTTCCCCCTCCTATCTTATATGTGTCTATCATATACTGTCTAAGGGTAATCAACTGTAGTCAAAAAGGATTTACTCCTCATTCTCCCCCAATCCACCGTTATCCCAGTCTTATTGACAAAACTAAAGGGGAGTGGTCTGACAATCCTCTAGCCTCATATTTAATGTCCATTACAATTGTAGCATGGGTATCGTTCCCCATTGCCATATCTATTCTAGAAAGTGAGGCGTATGTACCGGAGTGGCGTGAAAACATTTGAGCTGTTGGGTGGCGTCCCCTGTCTCTCTAAAAATCCTATAAATTGAAGTGTATGGACTCTGTTCAAGTCTCTTTCCCGGGGAGGAACTTATCCATCTGAATATTCATCAACATATTAAAATCTCCCACTATCAGGACTGGTACCCCTGGTTTATCAACCATAAAGTCCAACAAGTGTTTAATAACTTCTAACTTAAAAAGGGGGGGGACATACACATTCATAGGTATACATAGCGTCTCCACCAGCACACAATATATAAATATGTATCGTCCCTCACCATTAGAGATGAGCTTCGAGTTCGAGTCGAACCCATGTTCGACTCGAACATCGTCTGTTCGATTGTTCGTCAAATTGCCGACGTACCACAGACAGGCAGCTGCAGTATTTACAGTTAGTGTACTGTGTCCTCTGCACAGTGTGCACCTAAAGCTACCTGAAGACAATTGCTGGTGTTCTCATACTAATAATACTACAGGCAGGCAGTTGATTCTGCTAGCTGCAGTATAATCAGTATATATATACATCCCAGCTTTGTGCAGCTACATCTTACTGCAGGCCATTAGTATGTCTGGAAGGCCAACAAGGAGAGGCAGACAGTCAGTGTTGTGGCACCAGCACCAGTGCCCAAGGCCCAATTTTTCAGCCCCTGTTTAACAGGGGCGTATAATTAAAATTTTTGATGCAATACTTTGCAGCAGGGCTTATTCCTGCACTCCAACTATAGTATCTGTGAGGGGTTGCAGTGTTGTGGCAGCAGTGGCTAAGGCCCAATTTTTCTGCCCCTGTTCAACAGGGACATGCAATTACAATTCTTGATCTAATATTTCACAGCAGGGCCCATTCCTGCGCCCACCAAGAGTAACTGTGAGGGCTTATAGTGTTGTGGCAACACCACCAACACCACCACCACCACCACCAAAGGCCAAATTTTTCTGCCCCTGTTCAACAGGTGCATGTAATTACAATTCTTGATATAATATTTCACAGAAGGGTCCGTTCCAGCGCCCACCAAGAGTAACTGTGAGGACTTACAGTGTTGTGGCACCACCACCACCACCAAAGGCCCAATTTTTCTACCACTGTTCAACAATGGCATGTAATTACAATTCTTGATCTAATATTTCACAGCAGGGCCCGTTCCTGCGCCCACCAAGAGTAACTGTGAGGGCTTACAGTGTTGTGGCAACACCAACACCTAAGGTCCCAATTTCTGCAGAATATATAGGACAGGCCCCTACTTTCAAACATCCAACTTACAAACGACTCCTACTTGCAAACGGAAGGAGACAATAGGAAGTGAGATGAAATCTACCCTAGGAAGGGAAATTCTCTCCTGTAAGAGTTAATATGGGAAAAACGTGTCTTCTCTTCACTGATGCTTTATCACCAATCCTTGTTTCACTAAAAACCCCAAATTTTCAAAATACATTTGTCATTGGGACAGAAAGTGAGGTGAAATCTTCTGAAGAGGTGCACAGACAGCAAAACAAATGTTACAGGGGTGATAACCCTTCCCTATGTTTTCCAAAAAGCTTAAAAATAGATTTTTTGGCTGGAGCTACACTTTAAAAATGTACCAGTTCAAAATTACAAACAGATATTCTACTTAACAACAAACCTACAGCCCCTGTCTTGTTTGCACCACCTGTATACTGCTGTTCAGAGTATATAGGGCCTGGGGGCCCCACGCCTTTCCTTTTTTTAAATTTGGGTACGGGGTTCCCCTTAATATCCATACAAGACCCAAAGGGCCTGGTAATGGACTGGGGGGTGGGGGTACCCATGCCGTTTGTCTCACTGTTTTTCATCCATATTGCCGGGACCCGACATTACATTAAAGCCGCAAGCTGTTTTAAATGACTTTTATTCCTTTAAAAATGTAATTTTGTGCAGGGACTGTTCTAAGCATGGGAAACACGTGCCACTTTACAGGCATACTATAGTTCTGCCTGGACTGGCGGCCGGCATCATAGACTTTTACACTATTATTTGTAGATCTCCCTTCATCCCGCCCGGTGCACGGAGGCCCCCCTTTATGGGAGGCCTCTATTTGCGGCTCAACCTCTGGCCCTGTGCCTGGAGCGCCATGATATGGCACCTGGTACTGTGCCTGCTTTCATGGGCCGCATATTTGCGCTGGTGGGTGGTGTCTTCAGGACGCCGTTTTCACAAAGCCATCTTCTGGTCTGGTTCTGTGGTGGGCGCCCTTACAGTCATCACCCAGGGTCCCCATGGTGGCATCTTTGGTGCACTCTGATGTTCAGGTGGCGATACAAACCCCTGTCCTATTCGCACGGCTGCATTGTCCGGCATGCGCACAACAGGGCATCTGTCCTATTTTCATGGCCCTTCTGTTTACTGGTTGCTGCGCATACGGTGTTTATACTCTTCCCACACTGTCTCCCGCGCTTGCGCTGTGGGAGAGGAGAAGCCTGCTTATCAGTGTGGCAGCTGTTGGGTGTATTGCTGTGGTGACGTGACACGTGGTGACGTCATCATGCCACACGCCGCTCTCACACTCCTTGAAAAGCTGGCGTCAGCTGTGTGTGCCCTGTCACTGCAATGAATGGCAGGTACGTGCATCTGACGTTGGAGGACCTACATGAAGGGATTTTTTGGGCTTATATGCCTGATCATTAAAACAACACACCTAAAGGTACATTCTGGGCTTCATAAAGCCCCCTACTGGTTAATCCCCTACAGCTTTGTATAGCAGAGCTTATGTCTGTAAAAGGTGAACTCCTTGACATGATCTGCCCTGTAAAGTGTTTGGTTACTGTGAGATGCCCCTCTCTATATTCTTATAGATCCATTCCTTAAGCGTAAAAGCCTGAAGACTGACACTTTTTTATGTATGCCTTGGCTGCTGTATTTTCCCTGCGGTACCTCCATTGTGGACTCCATTAAGGTATGATGCTTTTTCATGTAGATCCATGGAATTGTACTCTGCCCTTTTCCTCTTTTTTCTGACCCGTGTCTGTTTAAAGGAGAAATCCTTCGGACATGGAGCAGTTTGGTATGCATCGTATATAAATATATATATATATATATATAACCTTCCCTACCTTTTTGTTAGCTCACACACTCTGGAGAGCCCCTAGGAATACTGAGTGGTATACCCATTTGTGCACCATTTTTGCTGCCTTAGTGTGGGACTTTTGTGGATGTCTGGTGACCCACCCATTACAACAATGTCCTTCGGACATCAGTGGTGTATGTCTGTGATGTAATTGCTGCCCCCAGTCCAGCAATGAACTTACATGATGATCGTTCTTGGTATGCTTTTTATGCAATCTCTATGCTGTATGTCCTCTATTTCAAGCAACTGATGTAAATTACTGTAATTATTATTATCATTAACGTATTTGATCTTTATCGTACAGTGTGATTCCTTCCTGATTATTTCCTCTGATGAAGGGACGTTGTGTGTCCTGAAACGTGTCGGGCTGTCTGGACTTCTATGGGAATTCATCATCATTGTTATCTATTTTTAGTGGTTTGATAATTCATATTTGTATATATGTATATTTTTTGAATAAATTATATTGTATTTTTGTATCTCGTTAATGTCCCAGTTTTTTGGGGGGTATCTCCTTTTTCAAACTAACTGCATAAGGGATGTTGGCAACTCTAAATTGGTATGGTTGGATGCTCTCTTTTTATGTCTTTCAATATATTTTGTTTGTTTATTTATTTAATTCACATAGTAGTGCAGAGGACTATTCACATTCAAACTATTGCACCTTCTAAATTGTAACTCCATTCTGATGCTCCTATTTGAATAAATAAAAAGAAAAACCCATATGTCTCTATTTCATAGATGTTACCTGACCTCTAGTAGTGTTGTATGACCTGCTCATTTCTTTCCAACCAAGAGGCAGCTGCGACAGGATATAACAGCGTATTGCACATTTAACTGCCGCAGGCGCCTCTTGATATCTACAAATATCACCCTCTTTCTCTGTACCCCTGCAGAGAAGTCTGGATAGAATTACATTTTCACCCCATTACGTTTTATGCCCTTCATTTGTCCTGCTTTTCGCAATGTTATTTCTCTATCCTTAAAAAAAAAGAAGTTTCATAAGCACAGGTCTTGGAATACCACCCGAAGGAGGGGTGCTCAGTGGGACTCTATAAGCCCTTTCAATTGCAAACAAAAAGTCCCTCATATTGTTTCATTCACTCTTCTCCGGTAGACCCACTATTCAAATATTGTTTCTCCTTAACCTATTTTCTAGATCTTCCAGTCTATCATTCTGCCTTTTAACTGTCCCTTTTAAAAGTTCAATCTCCTGCCACATAGGTGTTACTACATCTTCAACTCCACTTACTCTGCCCTCCAATTCCATAGTGCGCTCATGCACTTTTTGTAGGTCATGCATTACAAGTGACATTTCTTCTGTAATACCCTACAGTTGGTCTGTCATTTCTGACAAAGCAAATTTACACCCATTGACCACCAACAATACATCTCAAGGATGGTTCCTTTGCCAATGAAACTTCCAGAGTAGAAAGATCATTTGGGCCCTCTACGGTTGGAGTGCAGGGTGCTGACATTGTTTTAGCAGGTCTACTATGTGGACTTGATCCCTTCAGAGTTAAAGAGGGTGGTGAGGGTAATTTTATCTGTTGTCCCTCCCGGTGTTCTGAGATGGATTATGGGCAAATTTATCCAATTTAGCTGCTGCTTCCTTCCTTTTTTCCTTAGCCGCTCGTTGTGATTGTGAGCTAGTGACATCCTGTGTCACTGGTATATCCCCCTTTTTTCTTGTCATCATTTCCAGCTTAACAAGTGTAGTGGGGGTCAAACTTTCCCTTCACTTAGGGTCCAAATTTTCCTCTCTCTTCTCTCCACTCTTCTCTCTCCACTCCACCGGCACATAGCAACAGTTCCTCTCCCTCCTTTATCACACAGTACAGTGTTTCAAAAAGATTTTAACAAAAGTTTTACTTATCTGTGCCAGTGCTGGTTGTAATATAGGGGCCACCAGGAGGGGTCCAATGGATCACAGGAGTTCCACCAGAGTTCCACCAGCAGGGCAAGGAATCAGGAAGCTCCCACCAACAAACTGCTTTAAGTTAAGAATACTGGAACACTTTTAGAAGACACTTGGCAAAGTTCAACGTGTCTTTCCCAGAGCCAGGGCAAGCATGCAGGATCCAGAAGAAACCGATGGCGGCCTAAGATTTCCGACTATGGCCGAGAGAGGCCAACTGGAGCAGCGCTGATCTGTCAGGAGCCGAAAAGAGACCGCTGAGTTGTCAGTGCCCTCCGATCCTGGCTGAGCAGTCTTGAGTGACTAACCACTCCCTCGCCTCTTGGGGAGGACAGGCACAGGCAGATACAGGAACCCAGCAGCACAGGCAGACCAGACAAAACAGACACCACTCACTGCCGCCACCGACCTCCCAGCCTTCAGCTCCTGAACCACCGCTCCACACTGCTCTGTGCTGCCAGCAACCGTCTGCTAAGTCCCCGGACACACCACCAGGAGCACACCGTTCAGCTATCAGGATGAAAGAGCTCCAAGTGAGTTACACACGCCCGCTCACATCGGCATTAGGCCACTCCCCTCAACACTCACAATGTTAAAAACAATATCCCATGTTAAGGAGTCTGGTACTCACTCATGTAAAGCCACTGGTGTATACAGTAAAGCTGCTGGTGTATATGGCAGAGGACCAGGGGTGCTAGTGGCTCCCAGCACTTCCTGGAGAACTCAGAGACACTCCCAGCTGGGTGGGGCGGGCATAACGTGCATTCGGAGCACCCAGAAGTGACGTCAACAGTTCCCCAGTGTCTCAGAGTTCTCCAGGAAGCACTGGGAGCAACCAGCACCCCTGGACCTCTGGCCACATACTGTATACACCAGCGGGTTTATACAGATGAGCACCAGACTCCTTAAAGTGGGATATTGTTTTTGTGAGTGTCATTCCACTTTTTTTTGCATCAAAACTGTGATCCTTTTACGTTAATGCCGCATACACACGATCGCATATTCCAACAACAAAATCCATGGATTTTTACAGACAGATGTTGGCTCAAACTTGTCTTTCATACACACGGTCACACAATGTTGGACGGAAATTGCAAATGTCAAGAACGCGGTGACATACAACACGTACGATGGCACTAGAAAAGGGGAATTCAATACCAAGTGCACCACCCTTTGGGCTCCTTCTGCTAATCTTGTGTTAGTAGAAGTTTGGTGAGAGATGATTCGCGCTTTTCAGACTTGTGCTTTTCAGATCGTTATTACTGCTCTTCAGTTTGTGCTTGTGGGTTCGTATCTGTTCTTCAGTGCGTGTACTCAGTTCGCATTTGTTTGTCAGTGTGTATTATTATTAGTATAGTACATATTTTTTTCAGTGCATTCTTGTCCACACGTTTCTCATTTTCAACTTGCTCTTCTCAGGCCTTTCTGTTTTTCCGTGCATTCTGTTAGTTCGTTCTGACCAGCCGACCGTTTTGAAGCCATGTTGCGGTTACGTACTTTTCGTAGAGTTTGTGCTATGCGGGGGCTTGTTGTTGGGGTTTTTGCTTTGACCCAAGGCCAGTCCATGAACAAGGTGGGAAGGAGTTCATGGACGAAGAATTGGTTGCTCCAGTGTAACCAATTCTCTCATATGCCTTTATTGCGGGAGATCCGTGAGAATAATCCTGATGATTTCAGGAATTATCTCAGGATGACGGACCCCGTTTTCCACCGTTTGTTGGCTTTGCTGTCCCCTTATATTAGCAGGCAGGACACCTGCATGCTGCAAGCCATCACTCCCGAGCAGAGGCTAGTCGCCACGTTGCAGTACTTGGCAACAGGGAGAAGTCTGCAGGACTTTAAGTTCTCGACAGGCATCTCCCCCCAGGCTCTGGGGATCATTATTCCAGAGACCTGTTCTGCCATCATTCAGGTCCTGCAGAAGGACTATATTAGGGTAAGTTTTCTCCTTTAACATCACATTCTATGTATTTCATGTTTGCTAATGAATTGTATTTCTTTCATCATTCCCTAATTACCATGATTGTAATATGCTGTGAATGTTCCCTTTGTCCTCATGTATGCTGGAAGCTTTTAAAATTCCTTTTTTATCCTTCATGCATATTTGCCTTCACTAACCTCCCCAGCATGCTATCCTGGGCCCATATACACCTAGCCTAGTCACTTAACAATGTATTTTGTCAGCTCCATAGTAGTGCTTTAGTCTAAACACCCCTAAAATGTGTATAAATGTTATTTGTGTCTTTAAATTCATGCAGAGTGCAAGAGGCTTTTTTGGGGGTTCCAAAATCATTTTGAACCCTCCCTCCCCCCAACCGCTAAGTCAACCGATACCAATCCTCTATCTGCTGACTTTGCCAAACCCATACACACTATACCTACCTCTTTTGTGGTCATAATTATGGATGAATTTGCCAAAGCATGTAGTGCAAGGGCCTGCCAGAATACTTTCAAATGGTACTGTTTAAAGTTTTGTTCTCCTATTATCTTGATAGGTAATTGCAGAATGTAAAAAAGTGCTTCAGTTTGGACAGTGCGTATTCATATTTTTGTATTGTGACACTTCTTACCTGTCCAGTGGACTGCCAATAGTGTAAGTAAGGAGGGTCTGGCCAAAGTAACACACATTATTATGTATGCATTCATCTCTCAATGAAGTGGAGAGGGTTACCTGTCCAAAACATCCCCCCCTAAAATTTTTACAATGGGCAATCAGATGGGGTGAGGAATCTGATAAGTGGACCTTCTCTTTTTGTCTTTAAATACTCCTTCAAATAAACGTTAATACTGATTTTGGCCAAGAATGTTTGTGTTTAATCTGCGTGCAATGTTTATGTGCAAAATGACAATTTTTTTTTCTTGTTTCACTCCACAGCTTCCTTCAACGCCACAGGAATGGCAGACTGTGGCCTCCCAGTTTGCCCAGCATTGGTACTTTCCCAACTGCGGAGGGGCAATAGATGGGAAGCACGTCCACATCGTTCCACCCCCCCAACTCGGGGTCATACTATTATAACTATAAGGGGTTTAATAGTATGGTGATGTTGACATATGAGTTCCTGTATGTGGATATGGGGAAGAATGGCCAGATGTCATGGTGGAGTCATTGCCCTGACTGAATTTTACAGACGGCTCCAGAATGGTGACTTGGGATTGCCACCTGCTGAAGAGATAATGTGGAAGGACTCCTGTTTGTCTTTGTCGCTGATGAAGCATTTGGTCTGGGTGAACACCTGATGCGGCCTTTCCCGATGAGGACCCTCACCCCGGAGCAGAAGGTTTTTAACTACCAGCTGGCCAGAGCCAGAAGAGTGGTGGGAAATGCCTTTGGAATAATGGCCAGCCAGTTCCGCCTATTCCTCACAGCGATCAACATGGCGGAATATAAACTCAAATATATAGCTATGGCATGCTGCATATTGCATAACTTTTTATGAAAAAATGCTTTGAACTACGTGGCCTCAGTTGGGACTGAGGCCGGCTTATTACCGGATACAACCCTGACGGCTCTTGAAGCTGGCCGTCCTGGCTTGCCCCCCCAAAGCGCACATGAAGTTCGTGAAAAGTATCTAGAGTACTTTGCGGGTAGGGGGGCCATTGATGTGCCACAAAATGGTTAACAAACCTGTTTAAAATACATTTTTTATTTATACTTAAATATTTACTTTGATTTACTGCTTGTGTTTCTTTTAGCTGGCTCCTAGGTTATCCAAGGGGCTTTTATTTTTTGCCTTTTTGTTCAATAGTGCAAATGTAACTTTTTGGATACATGAGGTGACAATATCTTCTTCAGCGAACTATTATGTTGTGGGTCTGCTACACACACACACCTTTTTTTTGTTGTTAATGTATGTAATGCATTACAGATAAAAATCTTCATCATTTTCAGCACCATGACTGAAATTTGTGGAGTCACGAAAATGGCGTGATTGTGACAAATTATAGAGCACTGTGGGAGCTATTTACTAAAGAAAATTCCACTTTGCACTCCAAGCGCACTGCAAAGTGCACTTGAAACTGCACTGAAATTACACTTGTAATGCAAAGTGGATTTGCCTTTAGTAAATAATCCCCATTGTCACCGTAAACACCAACTTACTACAAAAATTGCTACTGAGCATTGAAAGAAGAAGCCACACATTGTTGAGTAGAAAACATTTTACTCAAAGCACATTTGCATGTGCGTTAGAAAAGGGTTTTTGAACAAACCAACATCTTTGTTGTCTAACATTTTTATTTCGCACATTAGAAATAGCCCTTTTTTGGTTAAACAGCCATGTTTCAAAACATAACATACACAAATCATGAACTTACAAAGTTCAACTTTGATAAAGTGAAGGCAAGATCAGACATTAGTATGTCAAAACTGTGTTGATCTTGCCTTCATCAAAGCCAAATTTTGAAGATGCACACAAATTGGGATTCAAACTGGGGATTTCCCTCCTGATCCCATGCCTAATGTCAACATGTGCTAGCTCCCATCATGGGGGAACAATGGACGTGTTTTGGGGGTGCAACCCCTTCCTTTCACCTACTAGGGTTGCGAGGAAGGGGTTGCGCCCACAAAACGCGTACATTGATATCCCATGATGGCAGATAGCACATGTTAACACACTGGGGGTTATTTACGAAAGGCAAATTCACTTTGCACAACAAGTGCACTGGAAGTGCACTGAAAGTGCACTTGGAAGTGCAGTCGCTGTAAATCTGAGGGGTAGATCTGAAATGAGGGAAAGCTCTTCTGATTTTATCATCCAATCATGTGGAAGCTAAAATGCTGTATTTTATTTTCCTTGCATGTCCCCCTCGGATCTTCAGCGACTGCACTTCCATGTGCACTTTCAAGTGCACTTGCAGTGCACTTGTAGTGCAAAGTGGATTTGCCTTTCATAAATAACCCCCACTGTGTGCATCTTAAAATTTTGGCTTTAAAAGACTTTAAAAATTGTTGTTAAAAGGAAAAATACACATAAAACGGTACAATTTTTTGTGTTTTATATTCTGCCTAAAACATCAGTGATGTTCTTCATTTTTTGTTGAACATCATTGATGTTTTCCTTTATATTTTCTAAATCATGATTGCACCCCATTATGTCCCCGATGAGGATCTGGGCACTTTCACTTTTCACAAATGAAATTCTTCTTCCACAACATCCACATCACCTAAAATAAAAAAACACACCATGTATTATAAATATGCAGGCATCCATCTATTACCTGAAGCTGTGGTCTCAGACACTCACCTGTTGTGGTGACAATTTCGCCGACTTCAAAAATCTCTCCTTCCTCCACATCCTCAGCTTGTGGTTTTGGGATTTCCCCTTCTTTCGAAGGTGGGGGGTCCCTGGTGTCCTCAGTAGGGATGAGCTTTGAGTTTGAGTCAAACTCATGTTCGACTCGAACATCGGCTGTTCGCCAGTTCGCCGAACAGCGAACAATTTGGGGTGTTCGCGGCAAATTCGAAAGCCGCGGAACACCCTTTAAAAGTCTATGGGAGAAATCAAAAGTGCTAATTTTAAAGGCTTATATGCATGGTATTGTCATAAAAAGTGTTTGGGGACCTGGGTCAAGGATCAATGCAAAAAAAAGTTTTAAAAAAGGCCATTTTTTTTGGGAGCAGTGATTTTAATAATGATTAAAGTGAAACAATAAAAGTGTAATATTCCTTTAAATTTCGTACCTGGGGGGTGTCTATAGTATGCCTGTAAAGGGGCGCATGTTTCCCGTGTTTAGAACAGTCTGACAGCAAAATTACATTTCAAAGGAAAAAAAGTCATTTAAAACTACTTCAGGCTATTAATGAATTGCCGGTCCGACAATACACATAAAAGTTAATTGATTAAAACGGCATGGGAATTCCCCACAGGGGAACCTCGAACCAAAATTTAAAAAAAAAAGACGTGGGGGGTCCCCCTAAATTCCATACCAGGCCCTTCAGGTCTGGTATGGATATTAAGGGGAACCCCGGCCAAAATTTTTTTAAAAATGGCGTGGGGTCCCCCTCAAAATCTATACCAGACCCTTCAGGTCTGGTATGGATTTTAAGGGGAACCCCGCGCCAAAATTTTTTAAAAAATGGCGTGGGGTCCCCCCAAAAATCCATACCAGACCCTTATTTGAGCACGCAGCCTGGCAGGCCGCAGGAAAAGAGGGGGGATGAGAGAGTGCCCCCCCTCCTGAACTGTACCAGGCCACATGCCCTCAACATTGGGAGGGTGCTTTGGGGTAGCCCTTGCCCGGTGGTTGTGAGGGTCTGCGGGCGGGGGGCTTATCGGAATCTGGAAGCCCCCTTTAACAAAGGGACCCCCAGATCCTGGAACTCCCCCCTGTGTGAAATGGTAAGGGGGTACAAATGTACCCCTACCATTTCACAAAAAAACTGTCAAAAATGACAAGAGACAGTTTTTGACAATTCCTTTATTTAAATGCTTCTACTTTCTTCTATCTTCTATCTTCTTTCTTCTATCTTCTATCTTCTATCTTCCTTCGGTTTCTTCCTCCATCTTCTTCTTCTTCTGGTTCTTCTGGTTCTTCCTCCGGTGTTCTCGTCCGGCATCTTCCTCCACCGCGTCTTCTTCCCTTCTTCTCCTCGGGCCGCTCCGCATCCATGAAGGCATGGAGGGAGGCTCCCGCTGTGTGACGCTTCTCCTCTTCTGACAGTTCTGGCGTCACGGGGAATGCCACAGGGAAATCCCCATCAAGCCTCCGTGCGTCAGAGGGGGGTGGGGTCACCGTGTGGCCCTGCCCCCGTTATTTAAGAACCGTCAGAAGAGGAGAAGCGTCACACAGTGGGAGCCTTCCTCCATACCATCATGGATGCGGAGCGGCCCGAGGAGAAGAAGGGAAGAAGATGCCGCGGAGGAAGATGCCAGACGAGAACACCAAAGGAAGAACCAGAAGAACCAGAAGAAGAAGATGGAGGGAGAAACCAAAGGAAGATAGAAGATAGAAGAAAGAAGATAGAAGATAGAAGAAAGAAGAAGCATTTAAATAAAGGAATTGTCAAAAACTGTCTCTTGTAATTTTTAACATTTTTGACAGTTTTTTTGTGAAATGGTAGGGGTACATACCCCCCTTACCATTTCACACATTTGTACCCCCCTTACCATTTCACACAGGGGGGAGGTCCGGGATCTGGGGGTCCCCTTGTTAAAGGGGGCTTCCAGATTCCGATAAGCCCCCCACCCGCAGACCCCCACAACCACCGGGCAAGGGCTGTGTCCCCATCAACATGGGGACAAGGTGTTTTGGGGGGCTACCCCAAAGCACCCTCCCAATGTTGAGGACATGTGGCCTGGTACGGTTCAGGAGGGGGGGGGCTGCTCTCTCGTCCCCCCTCTTTTCCTGCAGCCTACCAGGTTGCGTGCTCGGATAAGGGTCTGGTATGGATTTTTGGGGGGACCCCACGTCATTTTTTTTTTTAATTTTGGCGCGGGGTTCCCCTTAAAATCCATACCAGATATAGATTTTGAGGGGGACCCCACGCCATTTTTTTTTTATTTTGGCCGGGGTTCCCCTTAATATCCATACCAGACCTGAAGGGTCTGGTATAGATTTTGAGGGGGACCCCACGGCATTTTTTAAAAAATTTTGGCCGGGGTTCCCCTTAATATCCATACCAGACCTGAAGGGCCTGGTATGGAATTTAGGGGGACCCCCCATGTCTTTTTTTTTTTGTCGGACCGGCAATTCATTAATGGCCTTGAGTAGTTTTAAATGACTTTTGTTCCTTTGAAATGTCATTTTGCTGTCAGACTGTTCTAAACACGGGAAACATGCGCCCCTTTACAGGAATACTATAGACACTTCCCAGGTACGAAATTTAAAGGAATATTACACTTTTATTGTTTCACTTTAAGCATTATTAAAATCACTGCTCCTGAAAAAACGTCCATTTTTAAACTTTTTTTTTGCATTGATCCTTGTCCCCTGGGGCAGGACCCAGGTCCCCAAACACTTTTTATGACAATAACTTGCATATAAGCCTTTAAAATTAGCACTTTTGATTATTCATGTTTCGTGTCCCATAGACTTTAATGGTGTTCGAACAAATTTTTTGCCTGTTCGCAAGTTCTGGTGCGAACCGAACAGGGGGGTGTTCGGCTCATCCCTAGTCCTCAGATATCCCGAGTCTTTTCTCCCCTATGTGAATAAAAAAAGGTATAATTAGCACACAGATATTTGATGGCAGAAATAGGAATATGAAACATTGCTTGGAAGTGTCGTACAATTGTCTGTTTTGTCAGAGTTCCAAGCTGAATAATTTTTTTTCATTTCTAAAGCTAGAATTCCCTTAACCAAGCTTGAATATTTTACTTTTTTGGTCAATTTTCACACATGGAGACACCCCTAGTATCCACTGGAGCACCTGTGTGTGATACACCAAAAAGTTTGTTCTGGTGCCCCACACTAGTGCTTCTGCGTCCAGACGTGTAAACAGCTGCTGGGTGTCCTCTCCTTACACTGAATCAAGTTTACATTTCATTCTAGTTACAAACCCATCTAGACAACAAACTTCTTTTATTACAAATAGGCCTGAACAAATGTAGTTAACCTGCATCTGCCAAAAACATGTTATAAGTAGGCGAACAAACGATGTTTCCTACGACTGATTACTGTGCCCATGAACATGAAAGTTGCCATTTTAAACTGTACAACAGTAAAGAAATGCACATGGAGCAGCATGCAAGTAATAATAATAATAGGAACACATGACAACTACTTACTTTTTTGAAGAACTCTTTTGATTCTTCTGTACTGACCCTGCTCCCTCAATTTGAGGTCTGACCATCGTTTCCTCAATTGCTCCTTGGATCGTCTTACCCCAAAATTCCGGCGCAGACTCTTCACTTTACTGATAACTTTAGTCATGATCTTAGCCTTTCTCACACTAGAGTTTAGGTAAGGTCCATACTTCCCATCATAGTCGGCCCTCTTCAAGATGTCCACCATCTCCATCATCTCTTCAAAGGACATATTTGAGGCCTTAAATCTCCTCCGGGATTGGGACGTTCGTGGCTCCGGGCTTTCGTCGTTGTTGCTCTCTGCATGCACCTGCTGTGTCTCTAGGGTGTTCTCTACCCACTGCGCCAAAAGACAAGGGGCGGGGAATAGACTAAAAAGAATGTCAAGGACGGGCGGAGTTTCATGCATGCGCAGTGTATATAAAGCATAACAAGCGTGCGTCGTACGTACGTTCTGCGAGTGAAGGACGGAGTAGCGGAAGCGACGATCATTATAATGAAGGTACAATTTTAAGTTGGTGCATCAGTGGCCTATGCTGCTTAAAGATTGAGGCCTATATTGGGTCAAGATTAGGAGAGTTTCGCCTGACATTAGGGTTTGTCTTGTGTTGTGTCTTGCAGAGAAAATGGATGGCTTCAAAGACCACAGTTTCCTCCCAGTATTCATTGATAAATACAAGGAGCTGCCCTGTCTGTGGCCGGTGAAACACTCACATTATAATAACAAAATGAAGAGGCAGGCAGCGATGGAGAAACTGCTGGAGTTGGTGAAGCCGTAGGTCCTCACGGCTATCACCTATTTAAAAAAAAATATTGGTGGCCTAAGCAGCACATATAATCATGAGCGTACTAAGGTCCAGAAAACCATGAGATCAGGAGCAGCAGCAGATGACATTTATGTATCCAGGCTGTAGTACTATGAGAGACTTAATTTTCTGGGAGACCAGACTGAAGTCAGGGAATCACTCTCAACCCTACCTTCCACGCTTCCTTACACCCCAGCTGAGGCTTCCGACGCCCACCCTGGGCCTTTCAGCCAGGAAGAAGTGGAGGAGCCCAGCTTGAGCCAGGTATAGCATTGTTCAACGTATTTCTTGTCGTAAAATAAATAATGTGAAATAGATGTTATTATTGATCACTAATTGTTGATTTAATAAAGAGTTTTATATATCAATAGACAGTAGTGGCCGAAAATGTAAGGGACAAGAATTAAAAATGCTGGGGTCCGAATGATAGTCTTTTCTATTGGATTTGCAACAGTCATGAGCTGAAAATTGTGTGTGATTGATGAACAATAAATAATAAATAATAAAACTATGTCCCTTTTCAGACACAGGAAAGCCTCAGCCAGGAGGAGGCTGTGGAAAGTGGCAGCCAGGAGGAGGGTGGGGAATGTGGCAGCCAGGATGTGGCGGGGGAATGTGGCAGCCAGGATGTGGTGGGGGAATGTGGCAGCCAGGATGTGGCGGGGGAATGTGGCAGCCAGGAGGTGGCCGTGCCCAGTAGGAGCCTCACAGAATCCCAGGTCCCTCCCCTCTGCCTTCCAAACAAAAGGACCAGGAAGGGGAGTAACATGGAGGAGGCAGCGCTCAGGCTGATTCGGGATGCTAATGAGGCCCTCAAAGCCAAACCCACTCTCCAAGAGGCCTTTCCATGCATGACTGCATACAAAATGCATCAAATGGAGTAGTGCCAACGCCTCTTGTGTGAGGAACTTATGGTGATCACCCAAAATAAGGGGTTGAGGGGCCAACTCACAACAAAAACCCACTACAAGATCTTCTTGTAGTACTTTTTTGTTGTTTCCTCATTGCTGGATAGAATGTCATTGCTTGGTCAGCT
The DNA here is from genome assembly GCF_042186555.1 of Aquarana catesbeiana. Taxonomy (NCBI): domain Eukaryota; kingdom Metazoa; phylum Chordata; class Amphibia; order Anura; family Ranidae; genus Aquarana; species Aquarana catesbeiana. The sequence continues at coordinate 194,880,780 of NC_133330.1, read as the reverse complement.
CTTTCAACACCTCCCATGGTGTTATTGTAGTCTATCACTACTTGTAGTTTCATGATTTCTTTCCCACCTTTTGTGGGTACCATAACAGTGGAAGTATTATGGACTGTACTCATTGGGCACACATCTTTCTTGTAGTGACATCGTTTTGCCTTTCTGCCAGGCAACCATTCCTCCAGTCTTCAGCTTCTTGTTGCCAAACATTGGCGGCATGTCGCGCCGGTTAGCCCTAACGGTTCCATAGGCATCTGTTTTGTTCTGCAGATTATGGGGCCACACAGTATACACACACACACATACAGTATACACACACAGACACACAATATACACACACAGTATACACACACACAGAATACACATACACACACTGAAAAGGTACTGGAGAGGCGGGGCAGCTATAATCTTGGGATTTTTTAAAAAAACACAGATTTTTACATACTGTCCCTGGTTTTATTGAGGCTGGCAACCCTGATGGGCCCCCTTAGTGGCATGGGGCCCTCGGGCAGTGCCTGAGTGCCGAATGGTCAGTCCGCCCCTGGTTGTCACTTCCCGTGTCTGATGACGAATTTCTCCACTAATCACTATCGCTCAATTCTGCAAGTGATTCTAATTCGCTATCGCTTTTTATAAGCTCTTGATGTAGAGGCATGCTTTTTGGATGCCATGGATGCTCTCAAGTTTCCAGGCAGAATGAATGTCAGAAAGAATAGTAAAACTGCAGGCAGGGCACTGGACAAAGCACTGGGGACAAACTGAGGTCAAATGATTTGATACAGTAATGTAATCCAATAAGATTACAATGCATTGTGTATGTGTTGTGTTTTATACCTTTTGAAATTGCCGCCAGGTTCCACCCTCATGCGTCGCAATGCTCGCAGGGAACAGAACCCGGCACAAAGAGCATAGGGTGGAGTACATTGCGGGATCCTGGGGACAAGGTAAGTAACCTCTTCCTGGATCCTGCGATGCAATCCAGAGTGTGGCTCGGGGTTACTGCTAATGGTACTGAAATGTAACCCCAAGCCCCACTCGGGAATACCGTTAAAGAGGTTAAGGTTGAGAACCACAGCTCTGGATTGAAACCACCTTGTTGTGCTGCCTCCTGTACAGTTTGCTACATATTACATGTGTGTTAAACCCTGTTCACATTGTAAATGCAGTATTTCTAAGCCTCAGTTCACACTAGATGCAGTGCAAATTCGCTGCGGATTCGGCACCGGATCTAAGGTATTTCTCACACACACAGCATAGACATACTTACAATTACAACCCAAAAACATTCAGCTATGCCTCCTGAGTATGGGGATATCACATGTGTGAGATATTTTCCAATCCTAGATACACAGAGGGGCCCAAAATCCAAAGAGTACCAGTGGGCTTTTAAGGAGCATGTATAACGTGTCATATTCCTTCATACATCATATTTCTCTCTTTCTTTCTCTATAATGTATATTTTATATATATATATATATATATATATATATATATATATATATATATATATACACCTCATGCAATAACACATGGTTTTCATGGTTCTACTACACATGTAACACATTAACTGGTTTCATAAACACATACACTGCAAAATGCTACACTGATCTAAATGCTTCCTGCTCATGTAAAATATGTACAAACCCAGCACGGTAGAGAAGCAGAGGCAGCCGTGAGTGAATTCTGTTCTGACTTATTTAAACCTTTTTTTAAAAAAAATATTAAAAATATTTCCTTGTCTTGAAAAGACTCAGACTAATGCATTATAAACTGGTGGGTGGGGTGGGGGGGGGTGTAGTGTGGCATCCTTTCCCTGGGCACTTGATGACCTTGTCTCTCTTTAAGCATTAATAATGGACAGTTTTGTATCTTTGTTGTTTAAGCAAATAACCATTTGTTCAGCAAGAACAAATACAGTTACATCCTAAAGCCACAGTTTGGATACGTAGCCTTTATTTCAAAACATCTACATGTCACCTATCCTGACGATGTCCTATCGGTTTAACAAACGCCACATTTAATATGATCCTTTACCTACCGGCACAGAATATTTGACCTTTTGTGACCCATCTCCTGCCAGACAAAGTTTAAGATTGCTTTGTGAAATAAAGCTGTCGCCAAGATCAGCCTCATAAAAAATGGATTGTGCTTGAAAACCTGTGGTACGAACAGTGACAGGCCTGAAATATGGAATTAAATTGAAACTAGATTAGTTTGGGAGAAGATATAAGGAGTGAAAAACATATCTTTGAACTTTGGAGTTTTAAAGTTTTTTTAATGAAAATATTTATCATTTTGCAAGCATTTTTTTATCTTCGTTATCTTTGCTCCGTAACCTTAAAGCCAACTCTTTGACAGTTTACGCTGTAAATAAAGTACTATCTGTTATATAAAACTCCATAAGCTGCATGAACATGTCCTGCCGGTAACTGCAATATAAAAATTGTCACCTTTTATAGTGTAAAGTTAAGAGATCCAGTGTATTAAGCTTACGCAAGATAAATTGCTGCAAGTGAGTTAAAAAGACTGTTATGTTTGTATTAATCTGTGTATTTGTCTCATAATATATCAACTGTGGTTGAAGGGATCTCTGAGAAGATTTGTCATAGGTGTAATGGCAGTGAAAATACATTATTAAATTGAAGCTGATTAGCAAATATTGTCTAAATACGAGAGGCATGTGTATTCTTTCTTGAATCATTATGTGCGTTTTGTATTTCTTCCAGATCTCTGTAGTAATCCAGTGTGCAACTTTTCCTCTGTGCAAGATCTTCCCATAATAAAGGGGTGACTGGTCTTGTATCCACCCCCTTTCTGCACACAGCCTGTAGTAGGTGGGGTCTGCTGGGCCCTTCCCATAGCTCTGTTCTCTGCACAGGTTGAGTGCAGCACAATAATGATGTTATTGTTACTTTTACAAGGTAATAACTGGATTTGCAAATTTGCGTGTTGTGCACAAAACGTTGGTTGTGGCTATTGAGGAATATATTTAACCACTTCAAGACCAGACTGTTTCACCCTCTTCCTACCCAGGCCATTTTTCAGATTTCAGTGACTTCACACTTTGAGGCTGGGTTCACATATGAGCACGCAGTGGCTCACAGCAGGAGTCCAGTGCGTCCTGGTTCACCATTTCAGGTCCGATTCCAGCCATTCATTTAAAACTACTCGCGGCTATTAATGAATTGCCGGTCCGACAATACACATAAAAGTTCATTGATAAAAACGGCATGGGAATTCCCCACAGGGGAACCCCGAACCAAAATTTAAAAAAAAATGACATGGGGAGTCCCCCTAAATTCCATACCAGCCCCTTCAGGTCTGGTATGGATATTAAGGGGAACCCCGGCCAAAATTTTTTTTAAAAATGGCGTGGGGTCCCCCTCAAAAGCTATACCAGACCCTTCAGGTCTGGTATGGATTTTAAGGGGAACCCCGTGCCAAAATAAAAAAAATGGCGTGGGGTCTCCCCAAAAATCCATACCAGACCCTTATCCAAGCACACAACCAGGCAGGCCACAGGAAAAGAGGGGGGAGACGAGAGAGCGCCCCCCCTCCTGAACCATACCAGACCACATGCCCTCAACATTGGGAGGGTGCTTTGGGGTAGCCCCCCAAAACACCTTGTCCCCATGTTGATGGGGACAAGGGCCTCATCCCCACAACCCTTGCCCGGTGGTTGTGGGGGTCTGTGGGCGGGGGGGCTTATCGGAATCTGGAAGCCCCCTTTAACAATGGGACCCCCACATCCCGGCCCTCCCCCCTGTGTGAAATGGTAAGGAGGTACCAAAGTACCCCTACCATTTCACAAAAAAAGTGTCAAAAATGTTAAAAATGACAAGAGACAGTTTTTGACAATTCCTTTATTTAAATGCTTCTTCTTTCTTCTATCTTCTTTCTTCTATCTTCCTTCTGTTTCTTCTTCTTCTGGTTCTTCTGGTTCTTCCTCCGGTGTTCTCGTCCGGCATCTCCCTTCGCGGCGCCAGCGTCTTCTTCCCTTCATCTTCTGGGCCGCTCCGAATCAAGCATGATGGGATGGGAGGCTCCCGCTGTGTGACGCTTCTCCTCTACTGACGGCTCTTAAATAACGGAGGGTGGGGCCACCCGGTGACCCCGCCCCCCTCTGGCGCACGGTGACTTCCCTGTCCGCCCCCCTCTGACGTCACCGGGAATGCCACAGGGAAGTCCCCGTGCGTCAGAGGGGGGTGGGGTCACCGGGTGCCATCAGAAGAGGAGAAGCGTCACACAGCAGGAGCCTCCCATCCCATCATGCTGAATGCAGAGCAGCCCAGAAGACGAAGGGAAGAAGAGGCCGGCGCCGCTGAGGAAAATGCCAGATGAGAACACCAGAGGAAGAACCAGAAGAACCAGAAGAAGAAGATGGAGGAAGAAACCGAAGGAAGATAAAAGAAAGAAGATAGAAGAAAGAAGATAGTAGAAAGAAGAAGCATTTAAATAAAGGAATTGTCAAAAACTGTCTCTTGTCATTTTTAACATTTTTGACACTTTTTTTGTGAAATGGTAGGGGTACTTTTGTACCTCCTTACCATTTCACACAGGGGGGAGGGCCGGGATCTGGGGGTCCCCTTGTTAAAGGGGGCTTCCAGATTCCGATAAGCCCCCCGCCCGCAGACCCGCACAACCACCGTGCAAGGTTTGTGGGGATGAGGCCCTTGTCCCCATCAACATGGGGACAAGGTGTTTTGGGGGGCTACCCCAAAGCACCCTCCCAATGTTGAGGGCATGTGGCCTGGTAAGGTTCAGGAGGGGGGCCGCTCTCTCGTCCCCCCCTCTTTTCCTGCGGCCTGCCAGGTTGCGTGCTCGGATAAGGGTCTGGTATGGATTTTTGGGGAGACCCCACGCCATTTTTTTTTTATTTTGGCGCGGGGTTCCCCTTAAAATCCATACCAGACCTGAAGGGTCTGGCATAGATTTTGATGGGGACGCCACGCCATTTTTTTTAAAAATATTGTCCGGGGATCCCCTTAATATCCATACCAGACCTGAAGGGCCTGGTATGGAATTTAGGGGGACCCCACCTCATTTTTTTTTAAATTTTGGTTTGGGGTTCCCCTGTGGGGAATTCCCATGCCGTTTTTATCAATGAACTTTTATGTGTATTGTCGGACCGGCAATTCATTAATAGCCGTGAGTAGTTTTAAATGATTTTTTTTCCTTTGAAATGTAATTTTGCTGTCAGACTGTTCTAAACACGGGAAACATGCGCCCCTTTACAAGCATACTATAGACACCCCCCAGGTACGAAATTTAAAGGAATATTACACTTTTATTGTTTCACTTTAAGCATTATTAAAATCACTGCTAATGAAAAAACGGCCGTTTTTAAAACTTTTTTTTGCATCGATCCATGTCCCCTGGGGCAGGACCCAGGTCCCCAAACACTTTTTATGACAATAACTTGCATATAAGCCTTTAAAATTAGCACTTTTGATTATTCATGTTCGTGTCCCATAGACTTTAACGGTGTTCGCGTGTTCGAACAAATTTTTTGCCTGTTCGCATGTTCTGGTGCAAACCGAACAGGGGGTGTTAGGCTCATCCCTAATGGTGAGTTTTTAAAGTTGTTATTTTTTTGGGAACATAAAGAAATTCAATAAAATGTTTTGTTTTTTTTTTCTTTTTTACAAAGTTGTCATTTTGTGTTTTTCACACACATCATAGACATACGTACAATTACACCCCAAAAACATACTCCTGTCCTGAGTATGGTGATATCATATGTGTGAGATATTTTCAAATCCTAGATACACAGAGGGGCCCAAAATCCAAAGAGCACCAGTGGGCTTTCAAAGAGCATATATAACGTGTCATATTCCTTCATATATCATATTTCTTGAGTCCCTGAAGTAGCAGGACAGAAACACCCACAAAGTGACCAAATATTGGAAAGCAAATACTCTAAACTATTTTTCTAAGAGACACATACAGCTACCCCTCCTGAGTTAGGTGATACCACACGTGTGAGACATTTTTACTGTTTGGACTAATTATGTACAGGCCATTATATATTTCGTATCACACAAACCAAGCAATTGTATCAAAACCCATGTATTGTAATGGTTACCTCAGTCTCAAGTGGTAAAGGAATATACACTATATTTTCAAAAGTATTGGGACGCCTGCCTTTACACGCATATGAACAAGACATGTGCACTGCTGATAAATTTGTTTGTTTTCCCTTCATTTTTTTTTCTGTTTTTGGGGTCATTCGTTATGATCGCAATTCGTAAATTCAAAAATCGTAAATTCGGAAATTGGAAAAAAATCAGAAATTTAGAAACTGGAAAAAAATCAGGAATTCAGAAATTGGAAAAAAAATCGGGAATTCGGAAATTTGAAAAAAACAGAAATTCAGAAATTCGAAAAAAATGGAAATTCGAAAACCCCAAAATAATCTAAAAATGTGAAAATCTGAAATAATAACTAACTAATAATAACTTAACTATTACTAACTATTAAATTATAGGTATTGTAATTTCCTTTCAAATGTGGCTGTTAGTGAATGTAACGAATACGAATTTATCCGAAGTTACGAATTATCTGAAATAACCAATGCCGCATCTAAACAAATGGAACAGAACACATTAATAATAAATTATAATCATAAAACATTTTTATTATTTTTATTGTAATTTATTATCATTAATTTGTTACGTTCCATTCGTTTAAATACGGCATTCGTTATTTCAGATAATTCGTAACTTCGGATAAATTCGTATTCGTTACGTTCACTAACAGACAAATTTGAAAGGAAATTACAAAAAAATTAAATTTAATTTAATATGAAGTAAGAGTTAAGTTATTATTAGTTAGTTACTATTTCAGATTTGCAAATTTTCGGGTTTTCGAATTGCCAAATTCCCATTTTTTTTTTTAATTTCCAAATTTCCATTTTTTTTTCAATTTCCGAATTTCCAATTTTTTTCAAACTTCTGAATTTCCAATTTTTTTCGAATTTCCGGTCTCTTTTTCGATTTTCCAAATTTCCGATTTTTTTAGAATTTACGAATTTCCAATATTTTTCAAGTTTACGATTTTTTTCAAATTTCCGAATTTCTGATAGGAGTGTGCCTATGGGATTGTTTGACCATTCTTTCAGAAGCGCATTTGTGAGGTCAGGCACTGATGTTGGACGAGAAGGTCTGGCTAGCAGCCTCCGCTATAATTCATCCCAAAGGTGTTCTATCGGGTTGAGGTCAGGAGTCTGTGCAGGCCAGTCAAGTTTCCCCACCCCAAACTCGCTCATCTACATCTGCAATTCTTTGCTTCTCAGCTGTGACAGTGATTATACCCTGAAATGCTGGCCAATTGTGACCCATTCAAGTGAATGGGGGCATTTTTGCAGGCTTCAAGGGGTTAAAGCAGGTGGTGAGAAGAAGATACAATGCCTCCTCACTGCCTGTCAAATGCTCTCTGAAGAGCGATCCAAACACGGCCATGACTGGTGTGGCAGTGATCAGGCACACCAGTCATGGCACACTGATTAGGAACACTGTGACTAGTGTGGCGGTGATCAGGGACACTGGGATTGTTGTGGCAGTGATTAGGGACACTTTACTGGTGTGGCAATGATCAGGTATACTGTTACTGGTGCAGTGGTAATTGGAGACACTGACTGGTGTGGTAGCGATCAGGGACACTGTGACTGGCAGCACTGGTCTTGTGACATTGTACTGCTGTGGCGGCGATCAGTCTTTTTTCACAATTTTTTTATATGCTGTCACCAGAGCAGTGCAGCCTCAACATAGTGACCTTGTACTGCTCCTAGAGGGGTGATCAGGTTTTTTTTCAGCACTGTGATTGCTTATACATTCATGATGACTGTGTAAGCAATCAATTCTAACACTGTACGGCTGCATTCATTGGCCTTGTACCATGTGATCATTGTATTCAATCACAGCAATGACAGTAGTAAACAAAGGGTATTGGTCACAGTGATCACATGGTACATGGCCTATTATATTGGCCCTGTACCCCTGATCTGTGATCTGTTGTGTCCAAGGGACACAGCAGTCACAGATTACGCTGCTGTCAGATGTCCTCCCAGAACGGCGCTTGTCCCTTCTAGCTGTAATATATAGTGACCAGGCGGGAAGCATTTAAAAGAAAATTATTGTGTCCGGTGCTTTAACCTTTACAGCTGACACATAAGCTGGAGAAAAAAATAAATTTTTTCAATAACTCATGCAGTATTTATTTCAAAAGTAGTAACTTCACTAAAAAAAAATGCATTATTTACTGAATGTGTTAAATATTTATGTTTTGTGATATTTAGCGCATACATTTTACCCTATTATTGGTTTTGATTTTTCGCATTTTTTTTTTCGCAAGCTAATGCCGTGTACACACGACCGGACTTTTCATCAGACTGAACTCCGAAGGACTTTTTCGACGGAGTTCCGATGGAGTTCCAATGAAACGGACTTGCCTAGTGCCTACACATGATCACACCAAAGTCCGATCGATTCCAACGTGATGACGTACGACCGGACTAGAATACGGAAGTTCATAGCCAGTAGCCAATAGCTGCCCATGCGTCCTTTTTTGTCCGTCAGACTAGCATACAGACGAACGGATTTTTCGATCGGACTCGAGTCCGTCGGAAAGATTTGAAACATGTTCTATTTCTAAAGTCCGACAGATTTTTCCATCCGTCAGACCAGTTTGGTCGAAAAGTCCGGTCGTGTGTACACGGCATAACACTGCATCAGAAGGCACACAGCAACATTGTGAACCTATGAAAACATTGTGGGGTACTTTCATTCACAGGATGATCTCCCTCTGATGAAATGTTACTTTAAATGTTAATTTATCCTCATTCCTGAGCTTAGAGGAGAACATTTTCACATTGATACATTGTATACTTTTCATATCCTGGCCAGTGCAGAGTTTCTCTAATTGTTATTTTGTACATTTCTAAGATACCGCCAGAAAATACCAGGTGATAAATAACGAATGTGTGTGATTTTTAGTGAATTTACTTGATGATTTGGTTCTTGTTTTTTGGGGGTATTTATCTTACTATTTTAACAAATGTGCTGTATTTATCTCACATTCTATATTTTACATTGATGAATTGACTGATATATTATGCAATATTTTTGAAAAATTAGTCATGTGAATTTATATATTATTATATTTTTCTAATTGCTAGAGAAGAAGAATGTAAAAAAAAAAGTATGTGCAAAAAAATAAAAATAAAAAATAAAATAAAATAGTTAAATAAGAACTTGATCTTGGTTGATTTTAGGGTCAAGGTCAGGGTTAGGGTCAATGTCAAGATCAATGTGTTTTAGGAAGAATTAAAACATGTTTTTATTTCATGTCAGTGTGTTTTAAGTAGGATAAAAAAAGCAAAATATTCACTATTGTTTATTGGTCCTACAACAGGTACAGTACAAACAAATAATGTACACACACGGTATCTCACAAAAGTGTGTACACCCCTCACATTTTTGTAAATGTTTTATTCTATCTTTTCATGTGACAACACTGAAGAAATGACACTGCTACAATGTAGCGAAGTAGTGAGTGTACAGCTTGTATAACAGTGTAAATTTGCTGTCCCCTCAAGATAACTCAACACACAGCCATTAATGTCTAAACCGCTGGTAACAAAAGTGAGTGAGTAAAATGTCCAAATTGGGCCCAATTAGCTATTTTGCCTCCCCGGTGTCATGTGACTCGTTAGTGTTGCAAGGTCTCAGGAGTGAATGGGGAGCAGGTGTTTTAAATTTGGTGTTATCACTCTCACTCTCTCATACTGGTCACTGGAATTTCAACATGGCACCACATGGTAAAGAACTCCCTGAGGACCCGAAGTGAAAATGTCCAAATTGGGCCCAAAGTGTCAATATTTTGTGTGGCCACCATTATTTTCGAGCACTGCCTTAACCCTCTTGGGTATGGAGTTCACCAGAGCTTCACAGGTTCTGCTTCAGTATGTCACAGTACATGTTGGCATTCATGGTTCCCTCAATGAACTGTAGCTCCCCAGTGCTGGCAGCATTCATACAAGTGTATTTGTACTTAGAGTTGCAAACTCATCCCTTTAAACCCGAACACAAAAGAATTACACAGGTTCTGAGGGTAATTTAACCACTTCCTGACCACCCACCGTCGTTATATATTGGTACTTTGAAGAGGAATATCGTTGTCATGGCAGCAGCTAGCTGCCATAACCCCGGTATCCTCTTCTTCAGCGGGCGGTCCGCTTCAAGATAAAAGTGGTCTCTGCAGCGGAATCACCTCAAGATCACTTTTATCGTCGTGGGAGAGGGCCCCCCTTCCACCGCACTCCAGTGCCCTCCACCGCGCTCCGGAGCCGCCATCAGCAGCAGGGGCGATCGGATCCTTTCCCTAGCCTGACATGGAGACGAGTGAGGGGAAGATGGCCCCCACCCGTCTCCATATCATTGCAGGGTGGAAGCAACGTTAAAAGGTCACTTTCGCCCATAGCTCTTAAAGGGCCATTTTTTGGGGGTTTTTTTGTTTGCATTTTAGTGTAAATATGAGTTCTGAGGTCTTTTTGACCCCAGATCTCATATTTAGGAGGTCCTGTCATGCTTTTTTTCTATTACAAGGGATGTTTACATTCCTTGTAATAGTAATAAAAGTGAAACAATTTTTTTTTTTAAAAGAACAGTGTAAAAATAAAAAATAAAAGGTAAAATAAATAAGATAAAAAAAAAAATGTCCTGACGAGCTCACGTGCAGAAGCGAACGCATACATGAGTAACGCCCGCATATGAATTTTTTAAACGTTGCCTAAGGAGATTTTTAAGGGTAAAAGTTTGTCACCATTCTACGAGCAGGCACAATTTTGAAGCGTGACATGTTGGGTATCAATTTACTCGGCGTAACATTATCTTTCACAATATAAAAAAATTGGGCTAACTTTACTGTTGTCTTATTTTTTAATTCAAAAAAGTGTATTTTTAAAAAAAAAAGTGAGCTTGTAAGACCGCTGCGCAAATACGGTGTGACAGAAAGTATCGAAGCAATCACCATTTTATTCTCTAGGGTGTTAGAAAAAAAATGTATAATGTTTGGGGGTTGTAAGTAATTTTCTAGCAAAAAAAACCTGTTTTTAAATTGTAACCAAAAAATCTCAGAAAGAGGCTGGGTCCTTAAGTGGTTAATACAGATAAGGCACCAAGTGAGTTTAATTACCACCTAATCAGCCACAGAACCTGTGTAATAAATATGTGTTCGTTTTTTTTTTTTGTAATTGTATTTTTATTAGAATTTTTCCAAAAAGAAAAAGGATAAAGAGAACAAATGAAAAAACACATGACATAGAATAAATGAAACAAAAATATGGAATGTCCAAAATAACACAGAACACAAAGTCTCTGCAGCTATCGCAAAAGAAGAGTCAACAAATTAGTATCGTACAACAAGGAGGTTCAAGATTCGGCAACTTACAAAATGGGCTCATATGAACTATAAAATTGTTGTGAGATTCATGCTCTAAAATATATTAGGCATAAGAGATGTATATCAAGGCATAACGTTGGAATATTCCAAGTATTAAGTCATAGAGCTTGGCAAAAGGGACCCAAACTCCGATTGATCCCAGCATTCCCATATTTTTTTAAATTGTGGAACAGCATCATGTACAGTAGCAGTTAAATATTCTATTCTCCGGATGTCAGCTATCAGCTGTAGAAACCTGGACCACAACGGAGGAATATTGGAGAGCCAATAAAGCGGGATAACTCTCTTGGCGGCCAGGAGAATATAGGAAATCAATCATTTGATGGGCTTGGCAACCCCAGAAAAGGGGAGACCTAATAGATAGTGAATTGGATTTAGCTGTAGAGGTAAATCTACCACTTTCTGAAGCAATAGCATCACCTCATTCCAGAAAGGTAGTATCAGAGCACATTGCCAGAAAATATGAAGCAATGATCCCACTTCGAGTCCACAACGCCAACACATCAAAATCTTAATGGTAGTCTCTCTCTGCACCACGCATTTGGAAGATTGAAAAGTAGAGGTCCAAATTCTGTCCCACATCTGAGAGGTGATAGGCCTATGTAAAAGTTGTGCCCATCTACACATATATAAATGAGTATTTTCAGTGAGAGGGGTAGCTTCATGGAGAATGTGGTATATTGAGGACACCAGATGTAACTGTTGTGGACCTAGGGCACAAAGATATTCAAAAGAGGTGAGCTTATCAAGGGTCAAAGATGAGGACAAAGAGTGGAAAAAATGTCTGACTTGTAGATAAAAATAAAACATATGTGCCTGAAGAGTTCATCAAAAGTATGTAACTTACATGTGACTGGGTATACCAGTTGTCAAAGTTGGAACAGGGAAGCTTGAATCCATGGCATTACATGGCCTAGAGAGGAGGGCATGGTGATGAGAGAGAGCACCTTAAAAAGCATTTACGCCATATTGAAAGGGTAAAGACCATTGGAGCAATGCACATACGCTTCAACATAGAATCATTAAGCAAAGATTAAAACCACAATAGGGATCCCAGGTGAACCAGGTACAAACCCCCCTCTCAATCGACAACCAACGATTGGGAGCCATCAGACTAGACCAAGAGATAGCAGCTCGTAGGTGAGAGGCATAATATTTAACAATATCAGGTGCTCCTAGTCCGCCCCTGGTCTTTAATGAGAAGACCACTGAACTCGCAGTGGCTCCTCCCATTCCAAATAAATTTAAGGAAAATTCTCTGTAGGGCCTTAAGTTGGGACATTGGTACAGCAACTGGCAATGTCTCAAAGAAATAAAGTAACCTAGGCAAAATGGACATTTTTATAACGTTAATTATACCTAAAAGGGAAAGGGGGTAGTTTGCCCATTGCTGAGGGAGTCTGGAAATTTCCTAGATCAAGGGAGGGTAATTAGTAGAATATAGAGTAGAGTAAGAGGAAGTCAATTGTATACCTAGATATTTGAGAGAATTAGGGCACCATCTGTATGGCTATATTTGTTAAAGTTGGGTCATAAGTGTTATTGGTATATGCAATGGAAGAGCCTCGGTCTTTTCCGTGTTAACTTTATAGCCCGAAATGGCACTAAAGGAGGTTAGAAGGCGATGTAAAGAAGGGAGAGATATGAGGGGGTTAGTAAGAGGTAACAAAACGTCATCTGCAAAAAGAGATAGTTTGTACTCCCTCTGTCGCATCACCACCCCACTTATATCTGGATGTAGGAGGATGGACCCCGCCAGGGGCTCTAGGCACAAAATAAAAAGCAGTGGGGAGAGAGGATTCCCCTGCCTAGTGCCATTTGTCATGGGGAAGTGGGATGACAGGAAGGAGGACATTTGAACCTGAGCTGTTATCTGTGAGTATAATGCTTCTAGTGCTTTAAAAAAAGGGCCCCTCAAGCCATATTGCGTAAGGCGGAGAACATATACGGCCAGCTTAACTTATTAAAGGCCTTTTGGGCATCCAGGCTTAAAATAATAGCTGGGCGAGGAAATCTATTAAGGTGATCAATTAGGTCTATAGTGCAGCATGTGTTGGCACCCGCATGCCTGGATGGAATGAAACCACTTGGTCTTTATTAATTAGTTTGGGAATAAACTGAGACAATCTACATGCTAGAATTTTTGTAAATATCTTGTAATCCGAGTTTAATAGGGCTATGGGCCTATAATTGTCGGGGAGAGAAGGGTTTAGGAATGACGGGGAGAGAAGGGTTTAGGAATGACAGAAATGTATGAAGGGACATGACTTTACGTAGACTAGGTATCGTGGGGTTACACAAAAGCCGACGCTCTGCCTCCTGTAGCTCAACCAGTAAGGATTGTGTAAGTATAGCCCTATCTTTCTTTAGGCGAGAGCCTTCCGCAATACATACGCCATGGAAGTAGGGCATGGTCAGACCATGTAATGGGAGAAAAGTTGGATTCTACAATATGGGGAACTAGTGGGGCCAAAATAAAGAAGTGATCTAATCTAGAGTACATTTTATGGGCCGTGGAGTAAAATGTAAATTGCTTGGCGGAGGGGTGTTTAATCCTCCACGAATCAAACAGCTGGTGAGATCTAATATACTTGCGGAAGGAGGTGGCTAGAGAGGAGACCTTCCGTGAAGGGGTATCACGGAATAAGGTCTGTCTATCTTTAATGGGAGACATAACCAGGTTGAAATCATAAAGGGTTGGGAGTGGAATTGGGTAGACTCAAAAATCCCATTAAGAAAATCAATTTGCCCAGAGTTAGGAGCATACACATTGACCAGAAAATAGAGGGGGAGGTTGGGACTTTAAATGAGGTATGAGATGGTGGAACCAATCAGATTCACAAAGGTACAAACATATGTATGTTTATTAGTGGACCAATGATCAGCGATTGCAACCAACAATATTGCATAAAAAAGTAATAATATACATAACAAAAGGGTATATGCAAAAACCTGGCATGAACAAATAGAATTGTACAACATAGTCCCCCATACAGGGCAGGTCATATCATGGAATCTTATAAATGGTAAAAATTGTCGTTAGGTGTTGGATGCATCAAGGTGACGCGTTTCGTGGACTTCTATCCACTCATCAGGAGACGGAAGCATCAATATTCTATAAAGAAATATATAAGAACCATTGTAATCTAGTATATTCACCCATATGGGGAGGGTAGGGGAATGAGTTATAAAGTAATTGGCGATGCCAGGAAAATACTCACATTCAGCCGATAATATGATCATGCAATTTCCACATGTCTGGGGTCGGCAAGAATAAGCCTGGTCCGGGAGCTGAGAAGGGAACCCAATGGAAAATCCAGGACCACACACACCATCCCCCATAAATGGACAGGGCTTCTATAATGTATAGAGTAAGATCAATGATGTATCTGTGACAATATGAGTCAAGAAACAAGGACTAAAAATATAAAAGAGCCCATGGCCAAGGTGATGAAATAAAAATTATTGGTTTACCTTAAGAATCCAAAATGGATTACGGAACCACACTGGCTAAGAAGCAGGGGTCTGGAAGTACAGGTAATGTATTGGCATATCAGTGAAGTCCCAATAGGTGGGGAGTGCAGTGTGAGCCCAAAATCACCAATGGTAACCCTCCAGCGTCACGCTCGCTCGACACAAAGAGGGGGGAGAGACAACACGGCCGGAGTGGCTCCCTGTGTGTCGACAAAGCTGGTATAACAGCCGCGCACGAAAAGACGCCCAGCAGGACGTCTTATGCACAGGGCTAGAGGCGTGGCGCCGATGCACAGTGGAAGTGCCCAGCCAATCCCCCAAGTCAATGACGGAAAGGAGGGGAGAGGGAGGGCGCACGGCGTGCACCGCAACTCCCGGACAACCAGGCAAAAACGCCAGCCCACTGACCGCAGAACACACAGACAAAAATCGGCTGCAAGGAGCTGCAACAGTATTAAAAATAACCAATGTATATGCAAACTAGATAATGGAAAGGAGAGTAAAGGAGGAGGACATGTAATCACACACCAGGATAATAAACCTTTTAATGAGGGTCAGTGTATGAGGTTTTGACCCTAATAGGGCATGTTTTTTTTAATAAGGATTGCTACTTCTGCCTTCCATGTTGAATCAGAGGCAAGGTAGGAGTATGGGAAGTATTTAGAAGCAAACTTCATTTAACTCCCAGCACGGAAGTGTGTTTCCGGGAGCTTGATCACATCTGCCCCTGAAGATCTGAACTCTTTCAAAGCCATCCAAAGTTTTTGTATAGAGTTCAGACCTTTCACAATGTAAGATATTATACGTAATGTGATATTGACATGTCAGCAGTAGACGAGAGCGTAAGCATAGGAGCAATGATAAATAAATGAGAAATATTAAACCAACCCGGATGAGTATAAAAGCTTATGAACCTCAGCAGCACAAATACAGAACAAGTTGTTAACCTACAGAGATAACATTGGAACATGAATGTGTTAATGTATGGGCCTAAAACTGGTCCTAAAAAAAGAAAAACAATATCTGAAGACCTGAGAGTCAGCCACGTCTCAGGAGGCCGTGGCAAAAGCCATAGGCCAGGCAGGGAAACATGAGGGCCTCCAGCAGGGAACTCAGGAGGAGGGACCCGCCTGCTCTCTATTTGGAGTGTATGAGAGCAATAGGTTTGAGAAAAATATAGCCATATGTAACCATTCAAAATAACAAAACCCCATGGTTTGGGATCAATTACCCATAAAAAGAGGGTAATTCCAAAACTAAAGTCAGACCACTTAGGTAAGTAACCTAGAAGAGGGAAGAAGAAAGCAAAGGATCATCAATTCACATCAAGGAGGTTGTTTGGAGAAGCAAGAATGCTAGGGAGTGGAGAAAGACCTCTTCGACTGTCCCTTGGTGGGAGTCCAAATCCGGCTGGGAGTAGAAGGATCAGGTCACCCCGAAGGAGGTGGGAGTGGCAGATCTTCCTCAGGCAAAGGAGGGAGATTCAGGCTTTTAATGAAGGCCTCCCCTTCCTGGAGATCCCGAATGCTGTGCTGAACCCCTTCCCGGGAGACGAGAAGGTGAAAGTAGTAGTACCGGACCCAATGATGTTGCAGGTGTGCTGTGATAGGATGAAGATTCCTACGCTTGGCCAAGGTGATGGGAGAGAGATCACTGAAAATCTGGATCTTTGCACCTTTATAGGAGGCCTGTGACTTGTTGCACGTGGCCAAAGTCAAAGCTTCGTTGCTGTCATAATAGTGGAACCGAACTATGACATCCCGGGGCCTTGCTCCAGCTGGAGGTTTAGGGCCCAGGGATCTATGAGCATTCAATCGCCTGTTCATATCCACAACCATGGGTCCAAGCGTGTTAAAAAGGCCCAGGAGATAAGGGCGTAGATTGTTATCATCTACTATTTCTGGAATACCCCGAAAGTGCAGGTTCTGATGCCTCTCCCTGTTCTCTAAATCTTCTTTCTGCATTTGCAGCTGTGAGACAGAGTGGTTTAAACTGGAATTTTCCACCTCAAGTGCCTGTACATAGTTCACCAGGTCATCAAACTTGTTTTCCATGTCATCAGTATGTTCTCCTATTTGGGTGATTTCCCCCCGTAATTCCTGGCAGATCTTGCCCACCTCCACCGCGATATTGCGGGTTATCTGTTGCAGAAGGGTGAGCTTTTCATCCAAGATGGCCAGGATTAATATAGCTTGGGAAGGAAGCGGATTAGACCCAGAGATGGTAGTAGTGGCTGGTGTAGCTTTACTAGCCTCCTCCACCCCCAGCAGGGGATCCATTGATGCAAAGGGATCCATAGGGGAAATCGAGACCGGGGATTGCAGCCTGGTGAGGTAGCGTTCCATGGTTGTCCCTGATCGTGGCCCATACAATGGTGAATAGCAGTGTTGCTGCTGGCCAATTTTTCCCATGGGGTGCCCGTGGGGTAGGGAGGAAACTTAGGCTTACCCCTGCTGCTTTTTGAGAGCGATGAAGCTGTGCGGAGGTTACAGAGAGCAGGTGGGGTCCGGAGCTCACACACTACATGTCCACCATGCTATAAGCCATGTATGCGGCCCCCATATGTGTTCGGTTTTAAAGGAATGAGGTGGCAACCCTATATGTACTCCTTCCCTGATTGTCGCCACGCACACTTGACACCATCTGAACCACATAAGTTTATCTTGGTCTCATCAGACCACAGGACATGGTTCCAGTAATCCATGTCCTTAGTCTTAGCAGGAAGGTGGGACTTTAAATGAGGCGCGAGGTGTGTAGAGCCACGCGTCTCGATCCCCGATAATTTGGACAAGAAAAGGGAGCAAAAACGTGGGACTTTAAATGAAACAAGCACTCCAGGAGACAACACAACAACCATGAACATGGCAGGTACCCAAAAATAGAGCAGAACCAAAAACGTTGAGTGGAAGCCTCACATGACATCAATTGGCATTAAATAGTTTAATAGTATAAAAATGTAACAAAAGTACAGATTGTAACATGATCCATGCTGGTACTATAGAAACCCAGATCTATGATAAACAAGTCTTACATTATACTTAAAATATAACAGAAATGCAATGTAATAACATAATTGGTTTATACTGTAAACATTGTAGAAAACAGTTTCATAAAAAGCAGGTCTCCATAACAATCCATTGTAGTCTTAGTTAGTAGGTAAAAACCAACTAAATGTAAAATAAAAAATAAAAATAAAAAATGATGCAATTATAGACATAAGGGGACAAATGTTGGCTCACAATCCCATAGTAAAACAACCTAATTGGTTCATGCCGTACATATTGTAGATAGCCAAATTCACTGAAGTGTGTCTCCATGGTAGATAATTATAGTCATAGTTAATTGGTGTAGTCCAATTGGTCTATATGTAGTAGTAGAGTAGTAATAGTATGGTAAAAGCGGAAGGGCATCTATTGGCTCGACGCGTTTCGTGGCGACCGCCACTCTTCAGGAGCAAGTATGAGGTAGGTCTCTATGAATATTCAAAAGCATCTATATTAAAGAAAATTGTATAGTCAGTCTTTGTAAATAGGAAGGAGGGGGGAGGAGAAAAGGGGGGGTAGAGCCCGATTCTCAAAGCTACTTACAGGTACTCCTATGAGGTTGGGCATAGGCATGGAAGGCTGGGGGCCAACCGGCGAAACATCAGCCTGTTGGGAGCTGAGGTGGACTGGCCCAGAGCACACCGATGGAAGTCCGGTAACAGACAACAGTCCCCAAAGGTACATCCCCATGTATATGAAAATAGGTGTGATCCACGTGGTGACCATCTAAAAGAAGAAGGGATATATGGTAGATATATAAATATATGTGTATATGTACGTGGAGAAACAACTAGTGTGAGTGGTGAGAAAAGTATGTTAGTGCAGGTGTGGGTCAAAATCAGGGAAGAATGGCAGATAGTGGAAGCAGTGTAAAATCATGAGGGGAATTAAACACCAAAGGGGAAGAAAAAAGGAAGAAAAAAACAAAAAATAGTGGAAGAAGCCAAGAGGATTACCTAGAAGAAGAGGTGTAGGCCAAGTTGATCCGGAAGTGCAAAGAAGCCATGGGGATGGCCAACGTGTGGGGGCTGGGGATGAAACAGAGGGAGTATATGTACTCCAATGTGATCATGGGTGTCCACCAACGGCACGCTGGCAGCCAATAGGAGGCGATGGCGCCAAACAGCTAAGCAGCGTCAGCTGCTCGCTGTCCGACGGTCAACGTCTCGTGTAGGGTACTAGATGGAATCGACAGCGGCAGCGCGCCGACGTCACAGAAAGTGACGTAGTGCGCGCCGGTGCGGGAAGCGTGACGTCGATGCGCAATTGGATGTACACCAGATCCTCCACGTCACTCGAAAGGAGGAGAGGGGGAAGAAGGGGAGGACCCCTTCTAAGCACACGCATTGGAGGTAATAGTGTAAAGCAGTGTCATAGTATAATAAAACTCCTCTAAATTTACACTCATAGAGACAAGATTCGCAATGTAAAAATCAATTGATGCTAAATATAGAAGAGGCACCTAAATAAATAATGATAATGGACAATACCAATATTTAAATAATGTAAAAAAGGTAAGGGGTGCATGTTTCCATCCCTTATATGAATACAATAAAAAACTTAGCAGGAAGGTGGGACTTTAAATGAGGCGCGAGGTGTGTAGAGCCACGCGTCTCCATCCCCGATAATTTGGACAAGAAAAGGGAGCAAAAACGTGGGACTTTAAATGAAACAAGCACTCCAGGAGACAACACAACAACCATGAACATGGCAAGTACCCAAAAATAGAGCAGAACCAAAAACGTTGAGTGGAAGCATCACATGACATCAATTGGCATTAAATGGTTTAATAGTATAAAAATGTAACAAAAGTACAGATTGTAACATGATCCATGCTGGTACTATAGAAACCCAGATCTATGATAAACAAGTCTTACATTATACATAAAATATAACAGAAATGCAATGTAATAACATAATTGGTTTATACTGTAAACATTGTAGAAAACAGTTTCATAAAAAGCAGGTCTCCATAACAATCCATTGTAGTCTTAGTTAGTAGGTAAAAACCAATTAAATGTAAAATAAAAAATAAAAATAAAAAATGATGCAATTATAGACATAAGGGGGCAAATGTTGGCTCACAATCCCATAGTAAAACAACCTAATTGGTTCATGCCGTACATATTGTAGATAGCCAAATTCACTGAAGTGTGTCTCCATGGTAGATAATTATAGTCATAGTTAATTGGTATAGTCCAATTGGTCTATATGTAGTAGTAGAGTAGTAATAGAATGGTAAAAGTGGAAGGGCATCTATTGGCTCGACGCGATTCGTGGCGACCGCCACTCTTCTGGAGCAAGTATGAGGTAGGTGTCTATGAATATTCAAAAGCATCTAAATTGTATAGTCAGTCTGTGTCTTGTTTCATTTAAAGTCCCACGTTTTTGCTCCCTTTACTTGTCCATGTCCTTAGTCTGCTTGTCTTCAGCAAACTGTTTGCGGGCTTTCTTGTGCATCATCTTCTGGGACGGCAGTCATGCAGACCAATTTGATGCAGTGTGTGGCATATGATTTAAACACTAACAGGCTGACCCCCCTCCTCTACAACCTCTGCAGCAATGCTGGCTGCACTCATATGTCTATTTCCCAAAAACAACCTCTGGATATGATGCTGAGCACGTGCACGCAACTTCTTTGGTCAGCCATGGCGAGGCCTGTTCTGTGTGGAATCACTGTATAGTCTTGGTGACCATGCTGAAGCTGTTTCAAGGTTTTGGCAATCTTCTTATAGCCTAGACCATCTTGATGTAGAGCAACAATTCTTTTTTTCAGATTCTCAGAGAGTTCTTTGCCATGAGGTGCCATGTTGAACTTCCAGTGATCAGTATGAGAGAGTGAGAGCAAAAACACCACATTTAAACACACTTGCTCCCCATTCACACCTGAGACATTGTAAAACTAAGGAGTCACATGACACCAGGGAGGCTCAATTTGGACATTTTCACTTAAGGGTGTACTCACTTTTGTTGCCATCGGTTATATTTCCAAAAATGTGAGGGGTGTACTCTTTTGTGAGAATATATATATATATATACATATATATATATATATATATATATATATATATATACACAGTGGGGACGGAAAGTATTCAGACCCCCTTAAATATTTCACTCTTTGTTATATTGCAGCCATTTGCTAAAATCATTTCAGTTAATTTTTTTTCCTCATTAATGTACACACAGCACCCCATATTGACAGAAAAACACACTCAGGTGCTGTCCATTTCATCTGATCATCCTTGAGATGGTTCTACACCTTCATTTGAGTCCAGTTGTGTTTGATTATACTGATTGGACTTGATTAGGAAAGCCACACACCTGTCTATATAAAGACTTTACAGCTCACAGTACATGTCAGAGCAAATGAGAATCATGAGGTCAAAGGAACTGCCTGAAGAGCTCAGAGACAGAATTGTGGCAAGGCACAGATCTGGCCAAGGTTACGAAAAAATTTCTGCTGCACTTAAGGTTCCTAAGAGCACAGTGGTCTCCATAATCCTTAAATGGAAGACATTTGGGATGACCAGAACCCTTCCTAGAGCTGGCCGTCTGGCCAAACTGAGCTATTGGGGGAGAAGAGCGTTTGTGAGAGAGGTAAAGAAGAACCCAAATATCACTGTAGCTGAGCTCCAGAGATGCAGTCGGGAGATGGGAGAAAGTTGTAGAAAGTCAACCATCACTGCGGCCCTCCACCAGTCGGGGCTTTATGGCAGAGTGGCCCGATGGAAGCCTCTCCTCAGTGCAAGACACAAGAAAGCCCGCATGGAGTTTGCTAAAAAATACCTGAAGGGCTCCAAGATGGTGTGAAATAAGATTCTCTGGTGTGATGAGACCAAGATAGAACTTTTTCACCTGAATTCTAAGCGGTATGTGTGGAGAAAACCAGGCACTGCTCATCACCTGTCCAATACGGTCAAAAACAGTGAAGCATGGTGGTGGAAACATCATGCTGTGGGGTGTTTTTCAGCTGCAGGGACAGGACGACTGGTTGCAATCGAGGGAAACATGAATGCGGCCAAGTACAGGGATATCCTGGACGAAAACCTTCTCCAGAGTGCTCAGGACCTCAGACTGGGTCGAAGGTTTACCTTCCAACAAGACTATGACCCTAAGCACACAGCTAAAATAACGAAGGAGTGGCTTCACAACAACTCCGTGACTGTTCTTGAATGGCCCAGCCAGAGCCCTGACTTAAACCCAATTGAGCATCTCTGGAGAGACCTAAAAATGGCTGTCCACCAACGTTTACCATCCAACCTGACAGAACTGGAGAGGATCTGCAAGGAGGAATGGCAGAGGATCCCCAAATCCAGGTGTGAAAAACTTGTTGCATCTTTCCCAAAAAGACTCATGGCTGTATTAGATCAAAAGGGTGCTTCTACTAAATACTGAGCAAAGGGTCTGAATACTTAGGACCATGTGATATTTCAGTTTTTCATTTTTAATAAATCTGCAAAAATGTCAACTATTCTGTGCTTTTCTGTCAATATGGGATGCTGTGTGTACATTAATGAGGAAAAAAATGAACTTAAATGATTTTAGCAAATGACTGCAATATAACAAAGAGTGAAAAATTTAAGGGGGTCTTAAGGTGAATCTCGGCGGCTCCCAGCCGCTTTTGGCTCCTTTCGTAATCCCGCCCGATCCCCAACTGTGAGCGGAGCTGAGCGCCGCTCATATACATAGATAGCCGAGTGTACTCGGCTAGGTTTGGCTAGCTCCGCTCACAGTCACGCCCAGTCCCTGTGTCCATCATAGGGCGGGACTGGGCGTGACTGTGAGCGGAGCTAGCCGAACCTAGCTGAGTACACTCGGCTATCTATGTATATCGGCGGCCGGCGCTCGCTCCGCTCACAGACAGCTGGGGATCGGCGTATAACACGCACCCACGATTTTCCCCTGATTTTAAGGGGTAAAAAGTGCGTGTTATACGACGATAAATACGGTATATGCTTTTGAATTAAGTTACCCTTCATGATAAAAAAAAAAAGCAGGAAATATCCATTATCATTTACTGCCAAATGTAGGCCCAATTTATGCTGAAAGAAACAGGGTATAATTTACCTAGATACACTAGTACAGTTTTCTTAACACGTGCTAAAATTGAAAATTGGGTTCAGGCATTAAAGGGACACTAAACTCATTTTTTTATTAAATACAATAAATGCAATATGTTTAAATGATATTATAATGTACCTTATTTTTTCCTCTTTCTTTGAAGCCTCTCAGAAAATAATTCCTGTAATCAGAGACTTCCTGTGTCAGGGTGGCTACATTTGTTCTTAATGTACCCCTTGTGTATGTGAACCTTGCCACCCCTCAGTGCTCTCCCCTACAACGGACTACACTTTGCTGAATGCATTGGCATGTAACATCAGTGAGTATTTTCAGTGAGAGAGGTAGCTTCATGAAGAATGCGGTATATGGAGGACACCAGATGTAACTGTTGTGGACCTTGGACACAAAGATATTAGAAAGATGTGGGCTTATCAATTGTCAGAGATGTGGACAAAGAGTGGAAAAAAATTCTGACTTGTAGATAAAAATAAAACATATGTACAGGAAGAAATTTCTTTCCTTTACTTCCCTTATCATTGCCCACATTGCTCCACCCCCAGGCTCCAGCCTGACAGACATAAATGCAAATGCAGCATACAATTATGTAAATCTCTCTTGCCCCACTGCATATAAAATTGTTGTAGGAGGAATAGGGTGGGCAGAGACAGCATGTGTTATTTTTTTTTTTTTTGCAGGGGGGACATCTGCAGTCTATAGCAGAGTACCATGGGATATGTAGTAGTAGAATAGCAGAGCATGTGACAGGAAATGAAGGGCTCCATCTACATCGCCAGTGGAAAGGCCCATCAGCCACAAACCAGGAGTGCACACAGGATACAAATGCAGCATGAAAACACCAGTAGGTGACATTTAAAAAAACACACACGGAGCCATGCTATACTTTATGTTTAATTGTGATTAACCACTTGACCTCTGGAAGATTTACCCCCCGCCTTCATGACTAGGCCATTTTTTGCCATACAGCACTGCGTTACTTTAACTGACAATTATGCAGTCATGCAATGCTGTACCCAAATGAATGAATGTACTTTTTTCCCCCCACAAATAGAGCTTTCTTTTGGTGGTATGTGATCACCTCTGGATTTTTTATTTTTTACATTATAAACAAAAAAAGATTAACGATTTTGAAAAATTAAACAATATTTTTTACTTTCTGCTATAAAACATATCCAATAAAAGAATGTAAAAAAATCAAATTTCTTCATAAATTTAGGCCAATATGTATTCTGCTACATAGTTTTAGCAAAAAATCCCAATAATGCCCCGTGCACACGAGCGGATTTTCCATTGGAAAAAACTTGGATGGTTTTTCCGACGGAATTACGCTCAAGCTTGCCTTGCATACACACGGTCACACAAAAGTTCTCTGGACTTTCAACCATCAAGAACGCAGTGATGTACAACACTATGACGAGCCGAGAAAATGAAGTTCAATGCTTCTGAGCATGCGTCAAATTGTTTCCGAGCATGCGTAGGAATTTTGCGTGTCGGAATTTGTACAGATGATCGCATTTTCGGATAGGAACTTTTCCCGACAGAAAAATAGAGAACATGCTCTCAATCTTTTGCTGGCTGGAACTCTGCCAGCAAAAGACCGATGGAGCATACACACGGTCGCATTTTCCGACAAAAAGCTCTCATCTGAGTTTTGCTGATGGAATTTCTGATCGTGTGTACACGACATAAGTGTATATTGATTGGTTTCCACTAATGTTATAGCGTCTACAAACTATGGGATATATACTGGAATTTTTATTTTTTATACTAGTAATGGCGGCAATCAGCGACTTATAGCGGGACTGCGATATTGCGGTGGACAGTCTGACACTAATTCAGTGCCAATTTTGACACTTTGTGGGAACTAATACAGTGATCAGTGCTAAAAATATGCACTGTCACTGTAATAATGACACTGGCTGGGAAGGGGTTAAACATCTAGGGCGATCAAGGGGTTAAATGTGTGCATAACCAATGTTTTTGTGTATTATATGTGTGCTGTTTTTACTAAGGGATCTTTTCTTTCCCTGCATTGCAGGGAAAGAAAATCCATCAAATCCCTGCTGAGAGAACAGAGCTCTGCTTTGTTTACATAGTGTCTGTGGTTTTCTGTGTCTCTCCTCGCCGATCAGCGGGTGTCAGCAGACATCCGTTGGCCAGCACCTGCTAATCGGCTTGTGCTGTGTCCCCCACCCAGAAGTGGTGGATCACGTACTAGGAGAGCCACCTTGCCACCGTACAGCTAAGTGATGCAGTCGGCAAGCGGTTAATGTAAAAAACATGTGTGAGTTTAGTGTCACTTTAAGGTTTGTTTTACCTTCCATTGTGAAGGGGTAATAACAAGCTTTATCTCTCTTCTCTTCAAGGTCTTGTACTCACAGCTTGCAATTATTCATTTCTGCTCCTGGGCACAGAGTCTACAAGTGTCTACCTTTGAAACAATAGCTCTATACTCTGAATTTATGCATAAAACTCACCATTAATGACCACTGAATGCAGCTAAAACCCTACAGTAGTCTAATATGATTTTTAACAATTTTCAAAGTATCAATGAGTATTAAAAATGTCATTTGCAGAGGCATAGTAAAGGGCCACATATTTTACAGTGGTGACCAGCTCAATGTTCTTAGAGGGTTAGGGGGTCATGATTTAAGTAATATGCACCATTAACTTGACCCCCCCCCCTCATGATTTAAGTAATATGCACCATTAACATGAACTAAAGGCAAAACATTCTTTTTCCTTTTGGATAGAGTATGATCTCTAGATAGAGTATGATAGAGTATGATCTTGGATAGGTTATGATCTCTGTCAATTTTTTTTGCCATCCGTTCCCCATCGGGGATATCTGCCTTTATTTCTTGTCCCATAGCCAAAACAGGAAATGAGAGAAAACCCATCCAAAGTGAGGGAATCCCAAATTGTCACCAAAACCAGTGTCCCTACTGGAAGATTTCCCTCTATTACTGTTCTGATGTCAACCAAAAATTTGGGATTTTCATTTATTAAACAAGAATAATAGACAGGGTGAATCTCCTTAACGGGATCACAGATAGCAATAAAAACTGACAGTGTTTTAGTCTCTCTCCACTCTATCCAAAACAAAAAAAAAAGTTTTGCCTTTAGTTACACTTTAAGTCCCCTTTTACACTGGGGTACTTTTCAGGCGTTTTAGCGCTAAAAATAGCGCCTGAAAAGGGCCTCTCAAGCCACCCCAGTGTTAAAGCCCGTGTGCTTTCACACTGGGGCAATGCACTTGCAGGACAGGAAAAAAAGTCCTGCAAGCAGCATCTTTGGGGCGTGGGGGAGTGGTGTATACACTGCTCCTCCACCACCCCTGTCAATTGAAATGAATGGGCAGCGACGCCGAAGCGACTGCAAAGTGCTTTCGGCAGCGCTGCAAAACGGGCGCTATTAACCCTTTCCTCGGTCGCTAACGGGGGTTAAAAGTGCCCCACTATCGGGCGAAAAGCACTGCTATAACAGTGGTAAAGCGCCGCTAGTTTTAGCGGCGCTTTACCGTTGTTATAGCGGTGCTTTTCGGCTAACGCCCATACCACCCCGGTGTGAAAGGGGTCTTAATCATTATGACTACTTCTCCATGATTACATCGTGTTAGGGTACCACCTGGATTTTCCACTGGTTGCTGGGGTACATGCTGCAACCCCTGTCTTTTTTCCAAAAAGACAGCTTTGAGTTTCTGTGTACTGGTGTGAGCTAAAAGGGACTTTTCAACCCAAATGGTTGCATACAAGCAGAATTTGCTGCAGATTTGAATCCTTTAAACCTGTCCCAATACTGCACCATGTTTGCCCTGGCTTTAAATTAGTATTAAACCCCTATCACCTATCATCATATTCAGGCCTTTTTTTTTCCGAAAATAGGTGCAGGAACTCAATCACGACCGTCCAACCCCCCCCTGCCCACACACACACACACACACACATACCCTCCAAATCACATCAAATAGTGAATGTGGTAACATTTCACTAACAGTTGAAGTGTCTTAAAGGGG
The DNA here is from genome assembly GCF_042186555.1 of Aquarana catesbeiana. Taxonomy (NCBI): domain Eukaryota; kingdom Metazoa; phylum Chordata; class Amphibia; order Anura; family Ranidae; genus Aquarana; species Aquarana catesbeiana. The sequence goes on along the minus strand of NC_133330.1, from coordinate 194,853,714 downwards.
CATTAAATAAAAGGAGTGCATTATGTACAGAATGCCGAGTTTGGGGGTTGTTACACACAGAGTGCAGTGTTTAGGGGTGCGCTGCTCTACACAGAGTGCATGGCTTAGCCTTCTTCAACAGGTGCCCACCTCTGCATCCCCTATTCACATCTCACTTTCACCCCTCTTTAGCTCTGACCTTTACATGCAACCCCCCCTTCCACTGCCCCTATCTTCTTCCTCATTAAAAGCTCCACCATCTTCCACTTGTCTTAACTGTGTTGCTGTATTAAGCTGAAGCACCCGGGGGCTCTAGTACCTACCCACACACTGTAGGTGGCTCTGCCTCTCTCACTTGCAGGGAGATCATCTAGTGGGGGTGTCAGCACCTGCACCTCCCTTGTCTCCATCATACACTCAGTGAGAGCCGTTCAGGAGATCAGATCTGTGAGAGCTGTTGGAAGACAAGCTGTCACTTGTAAACACAGAAGCCAAACTTCTGTGTTTAGTGTTGAGCAGGAAGCAGAGGGCCTGAGCCAGAGGTGGTGGAACTGAGTTCCACCAAGTTCCAGCTGAAAAAAGCCCTGATCATATTATTCTAAGCTGGACCACCACAGAAATTCTCCATTATGCATTTTTCCTAAGTACATCCTTAATGTCTTATATTTCTAAGTTACAAAAGTGCCTCACTTCATGTTCCTCTGCGCTGCTTCCCCAAACTTCCAATCAGGGAGAGCACATTGTTACACTTCATCACACATCTAATGTAGTTACTGAGGTGCAGTCTTGGCAAAGCCATTGAGGAGGAGCAGGGGCATGGCTTTTAATGCAGGGCTGTATAGTGGTGTATCAAGATATAGTCCTGGCTGGAACACATGTGTAAGAGTGGCTCCAGAGGACCCTAAAAGGAGCCACCCTATAGACAGTAATGGGTGAGAGGGATCTGGAAAGGATGTTTGTGAAGAAACAACAACTACGAACAAAGAGCACACAATAAGCAATGTGAGCACTGAGGTATGCTACATATATGTTGTTTCCTATAGGGTTTAGGTCCCGTTCACACTTGTGTGACTTTTCATGCCCCAAAGTCGCATGACAAGTCGCACCACAAGTTTACCAATGATAACCGTTCATATCTTTGCGACTTCCAGTCACAGTGACTTCAAAGTAGTTCCTGCACTACTTTCATGTGACTTGATTCAATTACTTCAATGTAAACCCGCAAAAGTTGCATGAAAGTCGCACCTGTGTGATATAGATGCGATTTGGGTGCGACTTGTGAAAAGAATGCGGGAAAAAAGTATGCAGCCTGGCAGGTCAGGAAAGAAGCAAGTGCCCACCCCCTCCTGAACCATACCAGGCCACATGCCCTCAACATGGGGAGTTGTTTTGGGGCAGGAGGGCTCTGCCCCCCCAAAACACCTTGTCCCCATGTTGAAGGGGATAAGGTCCCCTTCCCTACAACCCTGGCTGGTGGTTGTGGGGATCTGCAGGTGGGGGTCTTATCAGAATCTGGAAGCCCCATTTAACAAGGAGGCCCCCAGATCCCACCCCTCCATGTGACTGAGTATGGGGTACATAGTACCCCTACTCATTAATAAACAAAAAACATTTTGCACTGAACTCTCAGAATAACAAAAATGTCCAAACTGTACTAAACAGTCCAATTGACAAAATATAATGCAAAACACTGTGATATTTGGTTCAAGTGTTCAAGTGCTCGTATGTAGATAATCCGAAGACATCCTCCACCTTGTGACGTCACCAACATTAAAATATGGATGTGGCCTTATCGCAACAGGTAGACCCTCTATTACGGAAGGCCAGAAGCGCAATAGGAATTGGCAAATGCGGCGTGTCCCGGGGTCCTTCTGTGCAGATGATGTCCATCTCTCCAGCCAACCGTCCCACACTTTGAAGTAACCCGTCCAAGCACCCAGCAGTACCCAAAAAATAGTGTAAGGTATATTATTCCTGCGCTACCATGCGGTAGTAAAAGTGGTGAGGGGGGAAAAGCAGCTTGCACAGAATGGGGTCCAGCCTGGCCCCTGATACGGACGTAAGCTAACAAGTGGGAATGGTGCTGCGCTAATCCTTATATACGCACCAGTACATAGGTGAAATCATGCTAGGATATTGCTGGGTAGAAGGCTAATCGCCTGCGCTCGGTAAGCAATGTGAAATTAAGCTCAAAAAAACAATAAAGGTATAAACGTGCTGTGCTCAATTAAAAAATAAATACATGAATAAAATAGGTGAAGATAGCCAGACTACACATAAATAGTACTATATAAAAATATCAACATAAGTGTATTAAATCTGCAGTGTAAGCACTGCGCATATAGTGCAAAAAATAAATAAATATCTGAAGTATTGATCAAATAGAAACAAACTAAACCGCCAAAAGTGCAATGTTACAATGGATGTCCGAAGAGATCACAATGTCTGTGATAGATGCAATAAAGTGTCCAGTGCCAACAATAGGTGCTCACAGTTGTATGAAAACAATATTAAAGTTCAATAAAAAAGTGACTTGTGCATCAGCAAACAACTCCAATGCTTCATCAAATGTGCCTTACAGTGAGTGCAGGCAGCAGCTGGATTCTAGCATCACTTGCTTAAATAAGTGGAGAGTGCGAAGTGTATAAACCAGTCCTCTTCATGCAACAATCCTACAATGGTAGGTAATGGCCCCTTACCTCATTACACTGAGGCTACAGCATAAGGCAATCGGCGCTTGTGGTATCTCATGTGGGGGTAGGTCCTGGGTCCCGGACTGTCATTCATTATACCTCAGATCCACAGGGGGCATAGCAACATCACTGGGTGGCCCCTTCCCTTAGTTAATTAACCACTTGACCACTGGGCACTTAAACCCCCTTCCTAACCAGGCCAATTTTCAGCTTTCGGTGCTCTCACACTTTGAATGACAATTACTCAGTCATACAATACTGTACCCATATGAAATTTTTGTCCTTTTTTTCACACAAATAGAGCTTTCTTTTGGTGGTATTTAATCACCGTTGGGTTTTTTTATTTTTTGCGCTATAAAAGAAAAAAGACTGAAAATTTGGTAAAAAAATGAATTTTTCTTTGTTTCTGTTATAAAATTTAGCAAATTAGTAATTTTTCTTCGTAAATTTTGGCCAAAATTTATACTGCTACATACCTTTGGTAAAAATAAGTACAAATTGGTGTATATTATTTGGTCTTTGTGAATGTTAGAGAGTCCAAAAGCTATGGTGCCAATATCTGAAAATTGATCACACCTGAAGTACTGACGGCCTATCTAATTTCTTGAGACCCTAACATGCCAGAAAAGTACAAATACCCCCCAAATGACCCCTATTTGGAAAGAAGACATTCCAAGGTATTTAGAAAGATGCATGGTGAGTTTTTTTGAAATTGTCATCTTTTCCCACAATTCTTTGCAAAATCAAGATTTTTTTTTTTCTTTTTTTTTTTTCACAAAATTGTCATATTAGAAGGTTATTTCTCACACACAGCATATGCATACCACAAATTACACCCCAAAACACATTCTGCTATTACTCCCGAGTACGGCGATACCACATGTGTGAGACTTTTACACAGCGTGGCCACATACAGAGGCCCAACATGCAGGGGAGCACCTTCAGGCGTTCTGGAGCACCCAGGCCAATTCTTATATTTCTCTCCTACATGTAAAAATAATAATTTATTTGCTAGAAAATTACATAGAACCCCAAAACATTATATATATTTTTTTTAGCAAAGACCCTAGAGAATACAATGGCGGTTATTGCAACTTTTTATCTCGCACAGTATTTGCGCAGCAATTTTTCGAACGCGTTTTTTTGGGAAAAAAAACAGTTTTGTGCTTTAAAAAAAAATAAAACAGTAAAGTTAGCCCAATGTTTTTCCATAATGTGAAAGATGAAGTTACGCCGAGTAAATAGATACCTAACATGTCACCCTTCAAAATTGCACACTCTCGTGGAATGGTGCCAAACATCGCTACTTAAAAATCTCCATAGGTGACGCTTTAAAATTTTCTACTGGTTACATGTTTTGAGTTACAGAGGAGGTCTAGGGCCAAAATTATTGCTCTTGCTCCAACGTTCGCAGTGATACCTCACATGTGTGGTTTGAACACCGTTTTCATATGTGGGCACACGAACGTGGGCGCTTTAAACTTTTTTTTTTTTTTATTGTTTATTTTACTTTATTTATTTTAGTTTGACACTTTTTCCCCCCCAAAAAAATTTTTGATCACTTTTATTTCTATTACAAGGAATGTAAACATCCTTGTAATAGGAATATGGCATGACAGGTCCTCTTTACAGTGACATATGGGGTCAATAAGACCTCACATCTCACCTCTAGGCTGGGAAGCCTGAAATAAAAAAAAAAAAAAAAACGATCTTGGCTTCGATCGTAGCGGTGAGTCGGTAGAAGCACCGGAGGGTGGCGGGAAGGGGGGGGGCATCCCCTCTCGCCTCCCGTAAGAATGATCAAGCAGTGCAACAGCCACTATGATCATTCTTATGGTGTAGGGAATCGCTGGCTGAAAAAGCTGATATCTGAATGATGCCTGTAGCTGCACCCATCATTCAGATATCCCCGCTCAAAGTCAAGGACGTCATATGACTGTGGGCGGGAACTGGTTAAAAATTGCGGGGTATTGCAGAGTATTGCGGAGTAGTGCAGGGTATATTGCTGGGTATATTGCAGAGTATTGTGGGGTATATTGCAGAGTAGTGCCGTGTATAATGCAGAGTATTGCGGGGTATAATGCAGAGTATTGCGGGGTATAATGCAGAGTATTGCGGGGTATAATGCAGAGTATTGCGGGGTATAATGCAGAGTATTGCAGGGTATTATGCAGAGTATTGCAGGGTATTATGCAGAGTATTGCGGGGTATTATGCAGAGTATTGCAGGGTATTATGCAGAGTATTGCAGGGTATTATGCAGAGTATTGCGGGGTATTATGCAGAGTATTGCGGGGTATTATGCAGAGTATTGCGGGGTATTATGCAGAGTATTGCGGGGCATTATGCAGAGTATTGCGGGGTATTATGCAGAGTATTGCGAGGTATATTGCAGGGATGGCTGAGCATGGAGGGATGGATGGATGTGACTGCAATTGTCACTGAGCACCACTGTGGGCACTACACATGCAGCCCACAGCGGTGCTGCCATCCGATCCCTCCCCCTCTCCCCTCGCACTGTACCGATCGGTACAGAGAGGGGCGGGAGGAACCGGCGTCATGACATGACGCCGGTCTGTTGACATGTGATCGCTCTGTCATTTGACGGAGCGATCACATGGTAAACGGCCGCGATCAGCGGTCACGGAAGTTCTCGGGTGCGCGCCCCAGGGGGCGCGCGAGAGCAGTATTCTGGGAGGACGTCCCACGGACGTCCACCCAGAACTAGCCGACCGCGCTGCAGCCGTCTTTCGGCTATGGCCCGGTCGGCAAGTGGTTAAGAGCTGTCAGAGGGCTTTGCTGGCAGACAGCAGAAGCCACTGGAGGGTTTTTTCCTTTCTGATTGACAATGGATCTACACCGGGGGACAGTTTTTTGATTTTTGATTTTTTAATAAAGCAATTGTCAAAAACGTGTGTTTTGTTTTTATTTGTTTTTACACTTTTTTGGTGAATGAGTAGGGGTACTATGTACCCCATACTCGTTCACAAAGGGGGGCCTGGATCTGAGGGCACCCTATTTAAAGGGGTTTTCAGATTCTAATAAGCCCCTATGTGAGACCCCCACAACCACCAGCCAGGGTTGTTTAGAAGAGGCCCTTGTCCCCTTCAACATGGGGACAAGGTGTTTTGGGGGGGGCAGAGCCCTCCTGCCCCAAAACAACTCCCCATGTTGAGGGCATGTGGCCTGGTGTGGTTCATGAGGGGGCACATGCTTGTACCCCCTTTCCTGGCCTGCCAGGCTGTATTCTCAGATAAGGGTCTGGTATCGATTTTGAAGGGCCCTCACGTTGTTTTATTTTGTGGCATGGGGTTCCCCTTAAAATCCATACCAGATCCGAAGGGCCTGTTACAGATTGGGGCGGAGGGGCTTCAGGACATTTTTTTAAATTTATTTTTCATTGCCAGCTTACAGTTGATGAGTTGGCTGGCTTGGCTGGCTTTCCGGTCCGCTCCTAAACAACCAGCTATTCCTCACACAGAATTCAAATCGTTCTGAAAATTTTGAATTCCTTAGAAAATAAAGAAACCAAAGAAAACTAAACACTGCTCTATTTCCACCACAATACACCTTTGGTTATACCCCTTAAAATCAGGGCCGGTGCTACCACTAGGAAAACTAGGCAGCCGCCTAGGGCGCACTGCTGCCTAGGGCACCCGGGCCACTGGTGTTGCTACACTCTTGTCTCTGCAGCAGGCAACTAAGTCTCAGCATCAGCAGGCAGCCACCGCTCTGTTCGCACAAAGTGTCAGAGGTGCAGCGGAGGACTGTGTCTGTGTCCCGACTCCCAAATGAATGGAAGCAGGCAAACATTCTTTGATGGGAGCTGGTAGGCTTCATTTGATGGGCGCTTCATTAAAAAGGTGGGGCAAGGCACAGGGGGTGTAGTCAGGGGTGGAGCCAAGGGGGGTAGCAAAATGAGGTTTTGCCTAGGGTGTCAAAAATCCTTGCATCCAGCCCTGCTTAAAATATAGTGGTAAATTCCATATTTTGCTTGCTTCTATGGAAGTCAGGTTGAGGCAATTCCAGAGGTCCAAGGATAATGGGGGCCTAGCTTTCCCCAACCCCTGGCTGTACTACCTGGTAGTTGAGCTGCAGCAGCTGCTGAACGGCATGAATGGTATACCATCTGAGGGGGAAACACACACTGATTCCACATTAGCTGTGGCGTTACACTCTGTAGAGGCTCAGACTCTCTCGGAAACCCTTGAGGCCCAGCTCTTCTTAAATTCCAACAAAAGGTACCCCACGTACAGGTTACTACATAAGATTTGGTTAAAAGCAAAACAACTGCAAAGAGTGTCAGGATTTACTAGTCACAGCCCCATCTAGAATAACAATACTTACCCGGAACTGGCAAAGCTGCAGTGTGCAGCCCAGTGGTGTTACTCACCTCCGTCACATTTCAAACAATGGCAGGTTGCTCCCATTTGCCCAGATGGAAGCCAGATATGGATTGTCAAAATGTACTTCCCCTACCTTCAATTGCAGCACGCCATTAAAGTGCAAGCTTCCTTAGAGCAGACGGTGTTATTTCCCACTCCTCCTTTCAATATGATGCAGCAATCTACATCCACTAAAGGGTTCATCACCAGGTGCTATGCGATGCTGCTGCCAGAGTACCTGGAAAATTTTCCCAATACGGCTATGGAAAAATGGGCCACTAAAGGGTTCATCTCCAGGTGCTACGCAATGCTGCTGCCAGAGTACCTGGTTCCCAGCACTGGTTCCTCTAGTGCTGGGAACCAGTGACTGTCATCATATCTGTGAGCCCGACCAAAAGGATTGTGGGACTAATAGTCTGTTAAACCGTTGTGGGACATTACATCCGGACTACACATCCCAGGAATCTTTGCTACAACCCGAGGAGGCTCCTGGGAAGAACTATAAAAGGGTCAGGAGATCCGCCCGCGCGCTCTTCTTCCTGGGCCTTGCCGAGTGCACATCTCCCTGTGGCGGGAGGAGAGGCTATGACCTACCACGCGGTGATCAAATGATTCCAACCCGGCTCCAGAAGGCCTAACCCTGCCTGCAGTTCGTCAGACATCTATGTGGCACCCACCCAGCTGATCTACACTACGGTCGCCCGCACCTAGCAGCTGTGGGCCATCGCTGGTCGTTTTTCTGAAGGACGTCTCTTCCCGAGTTGCTGTCTGCAAGGCGTTAGCCAGTCTGGTCGTTGGTGAGAGGGCAATTGCCCATCTTTTGCAATCCTTCCCTGTTGCTTTATCTGAACACTGTGTACAGACACCTTTACCTTGGGAACACTTTACTGCAATTCTGTTTGGAACACTGTACATAGAGTACATAGACACCTTTACCTAAAACTACTTCAAAGAGTATTACTAGCCTGTTTAAGCCTTTTGGCTTACGATCACATCACTGTGCCTTATTGGATACAATCTAATGAGCTCCAACTGCCGGTAAAGACTATCAGGTCTGCATCTTGGACATTGCTGTTATTAACATTTAAAGGGCCCTATTCCGTCCCTATTCTGTCTGATCTCTCATTAGGATATAGAGGTTGAATAGACTGGCCTGGGATTCCCCTTTAGTGTGTGACTGCCTGTCTTACATAGTTAACCATTTACTGTTCTTACAGGTTATGCTCCAGGTGGTACCTCATTGTACATATATGTAAATTATGCTTTTGTGCTGTTGAACTGTTTCTAAGCTGTCTTGTCTGGGCTGTTATCCAGAACTCGGTTGACTAATTACCCTTCTTTGTGTATCAATACTACATTACTTACTCCAGTAGAAGCTTAGATAATATAAACATATTTGACTTGTGTGATGTGTCATTCAAAGATGTTGTAAAAGATGTCTGAACCCAGAGTGTCAGGTGGATTGGAATGTTCACAGGGTCATGGCGGTGCAGAAGAACAGGTAAATCCAAGCAGCCCTCAAAGGGGCTGTGCTACATTTAAATGTAACCCAAAGACTGTCCCAGCTATATATATTATTGCGGGTTCATCGTACCCAACTTAAATTGTTTACTCTTGGACTCTGCCCAGACCCATCGTGTGTGAGATGCAAGGGAGCTAATGGGGGCCTAATACATCTCCTTTGGCAGTGCCCAAAGTTGCACCACTTGGTGTGAGTTTAGTTTAAAGTACTGTTCTGCAGATGTCTAACGACTTTGTAGAGCACAAAAAAAACAATCACATTGGTCAAAGCCAAAGTGGTTATGAAATCCCACTCATCCAAAGTTGCATCAAAATTGCACCAAAGTAGCAGGGTAAAGACAGTGGGCAATGGAAATTGCACAATTTTTAAGTCGCACAAGTGTGAATAGACTCTTAATAACACGTAAACAACAACAAAAAAATATAATAATAATAGTAAGGCTACATCACAGTGAAGTGGGCTTAATGCCTGATCACTTAGATCAGAGGAAATTTGCCAAGATTGAACTGTGGTGCTGGAGAAGGCTCCTGTGCATTCCATGGACAGCAAACATAACAAACAACAAATACTAGAGCACATAAAAGCAGAGGTTTCACTGGATGGCAATATTACAAAATTCAGACTCACATATTTCTGACATGTAATGCAATCCAACTCACTGGAGAAGGCCATTAGAAAGCCAGGCCACCAAAGAACCTATTGGTTAGCACCATAAAAGCAAACACCAGCCAGAACATGAAACCAATAAAAGAAGCAGTACAAGATCAAGAAATGTGGAACTGGCCCATAAAATCACTAAAAGTTGGACACAAGCAAACAGATAATCTCATCATCATCACTCACTGCAGATTGACTGTAGACTCGCACTAATATTACCCGCTCCCAGGAGGTACAAAGCACCCCTGATCATCACTCTGCCTTTCTTATACACTCATTTGCCATTTAGGCAAACCATTCATAAGAGCTCACTGACAAAGTGTTGGAGTTTGTAAGTCTGAGGCTAGGTTCACACATTTGCGGTGTGAATTTCAGGTCAATTTTCACAGAGAATATCCAAAGCAGCTGTTCAGTGGTTCAGCTGTGATTTCATATATGGTTCAGATGCGAATTTTCAGAGCCGGCGGCCACCAGCATCTTTAACAACAGTTGATTGTTAAGGAGTGGGCCAAGAGCCCAGCAGCCGCGTCCTTAACAGCCGATGACTGATCAGCTGTCAGCTGAGAGCTGAATGTAAACCAAGGAATTGTCGGCAATAAAATTTGAGAAAAAAACAGCATAAGGGCCCCCCCAATCCATGCCAGGCCCTTTGAGTCTGGTATGGATTTTAAGGGGAACCCCACACCAAAATTTAAAAAAATGCATATAGGGCCCCCCAAATCCATACCAGACCCTTAAGATTTTGAGGGGAAGGCCACGCCAATTTTTTTTTTTAATGGCGTGGGGTCCCCCCAAAATTTATACCAGAGCCTTATCCAAGCATACAGCCTGGCAGGCCAGGAAAGGGGGGGGTGTGAGCTTGCCCCCCCCCAACCATACCAGGCCACATGCCCTCAACGTAGGGGGTTCTTTGTGGTGATGGAGACAAGTTCATGGGGACAAGGGCCTCTTCTCCACAACTGCGGGCGGGGGGCATTGTACCTCTACTCATTCACCAAAAAAGTCTCAAAAATAAATAAAAACAAAGAGACAGTTGTTGACAATTTCTTTATTAAAAAAGAAAAAAAAGGGCCCCGGGGTAGATCCAGTGTCAATCATGGTGAACGATGCCACGACCGAAAAAAAAAAGCTCTGTACCTGTCACTGGCTCCCGCCAATTGACAGCCCCACCACCTAAGGGGCGGGGTCACCTGGCGATGATTTTAAAGTGGACCTCCAGATTTTGATAAGCCCCTCACCCGCAGACCCCCCACAACCACTGGCCAGGGTTGAGGGGAAGAGGCCGTTGTCCTCATTAACATGGAGACAAGGTGCTTTGGGCGGTGCCCCCTACCACAAAGCACCCCCCCATGTTAAGGGCATGTGTCCTGTTATGATTCAGGAGGAGGGCACTCGCTCGCCCCCCCCCTTTCCTGGCCTGCCAGGCTGCATGCTCGGATAAGTGTCTGGTATCGATTTTGGGGGAAACCACAGGCAATTATTTTTTTTTCTAATTTTGGCATGGGGTTCCCCTCCAAATCCATACCAGACCCAAAATTAAAAAAAAAAAAAACAGCGTGGGGTTCCCCCTAAAATATATACCAGACCCAAAGGGCCTGGTATGAATGAGGGTGACCTCCATGCTTTATTTTTTCTTAATTCGTGTTCAAAACTGATGACATGTGCGATTCAGAAGCATTCCCATAAAAGGCACTGAGCCTGAAATTTGCATCTGAACTGCACAGCGGTGCTAGGAAAACACACAGGACTCTTTTTAAAATTCTCACAGAATTTGCACTGCCACTGCACCGCAGATATGGGAATGGGCTCTACAGAAAGCTGGTTTGGGTCACATGTCATGCGAATCCAATGTGATTCAAAATGCATCCAATTCGCATATACAGTATGTAAATGGAGCCTGAATGTTTTGTAAAGGAATGAGTAATGTTGGAGGATCTGCTCTTAGAATTTGCTGCTCTGTATTTTACAAATGCATTTGCCCTTAAACACACCTGCACCCATAAGGGCATCAGTATCAGCAAGAATGCACACACAGAAATGCATGCTCACATGCAATTTATTATTTGCCGTAACTATGTTGATTCTTCTAACAATCATCATAGTGAAGGAACTGATTGCTAAGCATATTAACTAAATTGTGTGACGACAAAATGCAGCCAACACAGAAAAAAAAAACAATTAAAGGCTTGTGATGGAAATCACTACAGTCAATAAAGCAGAGCTAAACTCCACGATACTTACTTATCCTTCAACAGGTCCAAAGTCCCTCATTGGGCCCTCATCCCTTCTTCCAGGTGCTGGAGTGCGGCAGTCTTAATGGGCCGACACATAAATACATCACTCCTGCACATGTGCAGAAGTGTAGTCATCCCAGCACACAAGCACAGTGTCCGAATGTAAACCGAGCTGCAATTGCACAGCTCAGTGTATATTCCAAAGAAGACTGTGAGCAGGCAAGTGGGCTTCTTTTAAGGCAGAAGAAAAACGCAATGTCTCTTCTGCATAAGGAGCCTGTCTGCTGCTAGTTGTTTAAAGTGGGACTTTAGTTCCACTTTAAAACTAAATATCCCTGAAAAGTCCATCCACCTTGTCTCAGCAGTCAGCAGCAGAGAGAAGGACAGAGCTCCTCTGCCAGATCCTGCGCTTCTCCATGCAGCCACGCAGAGGATTATCTCTGCCCCCCCATGTCAGCAGTCAGCAGCAGAGAGGAGGATAGAACTCCTACTACAGATGCTGCACCTCTGTGCAGCCACAGCACGCTCTCATCTGTGCCTCCCGTGGTTTCAGCATTCAGCAGACTCCAGCAGCTGACTCCAGCCCTCCTCTGGTCTTCCTCCAGACCTTGCACGTTTTACTTACAAGCTCCGCCCCCAACTTCTTCGCGGCAGCAGAACAAGATAAGGGCGATGCACTGTGATGTAAGGGAGGGTGGGGGACTCTTGACTTCTGATAGTGGGAGAGGGGGGAGCTCTTGACATTTCATGTAAGGGGGGATGGAGTGCTCTGAATATCTAGTCTTACAGACACAAGCGGCCCTTTCAGGGCAACCATAATGCGGATGCCGCCCACAATGAAATTGAGTTTAACACCCCTGGTTTAGACAGATAACTAAAGTAGTAGAAGAGCAATGTTAACAAATAAGAACAAATAATTTGCAACAGCCGCTCAGAATTCAGTTCAGCACAAAGATCTCTGCGGGATTGGTTTTAGTCACTATCATTTTCACATTACTCTTCAGTTTACAAATAATTCTTAATTGTATTTCTAACATTGGTAGGTGAATATATATTACACGCACTGAGCCTTAATAACATAAAAAAATACCAATGGCATTGTGTAAACCACAGCAGAAATCACCTTTCAGCTTTTTGAACCATGTAATTAAATAATACAGTTTTTACTTGCAATAGACTTGATACTTATGAGTTAGAGATTATGTACATATCTCGTTCATGTTATCCGTTGAGTAAATTCTCCAAGCACTGGTAAAAATAATTGGATAACATAACAGCTCATGTAGCATCTCATTCATTTTGCCCTGAATTTATCAGTACTATGGAGAAATGATCTTGCCTTGTAAAACAATGCCTGCATTTCCCTGTGTACAAATGTTTCATAGTCTAGGGTAGCTCTCATTAGGATACACTCATCGATTCTCTGTAATAAGTAGGTCTCTATAGACATGTAAGTATAATTTTTTTTTGTGCAGGTAATCATAAGCATACAAAGTGAATTTCTATCAAACACAGATCAGAAAGGTGTTTATTTCAACTTTTTGACTACTAAGTAATATTTTTGGAGTGTGGGATTAGAAAGTTACTATCCAGAAATAATGGTAAATGCTGTTATGTCTATAACAAAAGGCTGCTTACAAACTGACCCTTAAATAATATTAAACATAATTTTAAATTATAGCAGCTAACTGCTCACATAAATTAAAAAATAGATACATTTCCTATTACATGCCCAGACAAAATAACTACTGTGCAATTATTATTACATTTAGGGGTCTATTTCTAAAACATTTGTTGCATAAATGCCAGAAAGGTTCATGCAAACTGAACTAAATTTTACTGTATGTCTTTGAATAGATTAATTCTTGTATCATCGGCTCCATCTAGTGGCCACAATGCAGCATAATTTCTCATGGAGGTATTTAAAGTGGTTCAAAAGGGTGAAGGTTATTTAAGTTCATGCATTCTATGCATGAAGGTAAAACACCTTCTGTGTGCAGCACCATCCCCCCCCCCCCCCCCCCCCAATACTCACTTGAATTCCATTGCAATCCAGCAATGTACACGAGTGTCTCGACTCTCCGGGGACTCTCCCTCCTCATTGGCTGAGACAGCAGCAGGAGTCATTAGAGTTATTGGCTCCCGCTGCTGTCAATCACAGCCAGTGAGCCAATGAGGAGAAAGAGGGGGCGGGGCCGAGCCACAGCTCCATGTCTGAATAGATACGCACAGCAACAGCTCGGGAGCGTGCCTGCTTGGGTGCCCCCATTGCAAGCTGTTTGCACTGGGTGCACTCAACAGGAGGGAGGGGCAAGGAGTGCCGATGAGGGACCTGAGAAGAGGAGGATCAGGGCTGCTCTGTGCAAAACCACTTCACAGCAGGTAAGTATGACATGTCTGTTTTTGTTTTTAAATCGGTGCCTTTAATATCACTTTAAGAAAACTATGCTGCATTTTGGCCACTAAATGGAGCTGATGATACAAGAGTTAATTTATTAAAAAACACACTGAAATTTTGTTCAGTTTGCACAAATCTTTCCGACATTCGTACAACAAATGTTTTATAAATAAACCCCTTAAAATAAACTTCCACGTGTAATGTGTGCTATTTGCCACCTACCTACTTTGTTATGTATTCTAATACTGGGTCCGTCCATATTTCTGCCTTTGCAATGAATGCTGGGCTTTCTACACAGAAAGAGAAGGTGAGCAGGTTGCAAGCCAGAACTGAACAGGAGCGAAGCCATGTCTGTATTAGTGTCATTACCTATCATATTGCCTTCTTCATCTATTTTGTATGCAGCTCACCATATTGGAGGAAGTGTCCTTGGGGACATGTGGAAGGATAAGCTTTTTCTTTCTAATGCCACCACTAGTAGTATCAGAAATTTAGGTTTGTGAGAGATTCCAGATCTGTGATTGGATAGTGAGGGAATAGCAAATCACTGCTCACTTCTGCAATCCGCACACTTGGAGTGTCAGATGCACATTAATATGTAAAGAACTAACGATCATTGGCTTACACATTTGCCCCACATTCTTTGGGTCTGTATTTTGGTTTTCAGGGGAAACACTGTACGGGCCTGACAAGGGGGGTGTTTACACACACTCCTGGTTGCTGCAGCCACTGGGAGTGTGTGTATACCTGACATGCCGACTTCTGGTTGTCAGACTTACACACACACACACGTATGAACGTATAGTACACATTAGGTATGCTTACTAACAAAAATGTTGGTTGCAATGCACATGTTACATGTTACGCCAAGCATGCTAGGGTGAAAGCAATAATTCTCTCACCAGACTTCCTTCGTAATGCTAAACTGATGACCTGTAGGGGGCTTTTAAAGGTTCACCTATGGAAAATATAGGGTACTGAAGTTTGTTGCCATTTCACAGGCGTACGCAAATTTAAGGTTTGACATGTTGGGTATCTATTAACTCAGTACAACCTCATCTTTTATATTTTACTAAACAATTGAGTAAGTTATTGTGTTTGTGTGCACTAAAATTCTGTGAATATTGTTTAGACTGGAACTACCACTATTTTATACTCTAGGGTGTCTGCTTTCAGAAATATATAATGTTTTTGGGGTTGCATGCCCAATCGGCGGCAATTGCCGGCAATGGCACCATCCTAATCAGTGCGATGCCGCCTTTGCAGCACCGCACTAATTCCCAAAAGTAGTTTCTGTACTACCTTTGCTGATTTGGGGGTGCGATTTCCATTGACATCTGTGCAGAAACCCACACAGATGTCTCTGAAATCACTCCCCGAAGCTGGGACTGACATGCAGGAATGAAATTGTGCGACTTCAGCTGAACTCACACAATTTAATTCCGGCAGTTAGTGTGAACCTAGGCTAAAGCGGGCTTGTACCATAAGAGACCAAGGTACTATTTTAAAAATACCTATAAGTATGATGTAATCCCTTAATGCTGCCTCCCGGTGGCCCTTTAATTGGGCTTTAAAATTTAGGAGGCAGTGTGGTTTCTGTATCATTTGACCACTGTGATTATCTCTCATGGGGGTTGCATTGATTGGGAGCCTGTCCTGTGACTCCTGATCAGAAACTTTGACCGAGCACTGGAAGCAGTCACAGTGGTATGAACATGTTAGGGTGACAGGGTGGTCATCACGTCCTCCATGTTTCCTTCCTTGTTGGGTGCCAAGCGAGGGTCACATGAGTGGCCTACCCCGGGTGGGTTCTTCTGGGTTACGCTAGGTACAGGGTCACTATATTACACATGGGGTACCTTCATCAATTCCCTGGGACAAGGCTGAGGCTGCCATGGAGAAATACTCAACCTTAAAGCGGGCTTCTACTTTTAGAGATGAACGTACACCATGTACACTTGCACTGCAACTGTTCTCCAGTTAACTCTTGGTTCCCTGTGACAGTGTACACCTTCACTGTAACTTGCATTTAGCAGGAACATGCTGAGCTCTGTCCGCATCCACCTGTCCAGCATTTTCCACTACTACTCCCCAGTAGCGGAGTGGGCCCCGCCATGCACTGTGCAGGCTCCACACGTGCACTTAACTTAACTCTTGGACTTCCATGCCTCTGTACAATATGGGAACCTCTGCAGCGCCAATCCACTCCTGTTGCTCTGGGAGACAGACCACTGACGGAAGGAGTGCAGACAATATCTCCCTCACTGATAGAGGCAGTTCCACCTATAACAGGTACACGCTACTGACAGGCTGCTTGTTAAACTTCTGTTAACTTAGGTAACCACTTGTAACTTCACATTACTCCACTTCACACCAGTCTTTATACCCCAATGTGCTGAGACCCACTCGAACTATGTGTGTGTCGGTTACTTGCAATACACCCCTATTAGTAACTTTAGAGCAGGCAAGGACAATGTTTCAATACTTTACTTAAGAAAAGTGCAAAACGAACATTCCAAAGTTCAATATACAAGTACAAGGTTTTCCTACATCCCTACTCCTAACTACAGGCTTGTGCTGCCCCGACATACTTGCAAAACAGGTGAAGTCCAAGCAATTACACAAATACCACTTATATATATGGTTTTAAGCTCTTGTTGAAAGGGCAAAGATTGGCATTCATCAGAACACAGTACCAGCCAAAGTTCTGACTGAACTGTTGACTCATCTCTACTGTCTGGCTATTTTCTTTTGCTTCTGGATTCTGTATTTATTTCAGATTAATCTCAGTTTTATCATTTTCTTGCTCCCTACCCTAATGTTTACCTGGTAACAGACTGTTGAATGTTGAATGTTGTTTCACCACCAGCCGTAAACTTCAATCTGTCGCAACTCCACGCATCTCAAGGTAGCAGGAAAACTGGGGTAGAGACACAGAAAAAAGCCTTGGAGGCAGGAGACAAAAAGTTGACAGGTTCACTTTAAATATGATTGATGAGCAAATAATCACATTAAAATTTGTTTGATCTAGCATTTTTTTTAAAAATGATAAAATGTTGCAATATTGGTAGAAACGGTTAACTTGGAAATGACCTTTGGCTTTGCTTGTAAGCTTTAGGAAATTGGCTGCTGTAGGGTTTTTTTTCATCTGTATTTGTCTGGTTTGGGGATACTGTCTTATAAGAAAGATAAATCTTACATAGATGAGGCTGCATCCTCTGCAAAACAGGGTCACAATCCAGCGGCCCCTTCCACAGCTATTTATTCTGTTTGTATAAAATACCAATAGACAAAGCACAGAATGTTTCGGTGCTCAAAAATTGCCAAGCCCTCAGGTCAAGGGAATTCACGTTAAATGCTCGACAGACAATGTATTTCATAGAGCGAAAGCGCTACTTAAGCAATAATGCTGAGACAATTTATCTTGCAAACTTTTATAGGCGGCAACATTGCGTTCTCGCCCCCAAAATTGACACACTGCTGGTATAATTACATAACCCATTTACCACTAGATCTGGCTTTGCAATTAAATTCATCAGCAAGCTTTTTTGTAAACATACAATGAACTCAATTTTATATAAAGCAATTGCAGTTCCAGAAGAAGAAACAAACCATCATTACTTTATAATCAACATTAACTGATGTTGTTTTCCTGTGTTTGGAACACACCTCAAGAGTAAGTCAGCAAAATCCCATTGACTTTAATTGTTTTGCACTGGGTTGCATTTCTTTGGATCCAACATGTCCTATTTAGTTGCTTTGAACTGCAAGCAAAGAAAGTCGAACATGGCTTTTTCTTGTCAAACTCTTTTTTTCGTTTGAATGCAGTGTATGTGTCTTAATAGAAAAAATAGCACTTGATTCAAGTGTGAGTCAACATGAACATTTAGGTTGCCACCTTTTCTGAGAATAAACACCAACCTTTTTATCTTTTTCCTATTAATAATATTGATCAGCCAAGCCAGTAGCCAAGCCAGTAAAACACCACTTGGGTGGCAGTCCTAGGTTAGACAGCCTGCCTTCCTTCTCCAATGTCTCATTATCATGTTGCAAAAACAGATAAACTATTAACAGGAAATGAAAGGTGGAACCATTGCTCACAGTATCTAGTCTTATCCATCTGTTTTTGTTTTTATTCTGAACTAGAAAAACATTTACTGGAATCGAACTGTTGTAGGTAGAGATGAGCTTCAAGTTCAAGTCGAACATGAGTGCCAAATTCGAGCGGCGCGTCATGGCCCATAATGCACTGCGTCATCGCAGTGGTTTGCTGGCTAAAAATTGGCCAAGCATGCACTTGGCTAATCACAGCGCCGTAAGCAAACAGAGCCATAATTGGCCAAAGGCATGGTGCCTTTGGCCAATTATGGCTCAGGGGATTAAGTACACGCCCCACACTATATAAGGCCGCCTGCACATCGGCTGTGTGTAGTGTGTTCCTGTGTTCAGAGAGAGAGTGTCATTTAATTTCATTTAAATAGATTGATCAGACAGTTGATTCAGTTAGCTCCAGTTTATTTAGTATATATATACAGTCCAGGCTTTGTATATATATATATATATATATATATATATATATATATATATATATATATATATATATATATATATATATATATGTAGTGGTCACATTTTGTTATTTAAATTAATGGTATGTTATAGCTTAGCATCTGGCGCCATCTAGCAGCCAAAATATGAAAGGACTGCATCTTTATTTTTCATGGTTCAGGAAGTTGACATGGAAGTGTTTTGTTTGTTTACATTGGACATTAACTTGACCTACCCATAATGGCCTTTAACTCCCATGAACATCAGGAGAACAGAACTGCATTGTGGGGAGACTAAAAAAGGGCTTGGCGCGGCCATATTAAATCTCTTGGAAACGCATGGCCAGCCTGGAAGGATCTGTGTGAGGTCTCCAGCACAGCGGGGCCTACCTCCATGGAAGAGCGATTCGAGCAGCAATACTGCGACACACCAGTGAGCTGGGCTGACGGCGGGGCAAGACTGGGAAGGAGCCAGAGGAGCCTGTCGGAGCCATCTGAGAGTGTCGGAGCGTCTCGTGGTGTGGAGCGGAGCAGCGCAGAGGTGCTGGCCGACCGGAGACCGAACCCTGTACATCAGAGCGGAACCTTCTGACAACACTGTCCTGGTTCGGTGAGAGGGCTGTTGCCCAAAAAGTTTCCATGATGCACTTTTACACATTCATCTGTACAATACAGAGTTGCTGGGATCCATAGTCCCACAAGCAAAGTCAAGAGGATTAGACTGAGCTAAAATTAGGCCCAGGCCTGTGTCTCATTGAGGATTTGGTACTGTGTCATTGGCCTCAGTAGATAGCTGCAGTACTGCTTTATCATAACTTTGATATAATATCCAGCTCGCTTTTATCGGGAGTCATTAACCATTGGATTACAAATTCACTTTATTAATTGCTAGCAGAAGAAAGAAGAAAAGAAGGACTGTCTAATAAAACACAAGGCTTTCTGTTTCATTGCCATATTAAGTTTACTGTGATACCAGATAATGGGAGCTCCCTAAATATTGTACTATACTTCATTAAATCAGCATTTGATTTCCTTATAGTTACAAAGCGTGCAAAGGACAGGACAGTGCTCATAGTGAAATCAAGTCACTCTGCCATTATCCTATTTTCTTTAGCACATTACTAGCAAGTTATTTCAAACACATTACTTCTGTATAATATCTTTGTAAGCTGAAGTCAGTTGACTGTCAGACTACGTTGGTCTGACAGTACAACTATTGTAGTGTTTTTACTTTAAAGCAAATACAGTAAACCAAGTTCTTGTTTAAGTATTCCTGTGTGTAGTGTTGCCTTCTTTGAATTTACATACCAGGTGCAAGTCGGAGGCTAAAGGTGAAGACAAAAAGGTATATGAAATATATATATATATATTGTGAAGTTGTCTTTAATTCTAGTGCACACTGGTATTACATTACAGCTGTGTCAGGGGATTGAGTCTGTGCTGTTACACATAATAGAACCCGAAGTGTTAGAGGTAAGGGTAGCTCCGAGGGTCTGGGATGGTCAGTGGGAAAACGAACAACTTAGCAGCTCCTACTGGGGTAGTGCGCTTCATGGAGGTCCCACTGAGATTTCCCAACTGGAATGCCCGAATAGGCCAGGAGAGGAAGTCATGAGCTCAGCCGCGGCCACTCAGTGGAGTCAAGAATTTGGGGGTGTAGCCCAGAAGACCACTATACTGAGACTCCCAGGTGACCCAGGGCTGTGTTTTGGCCTAGGCCGACAAGGCCTAGGCCTAGGGCGGCACTTTGCGGGGGGCGGCAAAAAAAGCCCCCCGCATGAGAGAAAGTCCCCCCACCCGATTCCCAGCTCCCGCGGCCGCCCCCGCACACATGCAGCCCACGGCGGCCGCCTTGCTGTAGCGGCGCTGTTGTGTATGGCATGAGAGTGGAGGGGCGTGTGTATGGGCATGCTTAGCAGAGCTCACGCCCCTCCACCCTCTGACAAGCACACCCATACACAGCAGCGCCGCCCGCTACAGCAAGGCGGCTGCCGTGGGCTGCATGTGTGCGGGGGCGGGCACGGGAGCCGGGAATCAGGAAGACGGGTGGGGGGACTTTCTCTCATGCGGGGGGCGGCGTGTGACTCACGCCCCCATAAGCGGCCGATGACTGGCGGAGGTGGAGCCTTATGCTCCGCCTACCCTCCTCCACACTGCTTGACTCTTCTCCTCGGCACAGCAGGTAAAGTTATTGAAAAAAATTATAAGAGTTTTATGGGAACAGTGTTGGCATTTGATGGCACAGTGGCTACAATTGATGGGGCACAGTGACAGCGTTTGATGGGGCACAATGGCTGCGTTTAAAGGCACAGTGGCTGCAAATGATGGGGCACAGTGACAGCGTTTGATGGGGCACAATAGCTGCATTTAAAGGCACAGTGGCTGCAAATGATGGGGCACAGTGACAGCGTTTGATGGGGCACAATGGCTGCGTTTAAAGGTACAGTGGCTGCAAATGATGGGGCACAGTGACAGTGTTTGATGGGGCACAATGGCTGCTTTAAAGGCACAGTGGCTGCAAATGATGGGCACAGTGACAGCGTTTGATGGGGCACAATGGCTGCGTTTAAAGGCACAGTGGCTGCAAATGATGGGCACAGTGACACGTTTGATGGGGTACAATGGCTGCGTTTAAAGGCACAGTGGCTACAATTGATGGGGCACAGTGACAGCGTTTGATGGGGCACAATGGCTGCATTTAAAGGCACAGTGGCTGCAAATGATGGGCACAGTGACAGCGTTTGATGGGGCACAATGGCTGCGTTTAAAGGCACAGTGGCTGCAATTGATGGGGCACAGTGACAGCGTTTGATGGGGCACAATGGCTGCATTTGATGGCACAGTGGCTGCAAATGATGGGCACAGTGGCTGCATTTGGTGGGCACAGTGGCTGTGTTTGGTGGGCACAGTGGCTGCGTTTGGTGGGCACAGTGGCTGTGTTTGGTGGGCACAGTGGCTGCGTTTGATGGCACAGTGGCTTCGTTTGATGGCACTGTGGCTGCGTTTGGTGGGGCACAGTGTCTGCGTTTGGTGGGCACAGTGGCTGCGTTTGATGGGGCACAGTGTCTGCGTTTGGTGGGCACAGTGGCTGCAATTGATGGGCACAGTGGTTGCGTTTGGTGGGCACAGTGGCTGCGTTTGATGGGGCACAGTGTCTGCGTTTGGTAGGCACAGTGGCTGCAATTGATGGGCACAGTGGCTGCGTTTGGTGGGCACAGTGGCTGCGTTTGATGGAACAGTGGCTGCATTTGATGGGGCACAGTGAGGCTGCAATTGATGTCTTTTTTTCTGAATTTCTTAGTTTGTTTGCACCCCCCCAAAAATTTTGAGCACCAGCCGCCACTGGCATGTGCAAAGTGCTCCATGCATGCTAAAATCAATGCAAACCCTTTAAACAGTCCACATTTAGTTGCAGTCAACAGGGAGTGGGGAAGGGTACCTGTTCCCCCCTCCCCCCTGAAAGGTGCCAAATGAGCCTAAAGAGGAAGGGGTGTGGTTTACAGATGATAGGGCGGGTCTTAAACAGGAAGGGGTGTGGCCTCGGCAGCAAGGGGTGGGTCGTATTTAAATTAGGGGGGTGCATGAGTTTAGTCTGGCCTAGGGCAGCACAAAACCTAAATACACCACTGAGGTGACCAATGGTTTGATAGAGAGGTGCAACTATTAATGCGGAAAGCAATGCCTGGACAAGGTTGCTATTTGCTAGACTTGAAGCAGAATGTACAGGAAGACTTTACTTACGCCCTCTTAGAGTGGAAAGAAACCACCCCAACAGAGTTCCAGGGAGGAATGGTGAGCCTAACTGAGGGCCTGGATGAAATGGTAATCCCAATCCAAGAATCAGAAGAACAGCCACCTGCAACACCACCAGGGAGTCAGTTGGCAAGGAGTTCAGAAAGAGACAGCCCAAACTCTGCAAGTCCGGGGTTAGGAGAGAACCTAGAGCCCAAGATGCCACCAGCATCCTTTTATCTAGACATGAGTCGTCTGGTGGACAGCTTGATACAAAGCCACCAGACATCCATGAATGAGAGGTACCGGAAGCTACCCATATTCTCCGGACGAATACCGAGGCCAGAGGGGGAGGAAGATTTTGAGAGTTGGATGGATCAGGCCATGGAGGATTGGAATGTCCCAGGACACTTGGCGAGAAGACGAATAAGTGAGAGCTTGCTAAGTCCAGCAGCTGATGTTATTAGGAGTCTTTGGAGAGGGAAGCCAGACTGTGATGCTAAAGGCTACATTACAGCCCTCTATGCTGTGTATGGGAAGAAAATTTACCTGATCTGATGCATCGGTTTGAGCACACTCGGGGCACAAGCCAAGAGCTCAAGTGAACGAGTGGATAGCCGGAGATGCTATCAGTGAGGAGATTTTGGGCATCTTCAGGCCCTTTGCCCACAGAAAGACTCAGATGCTGCATTACTGAGGGAATTGATCAGGATGTTGAAGATGCTATTGAAGGAGCAGCCAGCGGAAAACTTCAGAGGGTCTCAGTGAAGTAGCCAGATGAGAACCCTGCAAAAGAACAGAGCTCAAAGAGTTATGAGAGAAAGATGTTGGAAGGGAAAGAAAGAAAAGAGAGGAAGTCCCAGAGTCTACGGAAAATGGGTGAATGGACAAGTAACCCGACACCTGGGTCAGAGGACCGGGAGCAGAAAGTCAATGCTTCACCAGTTACTAAAACTCCAGTTGGGCCTTGTCAGGATGCTAGCGGGGGGACCCTCTCCGAGAACACTGCTAAAAGAAACTCTAACACTGCGCCTAGGATTGGCGACCAAAACTCTCAACCTAAAAATAAGAGACTAAAGAAGAAGAACCGCCTTGTCAATGAGAGGGGACAGTCTGAGAGTTTTCCCGAAAGGCTAGTAGGACCATCCCCCATTGTGTCTGTACAGATAGAAGGAGTTTATACACAGGCTCTACTAGATACAGTAGCACAAGTTATTCTGTTGTATCAGGATTTTTATGACAGACACTTAAGTCATATTCCCATCCCAAAGTTGGAGGAGCTCGAGATCTGGGGGATCGGAACCATCCGATGCCCTTACGATGGGTATATCCCCATACAAATATCTTTTGGGCCAGCGGCTGTAGGAAAAGAAGAAACCTTTGATATGCTGGCGGTGGTGTGCCCCAGACCCCCTGGAGCCAGGCGAATTCCATGCTGGTGGGGACGAATACGGATCTAGTGCGAAGGCTGCTGTTTGCTGTTCTAGACACTGAAGGGGGTAACACTCACAAGATCCACCCACAATTACAACAAGCCTACCGTCGAGTGGTCAGAGAGAAAAAAGCCCAGAGAGGAGAAGTGGGGCGGTTGTGGAGCTTTGAGGGTAAAGCGAGGACACTATGGCCGGGAGAGGTTGCTCAAGTGAAGGCCACTGTAAAACTAAAGTGGGATCAGCCGGGACCATTTGTAGTCTTTGAAACGGATGAGAAAGCCCAAACAAGAGGACTGGAGATGGTTCCTGAATTGGTTCCCACCTGGGATCTGTACCAAAGAAGGAAAAGAGTGCCCATCCAACTGAAGAACATGACGGACCAGCCCATCATGCTGAGGCCTTGGATGCTAGTGGGACAAGTTAGTGTGGCCAATCCTTTGCTCCCAGAAGAGGTGAAGGGCGAGAAAGATGGTCAAGGTCTGGAAAGGGAGCTACAGCACTGTGCAGAGAACTTGCCTTCTCAGTGGCAGGAAAGGGCGAAATACCAGTTTTAGAGGTGGTAGAAGTTGCTCGCTCAAAATTATTTTGATGTAGGGTGTGCCAAGAGTGCTAAGCACACGATTCACCTCCAGGAAGACAACCCATTCCGTGAGAGAGCCCAGCGAGTACCGCTTAGCGACCTGGAAGACCAAGAATCCAGGAGCCCATACGTTTCCCCCATCGTAGTGGTGAGAAAGAAGAATGGGTCCCTTTGCATGTGCATTGATTACCGCACTCTGAATCGGTGCACGATACCTGATCAATATACCACCCCTCGCATTGAAGATGCATTGTAGTGTCTTACAGGGGCCAAGTGGTTCAGCGTGTTGGACCTAAAGAGTGGGTATTACCAAATTCCCATGCATCCGGTGGATCAAGAAAAAAACACATTCATATGCCCATTGGGGTTCTACGAGTTCAGCCGGATGCCTCAGGGTCTGTCGGGGGCCCCCGCCACTTTCCAACACCTTATGGAGAGGACGGTCGGAGACATGAACCTGGTGGAAGTTTTGGTGTATTTGGATGACATCATCATGTTCGGGAAGACCCTCGAAGAACATGAGACCCGCCTGGAGAAGGTGTTCTCCCGGCTATGTGAGGAGGGGTTGAAGCTGTCGTTAGAAAAATGTCAGTTCTACCGGACCTCGGTTACATATTTGGGACATGTAGTCTCAGCTGGAGGAGTTGCCACTGACCCGAAAAAGTTGGAAGCTGTTACCAGCTGGCCCCGGCCAAGAACAGTAATGGAGTTGAGATCCTTTTTGGGGTTCTGCTCTTACTATAGAAGGTTTATGGAGAATTTCACCACTATTGCCCGACCCCTCAATGAGTTGTTGCAAGGTAACGGAAGAAGACGAAGGGTCAGGGTTAAAGATGAAGAAGGGCGGCATTCGAAGAAAAGGAGAATCTGTACAGGATCAGTGGACTCACTCGTGTGAAGAGGGGTTTAAGAAACTGAAGAAGAACCTGACAGAAGCTCCCATGCTGGCTTATGCTGACCCCAGTTTGCCTTATGAGTCACATGTAGACACCAGCAGAGATGGATTGGGAGGGGTGTTGTATCAGCATCAAGCTGGGAAGCTGAGGCCTATAGCTTATGTGAGTAGGAGCCTTGCCCCCTCGGAAAAGAATTATCTGGTGCATAGGCTGGAGTTTCTGGCCCGCAAGTGGACGGTGGTCGACAAATTGAGAGACTATCTGTATAAGGAGGATTTCACAGTAAAAACTGACAACAACCCCTTGACTTATGTTCTGACCACTGCCAAGTTGGATGCCACTGGACACAGATGGATAGCAGCGCTGGCTGGATTCCGGTTTAGTCTGAAATACCGGCCTGGAGTGGGGAACCGAGATGAAGACGCGCTGTCTCGAAGACCACACAGACAAGAAGAAGACCCAGCGGAGTGGGCCTGTGTGAGTGAGGAGGGAGTGCGGGCTCTGTGTCAGGGTCTGGAGAAGGAAGGAATTGGAAGGGTGGCTGCCGAATACATAGGGATCATCCATTAGTCATCCCTAGCCGATATTGTGGACTGACCCGAGTGAGGGGAGAAGGTTTGCCGCAGCTGTCAAGAGCGGATCTGAGATGGGATCAAATGGAGGACACAGTGGGCGGATTAGTGATGCATGCCTTGAAGAGTCAGAATCCTGAATTGTTACAAAAAAGTCGGGAGCCTGAGGCGAAAACACTACATAAGGAGTGGAATCGATTGATGCTTAGGGATGGTGTTCTGTACCGCAGTTCTTTCACTGAAAAAAATTAAGAAAGTTGGCAATTATTTCTCCCAGAAAAACACCGGATGACTGTTTCAGTTTCTCTGCATGATGACGGTCATTAAGGAGCAGAAAGAACTCTCCCGCTGGTTAGAGATAGATTCTACTGGCCCAATATGCGAAAGGAGGTGGAAAGCTACTGTCATTCCTGCCTTACTTGTATCCAGAGAAAGACTTTGACCCAGAGAGCGGCTGCCATGGGCCTTTTACAGAGCCAAGAGCCCCTGGAGTTGGTGTGCATTGACTTTCTGTGCTTGGAACCCCATATAGGTGGAAGAAGCAGCATTCTTGTAGTGACGGATAATTTCACCCGATATGCTCAAGCTTATCCCACCAAAGATCAAAAAGTCAGCACGGTAGCCAAGGTACATGTGGAGAAGTTCTTCATACATTATGGGTTGCCTGTGAGAATCCACTCAGACCAAGGCAGAGACTTTGAGAGCCGGTTAATACGTCAGCTGTGTGCTTTTCTGGGCATCAAGAAGACTCGCATCACGCCTTATCACCCTCAGGGTGACCCTCAACCAGAGCGGTTCAATAGGACTCTACTGAACATGCTGGGGACTTTACCGTCTGACAAGAAACAACATTGGGGAAGCCACATTGCAGCATTAGTCCACGCATACAACTGCACGGAGAGTGATGTTACTGGGTATTCCCCATATCACTTAATGTTCGGACGAAAAGCCAGACTTCCTGCTGACTTGGCTTTTGGTACGTCTTTGGATGATGTCCCTCTGACCTCACATAGAGGGCACGTAGATCGACTGAGGAAGAACCTGAGACAAGCATATGAACAGGCAGTAGAGCATGCTACCATTAGGGAGTCTCGGAACAAACGGAACTTTGATGTCAGAGTGAAAATTCACGACTTACAACCAGGAGATCGAGTTCTACTAAAGAATCTGGGTATACCAGGAAACCACAAGTTGGCGGACAAATGGAAGTCACGTCCCTTCATTGTGTGTAAGCGAGTTCCTGGATTTCCAGTATATTAGATCCGACCAGAGGGAGAGTCGGGGCCAAGGAAGATGTGGCATAGAAATCACCTGTTGCCACTGTCAGATGCTGTGAGAGTCCCAGAAGCTTCTCAGACATCTCCTGGAAGATTTACACCGGTTGGTACCCGTTCAAAAGGGAACAAGTTACGAGAAACTTAAGGAAGTGATGAATCTGGGGACGATTATATATATTCGGAGAACCTGAGTTCAAGACCATTACCAGGAAACGGAGATTCAGGATCAATTGATGATGTGGTATCTCTGCCTGTGGAGTTCTGAACAGAGGAGGAAGGAGAAGTGGCGGAAGTAAGGCCTGAGGCCATTGACTCTACAAAACCAACTGGAGACTTGAAAGATTTTCTTGAGGAAGCATTGTCCTCTTTGGAGAAGGTAGAGTTGCAACAGACTTTTGAAAGTGGAATGTAAGACTCATCTGTTGATCTCAATACTCCGAACAGTGAGGAAGACAAAGTGGAAGACTCAACAAAGCAGGAGGAGAATCTGGGGGCGATGAAGTTAAGGCAGAAAGTGCACCTGGCTTACTCACCTATGACACGCTAGGGAAAAGTTACAAAGAGCCAGTCTCTACGGCTCGTCGCTCGGACCCCGAGGTTCTGCTACCCGCTATAATTGGGTAGGCAGTGAATCTACTCTAATCTCTGACACCATCGGGTGGGACATGGCAATTGCCCTGCCCTTATCAAAATTTGGTTATGAGATTACACCTGAAGTATACAGATTAATATGTGAAAGCTAAGGGGCGAGTAAATATTTGGAACTGCTATAAGGATTTTCAAACGGAAAGTGAGGATTTGACCCTTAGATTTAGAAAAAGGGGATACCCCAACTCCATTATCAAACAAGCCAAATTCAAAGTGCAGAGAAAGCGGAGGGAAACCATTTTGGGACTAGAGCAGGATGAGGAAAAAATCAACAGAACCCCACAAGAGAGAATAGGATTGGTGACCACATATGGTACCCACTGGAATCATTTGAAAAACCTACTAGGCAGGCATCAGCACTTGCTTATGCTTGACAATAAATTAAAAGATATTTTAGGGCCCCGTCCTAATCTGATAGCAAAATGAGCACCTGCAATAGGTGATGCGTTGGTTCATAGTGAGTACACTCAGAAGAATACAATTAAAAGTCAATCTAGTTTATCGTTCATTCCACAAATGGAAGGCATGCACGCCTGTGGACATTGCTCGGTATGCAAATTCATTATGAAAACTAACACATTTAGGGATTCCACTGGAAAACAAGAAATCAAGATAAAACCGTTTGTGAATTGTTCCACAATGTATGTCGTTTACCAAATTATTTGTCCCTGCGGGAAGATTTACGTAGGGAAAACAATAAGAGAGTTTAGAAAAAGACTGGGCGAACATATCTCCAGCATATGTACTAAGCATGACAAATCCCCGGTAGTAATTCACTTTAGAGACCACCATGGAGCCAAACCAACGGGTCTCAAATGTATGATTATCCACAAACTTGAGATATCAAATAGGAGAGGAGACTGGGATAAAATGCTATTGCAAAAAGAGGCCAAATGGATCTTTTTATTGAATTCAATTACCCCTAGGGGGTTAAATATAGACATGTCCTTACAGTGCTTTCTTTAGGAATTCATTAAACTACAGCCCCCTCTCATTACTGTACTCTCTGTTTGTCTTTTTGCTTTTCTGACTGTTCTCTGTTTTTAGTTTCTGCACTCTATCAATGGTGGCTATACCCCTATTCTCCCAATTAAAGAATAGCTGCGTAGATCGAGCAATTTTATCGATCTATCCTGGATTGTACAACACTATCTGTGTATTGATGGGCACATGTCTACAATAGTGATTACATAAATATGTACCCGTTCGGGCAAATTAAGTGGATGTACAATGGGAATAGCAGATGGGGATTAGCTGTACTATTGATACTCTCTAAAAAGTGCATACACATCTTTGATGACACTATATGCATTATTGGTAGTGAAAGTTAAATGCCTTGGTGGGAGGAATGGTTGGCATACATAGGTGATATATTAGCATCTATCTGTATATGTTGGCCGCCAGTATATAACTATCCAACAATGTGTAGATCCTATCTGGACACCCCATAATCTTACAATCGTTTGCTTACAATCTAATCGCAGGAGATCAGGGCGTCTATAGTTGCACATTGCATGCATTGGAATCCATTTGGGTATCGGTGTGTGCTCTATGTGCAGCTGGACGCTCCTCCCTCTGTGAGGATTGAATATGCATTCATACATTGTAATGGGCGATTTACTTAGACTGGAACTATCTGACTGGTGAGGAACACATGTGTATGATGGATAACACCGCACACAGCTGGTGCTCTTCGCTACTAGTGGTTTGGAATGGACAATAGACTGTGAATTATATAGGTAGAATATTATTAATATTATTATTATACAGGATTTATATAGCGCCAACAGCTTACTCAGCGCTTTGCAACATGAGGGCAGACAGTACACTTACAATACAAATCAATACAGGAGGGATCAGAGGGCCCTGCTCGTTAGAGCTTACAGTCTAGAAGGGAGGGCAAGTGGAAACAAAAAGGTAATAACTGTGGGGGATGAGCTGATGGAAAAAATGAAAATACAGTTGTTAAGTGTGGGTAGGGTAGGCTTCTCTGAAGAGAAGAGTTTTCAGGTATCGTCTAAAAGCTAATAGAGTAGGAGATAAGCGGACAGATTGGGGTAGGGCATTCCATAGGATTGGAGAGGCTTTGGAAAAGTCCTGGAGGCGAGCATGAGAGGAGGTGATGAGGGAGCTAGAGAGCAGGAGGTCTTGAGAGGAACGAAGAGAAGGAGTAGGTTGGTATTTAGAGACTAAGCTAGTGATGTAGCTGGGGGCGAAATTTTGGATGGCTTTGTACGTAGTTGTTAGAATTTTGAATTTAATTCTTTGGCCGAGCGGAAGCCAGTGGAGGGATTAACAGAGAGGAGTGGCAGACACAGAGCGATTGGTAAGGTGGAGTCTGGCAGCGGCATTCATGATGGATTGAAGAGGTGATAGACTATGTAGAGGTAAGCCAATGAGAAGGGAGTTGCAGTAGTCGAGGTGAGAGATGACCAGCAAGTGAATTAAGAGCTTTGTTGTGTCATTGGTTAGAAAGGGGCGTATTTTGAAGATGTTGCGAAGGTTGAGGCGGCAGGATTTGGACAGTGATTGGATGTGTTGCTTGAAGGAGAGTTCAGAGTCTAGGACTACACCTAGAACCTTGGCATGTGGGGATGGGATTATAGTTGTGCCATCCATTTTGACAGAGAGATCAGGGGAAGGGGCATATGGGGGAGGAAAAATTTTAAGTTTGGTTTTGGATAGATTTAGTTTGAGGAAGTGGTGTGACATCCAGACTGATATATCTGATAGTAAATTAGTGATAGGTGAGGAGACAGAGGGAGTGAGCTGAGGGGTAGAGAAATAGATTTGGGTGTCGTCAGCATAGAGGTGGTATTGGAAGCCATGGAAGGCTATCAGTTGACCCAGAGAGGCGGTATAGATTGAAAATAGGAGAGGTCCAAGAACAGAACCCTGGGGGACCCCAACAGAGAAAGGAAGAGGAGAGGAGTTGTAAGAAACACTAAAGGTGCGGTTGGATAAGTAGGAAGAGAACCAGCGAAGTGTACAGTCACGGAGACCAAAGGCGTGCAGTTTTTTGAGGAGGAGGGGGTGGTCAACCGTATCAAAGGCAGCAGAGAGGTCCAGGAGTAGGAGTACAGAATAGTGTCGATTGGTTTTGGCTGTTAGTAGATTGTTTGTTAGTTTTAGGAGAGCAGTTTCTGTGGAGTGTTGAGGACGAAATCCAGACTGAAGGGGATCAAGAAGGTTATTATCAGCGAGGTGGACGCTCAGTCGCTTGTAGACCAGACGTACGAGGAGTTTGATAAGAAGGGGAGCAAGGAGATGGGGCGTAAGTTGTTAAGATTGGATGGGTCCAGTGAGGGTTTTTTAAGTATGGGTCTGACAAGTGCATGTTTTAGAGAGTTGTGTAAGATGCCAGAAGAGAGGGAGAGATTGAAGATGTGGGTTAGAGAGTGTAGCATAGGGCCAGAAGGTGAACGTAGCATTTGTGAGGGAATGGGATCCAGAGGCCAGGTGGTAAGGTGGACATTAGCAAGTAGTTTAGCAACTTCGTCTGTAGTGGTGGGGTTGAAAGAGGGAAGTAATGATTGTGCCTGTGAGCATGAAGTGTAAAGCGTGGAGGGTATCGGAACAGTCAGAATATACACATTCCATACTTTACACATATATCAAAGGGCTTAGTCTATAGGATATATGTGTGTGTATAACCCTCTATTTATATACTGATCTTTTGGCGATATGATGTATGTGCTTGTGCTTTCACTTGCAGCATGCCTCTCACATTAGTTGAAATCAATTTATGTGCCGATCTGCGTCTTGAATCGAACAAAGCGAGGCTTTGAACAAGATCGGCGCATGTATGAAGGACCAAAGTAGGTTAAACACACATACATGTATCTGAGAGACTGGCTTTCTTTCCCTGTCTAGTCGGAATTTTAATTAAAGGGTTAAGTATGGGAGATACACAGTAAGTATGGGAGACACACATTTCTTTAGTGCTGAATTACTATGTGGTGCCCTGTGTGCGATCCTGCACATAGATGATGAATATACTTATATCTTGCTATGAAATCTGACTGATCAATTCACCGAGACATAGACAGCACAACATGTGTATCGAAATGGAGTAGTGAGTATATAGTGTAGATATGTGCATATACAGTACCCACACTTTACTTTCCTACATACCACAATGTATATACCTATGCTCATAGTACAGTGAGACACTTATCCCAAGTATAGTTATATCTCTCCAAATTCAACTATCATTGTATTCAGTAAGAACATTTTGTTTATGTTTTTATGTAGACACTGTATTTTTGGGATCTCTTCAGGCATCATTGTATGATGTCAATCTTTTTATTTATTACTTTTGTTTCTATCATATTCAAAGGGACTTAGAAATGATATTATGTTATTTGTATGTATGAGCAGTACATCACTTTAGAGGAATCTTTTTTTTAAAAAAGGTCTGTCTATATCTATCACATGGTTACTTGGTTGAAGGGTGGGTAGCACCTGGTTTTAATTACACTTAATTAGGGGTGATTCTGTAGCTCCCTTATTTAAACAGACAATGACTGACCAATCCCCAAGCTCTGAAGAGGTTCCATGAAGTAAGGGAATAAAACATGTAAGCTGCTCTATGCTGGGAGAGTACCCCCGCAGCCTACACTGACATTTGGAATTGGGGTACCATTACCTGACTCATTCACTTGGATACGAATATATCCTCTTTTTCATACTAATTACCATGGACCAGACCAGCAGCAGGTGTCAAGGAATGGAACACAGCCCTGTTGATATGGGTATAGTGCATATCTATTCACTCACTTGTCCCCATTTGTGTGGTTACACACTGCATTTATATCCAGCGGCAAAAACTATACTGGACACTTGATATATCCCTGTTTCTAATAACACAGGAAGATACTTTTGGATGGACTTATATCTCAGGATACAATTTTCTACCAGGCGGAATCAGACCCCTTTGTTTCATCCTATATCACAACACTTTATCATCATTTATATTCTTTGTCCTTCCATTGTTTTTTGTTTTTGTCCAAGTTGTTCCTATTTTTTACCACCCATTTTTTACCATCCATTTTTTTCTTTGACTGACTGACTGCAGATACCATGGCTAGCCATTGAGCTGTTTGTGTCTGGGAACAGCGTGAATATCTAGTGCATTTGCATTATCATGCTGTCCCTTCAGGAACTGTATGGTTAAGCCTGCCATCGCAGGTAGTAGGGGGTTTCATAGGTGCTATGGGGGTGTGCTATCTATTGGGGTAGGGAGGATCCTCCCCCACTTGCAGGCTTCCTCGCCTTTTTTATGAGGGATTATATACTGTTTACAGGGAGGGTACAGATAGATTGGTGGGATCCCCTTACCGGTACTTCCACCATATCTGTCTTTTAGGGGTGGTTGTGTACACTTTTTTCTGTGTTCAGCTTTGCATAGCTTAATAAACTTTTTGGTAGTTTACTCTGT
The DNA here is from genome assembly GCF_042186555.1 of Aquarana catesbeiana. Lineage (NCBI taxonomy): Eukaryota > Metazoa > Chordata > Amphibia > Anura > Ranidae > Aquarana > Aquarana catesbeiana. Next base: position 194,820,722 of record NC_133330.1, on the reverse strand, counting down.
TTGCTGTGGCTTGGTCATTTAGTTTTTCATTTTTTATTTTTCATTTATGCGAGTAAATATTTGCCTGTCATAAGTCAGGCTTAGAACATCATTTGTTTTATGGTCAGATATGCTTCCATGGTATCTTTGGGGACCAAAGAGTCCAAGCAGGGGGAGTATGTAGCGGTCACATTTTGCTATTTAAATTATTGTTATGTTATAGCTTAGCATCTGGTGCCATCTAGCGGCCAAAATATGAAAGGACTGCATCTTTATTTTTCATGGTTCAGGAAGTTGGCATGGAAGTGTTTTGTTTGTTTACATTGGACATTAACTTGACCTACCCATAATGCCTTTTAACTCCCATGAACATCAGGAGAACAGAACTGCATTGTGGGGAGACTAAAAAAGGGCTTGGAGCGGCCATCTTAGGTCTCTTGGAAACGCATGGCCAGCCTGGAAGGATCTGTGTGAGGTCTCCAGCGCAGCGGGGCCTACCTCCACGGAAGAGCGATTCGAGCAGCAATACTGTGACACACCAGTGAGCTGGGCTGACGGCGGGGCAAGACTTGGAAGGAGCCAGAGGAGCCAGTCGAAGCCATCTGAGAGTGTCGGAGTGTCTTGTGGAGCAGAGCAGAGCAGCGCAGAGGTGCCGGCCGGAGACAGAACCCTGTACATCAGAGCGGAACCTTCTGACAACACTGTTCTGGCTTGGTGAGAGGGCTGTTGCCCAAAAAGTTTCCTTGATGCATTTTTACACATTCATCTGTACAATACAGAGTTTCTGGGATCCATTGTCCCACAAGCAAAGTCAAGAGGATTAGACTGAGCTAAAACTAGGCCCGGGCCTGTGTCTCATTGAGGTTTTGGTACTGTGTCATTGGCCTCAGTAGATAGCTGCAGTACTGCTTTATCATAACTTTGATTTAATATCCAGCTCGCTTTTATCAGGAGTCATTAACCATTGGATTACAAATTCACTTTATTCATTGCTAGCAGAAGAAAGAAGAAAAGGACTGTCTAATAAAACACAAGGCTTTGTGTTTTATTGCCATATTAAGTTTACTGTGATACCAGATAATAGGAGCTCCCTAAATATTGTACTATACTTTATTAAATCAGCATTTGATTTCCTTATAGTTACAAAGCGTGCAAAGGATAGAACAGTGCTCATAGTGAAATCAAGTCACTCTGCCATTATCCTATTTTCTTTAGCACATTACTAGCAAGTTATTCCAAACACTTTACTTCTGTATGATATCTTTGTAAGCTGAAGTCAGTTGACTGTCAGTCTACGTTGGTCTGACAGTACAACTATTGTAGTGTTTTTACTTTAAAGCAAATACAGTAAACCAAGATCTTGTTTAAGTATTCCTGTGTGTAGTGTTGCCTTCTTTGAATTTGTGAAGACAAAAAGGTGTGTGTGTGTGTATATGTGTGTGTGTGTGTGTGTGTGTGTGTATATATATATATATATATATATAGTGAAGTTGTCTTTAATTCTAGTGCACACTGGTATTACATTACAGCTGTGTCAAAGGGGATTGAGTCTGTGCTGTTACACATAATGGAACCCAAAGTGTCAGAGGTAAGGGTAGCTCCGAGGATCTGGGATGGTCAGTGGGAATTAGCAGCTCCTACGGGGGTAGTGCACTATATATATATATATATATATATATATATATATATATATATATATATATATATATATATATATACATATACTGTATCCAGTTTAGCTAGATCTCACTGCAGACCGTTCCTGTTGTTCTGTTCCTAATATACTACAGGCAGGCAGTTCATTCAGCTAGCTGCAGTGTATTCAGTACTGTATCCTGTGCAGCTAGATCTCGCTGCAAACCGTTCCTGTTGTTCTCTTCCTAATATACTACAGGCAGGCAGTTCATTCAGTTAGCTGCAGTATATTCAGTACTGTATCCTGTGCAGGTAGATCTCGCTGCAGACCGTTCCTGTTGTTCTCTTCCTAATATACTACAGGTAGGCAGTTGATTCAGTTAGCTGCAGTGTATTCAGCATACATCCCAGGTTTGTGCAGCTACATCTCATTGCAGGCCATTCCTGGTGTACCTATTCAAATACATTACAAATACATCAAATACAGTATGTCTGGAAGGCCAACAAGGAGGGGCAGAGGCTCACATGCCATTAAAAGAGGGCAGGCAGGCTCTGTGTCTACAGCCAACATTGCTGCTCATGGACACGGTGCTTCCTCAGCAGATGGCCGTGGGGCACGCTTGTCCTTTTTTTTCGGCAGCTGGCCATTTTGAGCCACAACATGCAGAAGAGTTGGTAGAGTGGATGACCAAGCTGTCCTCATCCTCCTCATCCTCCTCATCCTCCTCATCCTCTGTCACCCAGGCTCAGAGTACTTTGGCTGCTAATGCAGCTGCCAAAGTGGCCTCTTCCATCTGCTCAATGTCATCAGTTACTCCTTCCCTAGCCCCACCATCATGCCCTGAGGAGTCCCCCGAACTGTTCGACCACAGTGTTGGGTACATGCTGCAGGAGGATGCACTATATTTTGAAGGCTCTGATGATGGTACCCAGATTGAGGAAGGCAGTAACATGAGCCCAGAGAGAGGGGGGTGCCCAAGAAGGACAACATACTGGCAGTCATGTTCCCCCAGCTGCAGCATACTGCCAGGTTTGCTCCAGTGACGAGGAGGGAGAGGATGATGAGGTCACTGACTCTACGTGGGTGCCTGATAGGAGAGAGGAGGCGGAGGAGAGGGAGGAGGAGGAGGCTCTTCTCCAACGAGACAGGGGCTAGCTTAAGGGCAGCCAACGGACTGTATCACACCGCAGAGCTCCGCATATGCAGGGCGCTGCTGACTCTGTGCGTTTTTCCAAAAGTTCTTTGGTGTGGGCCTTTTTTGAGACGTGTGCAGCAGATCTCACTGTTGCTGTTTGTAAAGCGTATCAAGCGTGGCCAAAACAGCAGCTGCTTGGGCACCACATGCTTGACCAGACATATGTTGAACTCTCATGCAGTCTGTTGGCAAGCGTACTTAAAAGACCCACACCAAAGAACAAGGTGGACCTCTCCTTGCTCCTCATCAGCTGGGATCTCCAACCCCACTATACCTTCAGGTCTCTCAGAAACCTGCACTGAGAGGAATAAAGGTATAGAATTAGGTGTGCCAAGTACTTGCGGGCAATCTGCTATCGCTATACCAACGTCCGATTGTAGCAGGTCAATTTAACTACCACAGTTGCTAAACCGGTGAAAGAAATTCGGTCCCAGCCATCCACATACCCAGCGGCTGAATGCTAGCGTGGCTAAATTGCTAGCACTCCAACTGCTGCCTTTTCAGCTGCTAGACTCTGCCCCCTTTCGTGAATTTGTGGAATGTGCGGTACTTCAAGTGGCAGGTTCCCAAACGCCACTTTTTTTCACAGAAGGCGATTCCGGCTTTCCATCGGCATGTGGAAGGCAATGTCTTGGCCTCGCTGGACACTGACCACTGACTCATGGTCCAGCAGGCATGGACAGGGACATTACCTATCTTTCACAGCGCACTGGATGACCCTGCTGGCAGCTGGGAAGGATGCAGGACAGGGTGCAGTATTGCTGGAGCTTGTTCCACCACCACGCCTCCAAAATGCTGCTAGTTGTGATTCTGACACACCTCTCTCCTCCACCCCCCCTCTTCTTCTTCCTCCATGGCCTCTTCCTCTACCTGTGTACCTGTGCGACTATGGCACCAGGACAGGGTCAGGGGAGCTTGGCTTTTTTTCGCCACACCAGTGGCTCATGATCAAAGATGCATGCACTGTCCTGTCACCATTTGAGGAGGCCATGAGGATGGTGAGCAGTGACAGTGCATGCATCAGTGATACTGTCCCTCTTGTCTAACTGTTGGAGCACACGCTGCATGGAATAAATGACAGGGCACTTGAGGCAGAACAGAGGGAGGAAGAGGAGGACTTCCTTACCTCTCAAGGCCCCCTTTATCCAGACAGTGTTCCTGCGGGCCCGCCGATCTCACAGGAAGAGGAGGAGGAGGATTATATCAGCATGGAGTTGGAGCCTAGCACTCAGCATCAGCAGCAGTCTTCAAGGGATCGTTTACAGTCCCCAGAAACCCATGGACTTGTACGTGGCTGGGGGGAGGTGGCTGCAGATCAGGTCGTCCTTAGTGACCCAGACCAATTGCCTCAGCAAACCTACGCTGCATGGCCTCCCTGATCCTGCAAAGTCTGCGAAAGGACCCTCGGATTCGTGGTATCAAGGAGAGGGATCAGTACTGGCTGGCAACCCTCCTTGATCCACGTTACAAGGGTAAGGTTGCGGAACTTATCCAGCCGTCGCATAGGGAGCAGAGGATGAGGCCTTGCAGAAAGATTTGTGCAATGCGTTTCCAGAGCCTGGGAGGTTACAAATTCCTGGTCCTGGACAATGTGTTGCTGAGGCTTTGGTCAGTCACAGAAGGAGCGGTGGAGAAGGTGGCCGTCTGACAGATGCATTCAGACAATATTTTAGTCCGCAGCCCCAAGGTCTGATCGGTTCCAGCAACCATCGGCAGCGGGTCTTGAGGATGGATCACTCGCCAGAGCTTGCACAGTATGCAATCGAGCTACTGGCCTGTGCTGCATCCAGCGTTCTTTCGGAACGCACATTCAGTGCTGCTGGAGGCTTTGTAACCAATCACAGAGTGCGCCTGTCCACCGACTCGGTTGATCGGCTCACCTTCATAAAAATGAATCAGTCTTGGATCACCAGCTACCAAGCACCTGATGCTGATGTAACCGACTAATTTTTTTATGAATGTGAGATCCCTTGAAGACTGCCTATGCTGATGCTGAGTGACTATCCTGTTATGCTGAGTGACTATCCTATTTCTCCTCGAATGTTTATGTTGATAGCTTGTAAGAACATTTTTGGTTCTGGGCACCACCACCAGTGGCTAAGGCCCAATTTTTCTGCCCCTGTTTAACAGGGGTGTCAGGGAAGACAGGCTTTCCATGTAAGCGCCCGGCATGCACGCATGCGTACTAGCACTTTAAGACACACACCTGTCACTAATACTGAAGTCAGGCGGGCTATTTAAACAGGGCTCCTACAGAGGTTCATTGCTGTTTGGTCTGCAGCTCCTGTGTTGTATCCTGTTTCCTGTGTGACCTCTGATTCTGATCCAGCTTGTTACCTGTGATTGCCTGCTGCCTGTTCTGATCCCGGTTTCCCATAGACTCTGATACTGCCTCCTGATTCTGTCTGCTGATCTTCCGGTACTACTTGGCTTGTGACCTGACCTCTCTTCTGCCTACTGTCTATGCCTGATCTGCCTGATTATTACCAACCCGGCCTGTCTGACCCTGCATCTCGCTCATCCAGCCTGCTACAGCTCCCAGCCCTGCAAGCCTGCATCTGGTACTGCTCTGTGGTTCATCCCAGACTGCCACCAGTCAAGCATCGTGTCAGCTCATCTACTATCTGCCTGCTGATCACCGCTACTACACAGACTATTGAACTGTTTACAGGCACTCATACCCCACCGTGCTCCTGTGGCTGCTGTATCACTACCAGTGGTCCACGAGCCGGAGTTGTACGAGAGGCCTTCCTCTACATGTCAGGCTCACATCCCAGGTACGTAACAGTACCGAATAGCCATGTCTGAGCCTGCAAGAGAACCCTCTCCAGTGAATGAAATATGTCAGCACCCTGCTGCTCTTACACAGGCAGTTAAGTCGCTACAGGAAGGATACGTGCGTCTCGAAGAGCGGGTACAGTCCCTGTCCAATCCAGCAACCACAGCTCCTGCATCTGATCCTGCCTCCTCCATCACCCAAGCTGGGGCTTTAGCCAGCCATACAGTAATGGTGTTACCACCTGAGCCTTGTGTACCTACTCCTGAGAGGTTTTCCGGTGATCAGAGTAAATTTAGAGCCTTTCGCAATGCCTGTCAGCTCTACTTTGCTCTCCAGCCACAGACTTTTTCCCTGGAAACCACCAAGGTGAGATTCATTATTTGCCTCCTCCAAGGGGAACTACAGTCTTGGGCCCACCGGCTGTTAGAAGAGAACAACGCACAACGAAACACCATGCAAATGTTCTTTAACGCCATGGCGCTGATTTATGATGACCCACAACGTACCACCACTGCTGAAGCTGCTCTTCATGCACTCCAGCAAGGCCGTAGAGCGGCAGAGGACTATGTCACTGATTTTAGATGCTGGAGTGCAGACACTAGCTGGAATGACGCAGCCCTGCGTCATCAATTTTGTCTGGGTCTCTCGGAAAGCCTGAAAGATGAGCTCGCTTGGGTCGGGGTGCCAAGCTCTCTGGAAGCCCTAATCACTCTGTCCATTCAGATTGACCGCCGCCTACGAGAACGCAGGTCTGAAAGAACCACACAGCACTTCTGTCCAACCTTGATGTTACCTAAGATCCCTGCTTCTCCTAACCCGGCTCCTGGAAATTCTGCTTTCCCCATTCCAGAGGTGCCTAAATCCATGCAATTGGGCCTGATTCGCTCTTCTTTGACTCCAGAAGAACGCCAACGCCGACGAGTAAATAACCTCTGCCTGTACTGTGGAGAAGCCGGTCACTTCGTACATACCTGTCCTGCCAAGCTGCGTAAGTCTTTCCCTTTCTTCACTCAAGCAGTCACCTCTGCCTGCCTTGTCTGCCAGCTCAGCTCATATCGCTCTGCCTGTTTCTTTCCAACTACCGGGAAGAACCGTATCAGTGACCGCTATTATTGATTCTGGAGCGTGTAGCTGTCTCATCAACCAGTCCTTTGCAGCACAGCAACACATTCCTCTACAAACCAGAGGACAGGGACTCACTGTATTCCTGGCTGATGGGTCTCACATTAAATCTGGACTGGTAACCAAGGAGACCCCACCGATGCTGACCATCTCCTCCACCAACCACCGAGAGCTGTTGTGTTGATGCAATTTCTTCGCCCTTATTTCCCATCATCCTGGGCCTACCCTGGCTACAGGCCCACAACCCACAAATAGACTGGAAATCTGGAAGTGTCAAGTTCCAGTCAGCATATTGCCAGAGACACTGTTTGGAAACTTCACCACCTAACCTGCTATCCTGCTGTGTATGGACGCAGACCCTGAATTATGTCAAGTAGTTCCGAATTCTTACCACGAATACCTGGACGTTTTCAGTAAACGAGGAGCAGACACCCTTCCTCCACACAAACCTTATGACTGCCCCATTGAGCTCCTTCCTGGGGCCGAGATTCCATTCGGACGCATCTTCCCTTTATCTGAGCGGGAATCAGGAGTTCTGAAGGATTATATTGATGAGAATATGCAGAAAGGATTCATCCGTCCCTCTACTTCACCGGCTAGTGCCGGTATATTTTTCGTAGAAAAGAAGGATCATTCCCTGAGACCATGTGTGGACTATTATGACCTAAATAAAATAACAGTGAAAAATCGCTACCCCCTTCCTCTAGTCCCTGAACTGTTCCAAAGACTCAAATCAGCAAGCATTTTTACTAAGCTGGATTTAAGAGGGACCTATAACCTGGTTTGCTTACGAGAAGGGGATGAATGGAAAACTGCCTTCCGTACCCGATTTGGGCACTTTGAATATCTAGTTATGCCCTTTGGCCTTTGTAATGCCCCTGCCACCTTCCAGTACTTTATTAACGACATTTTCAAAGACTTTCTGGATATTTTCGTGGTTGTCTACCTTGATGACGTCTTGATATTTTCTGTATCATTAGAGGTGCACCGAGGGCATGTTAAAAGCGTATTGTGCCTGCTCCGCAAGTATAGACTTTATGCCAAAGCCAAGAAATGCGACTTTGAGCAACGGAGGGAGCATCCAGTTCTTGGGTCTGATCATTTCAACCGAAGGGATCAAGATGGACCCACAGAAAGTCTCAGCGATACTAGATTGGCCAGCCCCCACAGACAAGAAGGGAATACAACGATTTGTGGGCTTTGCCAATTTTTATCGCAAGTTTATCAAGAACTTTTCTGCTATCATTCACCCTATTACACAGCTGACCAAACAAGGTATCAATTTCTGTTGGACTTCTGAGGCTCAAGCTGCTTTTGAAATTTTGAAGAGACGGTTTACCATTGCTCCTGTCTTAAGTCACCCAGACTCTACCTTGCCCTATATTGTGGAAGTGGATGCTTCAGAAAGTGCAGTTGGGGCCATTTTATCACAATGTCAAGGCCTCAAAGAAGTGACCCATCCAGTGGCATTCTTTTCACGCAAACCCACCTCAGCTGAAAGAAATTATGATGTAGGGGATCGGGAACTTTTGGCGATCAAAGCCACGTTGGAGGAATGGAGGTACTTGTTGGAGGGAGCGGCCCATCCAATTCTGATCTACACGGATCATAAGAATCTTGAATATCTGCGATCTGCTAAATGCCTCAAACCACGCCAAGCTCGCTGGGCACTCTTTTTCTCAAGATTCTCATTCCATATTACTTACAGGCCTGGATCAAAGAACACTAAGCCTGATGCGTTGTCGCGCATGTTCGAAGATCCAAGAGACATCCTAATACCAGACACCATTTTACCAGCTGGAAATTTCCTACTATTACACACTGACCTTATGTCTCAGTTACAGCAAGCTTCTGCAGAAACACCCAGTCCTCCAGGGGTCACACTACAAGCAAAGAATGGGCTATTATGGAGGGGTAAGCAGATTTTTGTACCTAAGAAAAGGTTCGAGCAATGTTCTTGGGGGTTTGTCATGACCACCCTTTGGCAGGCCATTTTGGGGTTCCTAAGACTGTCGAACTTGTACAACGCTCATTTTGGTGGCCAGGTTTGGAGAAAGACTGCAGAGCCTATGTAAATGCATGCACTACTTGCACCCGGAGTAAAAGTTCCCATAACAAAGCTTGGGGATTACTCAGACCTTTGCCTATACCTGACAGACAGTGGAAGATGATTGCTATGGATTTTATAGTTGAACTTCCACCTTCTGAAGAATGTACCGCTATCTTTGTGGTAGTGGATCGCTTATCAAAGATGGCTCATTTCATTCCTCTAAAGAGTACACTATCGGCTGCAGAAACCGCTCGGGTGTTTATAAAAGAAATTGTCAGACTCCATGGAGTCCCCGCAAATATTGTGTCTGATTGCGGTGTCCAGTTCACATCCAGATTTTGGAAGGCCTTGTGCGAGACCCTACAGATTGAACTCTCATTCTCATTCTGCTTAAAACCCACAAACTAATGGGCAGACAGAGAGGACTAATCAAACCCTAGAACAATACATCCGTTTTACTTCTTTTGTCCAGGATGATTGGGTATCATTATTACCTCTGGCGGAATTTGCCTACAATAATGCCACCCATTCTGCCACCAAGCAATCTCCGTTCTTTGCTAATTATGGATTCCATCTCACCTTCTTACCTAATCTTGTCACGGAATCTTCCGTTACAGCCGTCCAGGATACTCTGGACTTTTTCTCTCGCAATAATATGTTGTTACAGGAAACCATCGCGAAAGCGCAGGAGGACAGCAAGAAATCATTTGACAAGAAAAGAAGGGGGGAACTGATCTTGCAACCAGGAGATCAAGTATGGCTTTCAACAACAAATTTGAAGATGCTATGTCCTTCAAGGAAGCTGGCACCAAGGTTCGTAGGACCATTTCCGGTAAGGAGAAAAATGAATGATGTTTCTTTTCAATTAACCTTACCTGAGTCTTTTAAAATCCACCCAGTGTTTCATGTATCCTTGCTAAAACCTGTTGTGCCAGATCCATTTCCGGATCATAGACCAGGTCCTCCCGCACCTATTATTATTGATGGGGATGAGGAATTTGAGCCTGAGGCTGTTTTAGACTGCAGGAAAAGAAGGGGGCAGACACAATATTTAATCAAGTGGAAGGGTTATGGTCCAGAGGAAAATTCCTGGGAACCCGCACAAAATGTACATGCCACAGACTTGATCCGTGCCTTCTTCCGCAGGAACCCGCAAAAGAGGAACCGGTTGGGCACCTGGAGGTTGCCCGTAGGGAGGAGGCAATGTCAGGGAAGACAGGCTTTCCATGTAAGTGCCCGGCGTGCACGCATGCGTACTAGCACTTTAAGACACACACCTGTCACTAATACTGAAGTCAGGCGGGCTATTTAAACAGGGCTCCTACAGAGGTTCATTGCTGTTTGGTCTGCAGCTCCTGTGTTGTATCCTGTTTCCTGTGTGACCTCTGATTCTGATCCAGCTTGTTGTTACCTGTGATTGCCTGCTGCCTGTTCTGATCCTGCCTGCTGATTCTGTCTGCTGATCTTCCGGTACTACTTGGCTTGTGACCTGACCTCTCTTCTGCCTACAGTCTATGCCTGGTCTGCCTGATTATTACCGACCCGGCCTGTCTGACCCTGTATCTCGCTCATCCAGCCTGCTACAGCTCCCAGCCCTGCAAGCCTGCATCTGGTACTGCTCTGTGGTTCATCCCAGCCTGCCACCAGTCAAGCATCGTGTCAGCTCATCTACTATCTGCCTGCTGATCACCGCTACTACACAGACTATTGAACTGTTTACAGGCACTCATACCCCACCGTGCTCCTGTGGCTGCTGTATCAGTGGTCCGCGAGCCGGAGTTGTATGAGAGGCCTTCCTCTACACGTCAGGCTCACATCCCAGGTACATAACAAGGGGCGTGTAATTACAATTTTTGCTGTAATATTTTGCAGCAGGGCTTGTTCCTGTGCTCAACTAGAGTATCTGTGAGGGGTTGCAGTGTTGTGGCTCCACCACCAGTGCCTAAGGCCCAATTTTTCTGCCCCTGTTCAACAGGGGTGTGAAATTACAATTTTTGATCTAATATTTCACAGCAGGGCCCGTTCCAGCCCCCACCAAGAGTAACTGTGGGCTTAAAGTGTTCTGTTACCACCAACACCTAAGGCCCAAATTTCTGCAGAGTATATAGAGCAGGCCCCTACTTTCAAACATCCGACTTACAAACGACTCCTACTTACAAACGGAGAGAGACAACAAGAAGTGAGAGGAAATCTACCCATAGGAAGGGAAATTCTCTCCTGTAATGCCCCGTACACACGGTCGGATTTTCCGATGGAAAATGTGTGATAGGACCTTGTTGTCGGAAATTCCGACCGTGTGTAGGCTCCATCACACATTTTCCATCGGATTTTCCGACACACAACGTTTGAGAGCAGGCTATAAAATTTTCCGACAACAAAATCCGTTGTCGGAAATTCCGATCGTGTGTACACAAATCCGACGGACAAAGTGCCACGCATGCTCAGAATAAATAAAGAGATGAAAGCTATTGGCCACTGCCCCGTTTATAGTCCCGACGTACGTGTTTTACGTCACCGCGTTTAGAACGATCGGATTTTCCGACAACTTTGTGTGACCGTGTGTATGCAAGACAAGTTTGAGCCAACATCCGTCGGAAAAAATCCTAGGATTTTGTTGTCGGAATGTCCGAACAAAGTCCGACCGTGTGTACGGGGCATAAGAGTTAATATGGGAAAAATGTATCTCCTCCACTGATGCTTTATTACCAATCCTTGTTTCCCTAAAAACCCCAAATTTTCAAAATCCAATTGTCATTGGGACAGAAAGTGAGGTGAAATCTTCTGAATAGGGGCATAGACAGCAAAACAAATGTTACAGGGGTGATAACCCTTCCCTATGTTTTCCAAAAAGCTTAAAAATAGATTTTTTTTGGCTGGAGCTACACTTACAAAATGTACCTGTTCCAAATTACAAACAGATTCAACTTAAGAACAAACCTACAGTCCCTGTCTTTCTCGGGACCGCCTGTATACTGGTGTTCAGAGTATATAGGGCCTGGGGGCCCCAAGCCTTTTCTTTTTTAATTTGGGTGCAGGGTTCCCCTTAGACCCAAAGGGCCTGATAATGGGCTGGGGGGTTACCCATGCCGTTTTTCTCAATAATTTTCATCCATATTGCCGGGACCCGACATTACATTACAGCCGCAAGCAGTTTTGAATGACTTTTATTCCTTTAGAAATGTAATTTTGTGCAGGGACTGTTCTAAACACAGGAAACACGCGCCACTTTACAGGCATACTATAGACACCCCCCAGGTACGATATTTAAAGGAATATTTCACTTTTATTTTTTCACTTTAAGCATCATTAAAATCACTGCTCGCGAAAAATGGCTATTTTTAAAACTTTTGTTTGCATTGATACATGTCCCCTGAGGCAGGACCCGGGTCCCCAAACCCTTTTTTGGACAATAACTTGCATATTAGCCTTTAAAATTCGCACTTTTGTTTTCTCAAGTTCAAGTCCCATAGACATTAACGGTGTTCGAAAGTTCATGCAAACTTTAGGTCCATTCGCGTGTTCTGGATCCGAACCGGGGGTGTTCGACTCATCCCTAGTCGTAGGCTACACATTTTCTTCATTATTACCTTCAGTAAGAACAGTATGTCAAAATGACATGTCATATCTTGTTCTTTCCTGTAAATGTCAAGCCTGACCCTTCCTCTTCCCCTTTCTAAGCTTCCCTATTGATCATCAAGACCAGCTATCACTTTGAAAGACTAACAAGAATAAATGTAAGTTGAAAGAACCAAGATATGCATATGATGTAATGCATATAATGTCTGCTGCCTATATTTCCCCTAATTGTTCTTCATAGGGTTCACCTGCTTCATATGCTGAGTTAAAATTAGCCACAGCTGTAAAACCTAAAAATGATCTCTCTTACTTGCTCAGATGTTTAAAGTTATGCTTCCTTAATGACAGGGCACGTAGAATTTGTAAACCTAAACATCTCTCGGTTGGATAATGTACCAAGGGGTGTATGAGATTTTGGAAACCCACTTTCAGGTAGACAAGGTTCCCATATATACACATTCCAAGTTTACCATTTGTAATGTTATGATTCGGAGATTCTGATGGATCCACCTCCATCCAACCCAAACACAATAAGTAGGAATCATCTTATTTAGGCCCAGTTAGCATCTGGTATTTTGTGATTTTTGGAAGAATCACTGTGATTCAGCCTGCGATCCCACATTAACTGCAATAATGACAACATGCAACATGTGTGTTCGGGGTGCCATTCATTTTCAATGGCACCTAAAAGCAGTGCAGTTTTGGCATGATTGTTGTAGAAAACTGCAAAAGCTTGTCGCCCATCCATTTTATTTTTATTGACTTGTATTGATTTGTGTTTTAGTGCACTTGTAAAATGCAGGTCAACACGTAGGCACACAAAAAATCTGTAGTTTTTGTGTCCTATTCACACTACATTGCTACAACCACTACACTATAAGTGGTCTAGAGTACACTTTAGAAGAATGGCTAGGATATGGTGCAATGTCCCATGAGAGGTACCTCCTTAGCACAAGCAACAGGTGAAGGTTAGCAGCTGTAAAGGAAAAGTCTTTAGTCCTAACTCTTCAGCTGGCAAGCATTGGGCCCCAGTTGTACTGTTGGTGCAGGTGAAAATAGTCCCGGTTGAGCCTGCAGGCTACTAGATGGCTTTATGGTTAGTTTCTAAAAGGCTCAGTGTCTCTAGCAGCAGATAGTAAATCCCCCCCAGCAACAGCTCACCAGTCCCAGTGATATTGCAGCTCACAATCCAGTTAACTCTCTGCTCTAAACCAAGATGACTTTGGCTGTTGGCACCCTTGAACTCAGCACTCCGGATCCTGCTCAGGCCTCTGATATGCAGCTGTGATGGTGCACACTGGATAGCCATGTGCACTATGCGACCTCCCTCAAGGCTTGAGGAAGCTGTGTCCTATAGAGTCTGAGAATATTCAGCTCTTTCCCCTCCTCCTGCCAATCCCTCTCTGGGAAATGCAGTTTAAAGGCTCCTGATTACAGTTGAGTCTCTCTCCTCTGTACTACAGTCTACCCCACATTGCAGTGCTGCCTGACTCAGTCTATTGAACTCTTCCTGCTCAGCAGCTCCCTACTCTTGCAGATATATTTAACCAGTTCAGCGCCTCAGAACAGCAGCTACAGAGAGAAGCTGCAGCCAGTGTTTCTCCCACTCTCCATTCTTAGCCAAGCACCTGGCTACACCTACATTACCCAGACCATATCTGTTGGAGGGGTGGCTGACTGGCAGGTTGGCATCACAATTGACAGTTTGAGCATCTGAACAAGTCCTCTATGGCAACTCCAGAGACTGATAGATCTATGAGGCATACAGAAGTGTCCCTATCCTCACCTTACTTGCACTGGAACCTCTCCCCAAGGTTAATGTTCTGTCCCTGACAAGCAGGGATCCTCTCCCTACACTGACCACTCACAAAATGTGTACCAGACTCAGCAGGGTACTGCTAATTTTAATCACTGCCCCAACCAAGATGGCCGCAGAAGGTCACTGGGGGTTGCAATGTCTATTTGGACAGCTACTCCCTAGTGACATCTATGGAGGCTACTGGGGAACATCATTCCCCCTAGGACTCCACTCCATCCCGAGGCAGCAAGGTGCCACCTGCTGGGTGGAGTAAAAACCACACCTGCCAACAAACTGGCAATACACAGCATTTTTGTGGACTGAGTGGTGTCAGCTCTGCACAGTTGTCTTGTTAATCAGCTGAATCATGCCCCTTCTTCTCATCCCCACAATATACAAATTAATAAATCTGTTGCCCAACATAAGATCTAGGAGGGCAAATTAGGCTCCCTGAGTTAACACAGGAAGTGTGGAAAGGACATTGAACAGCTCTGAGTTTCTGACAAGATCATTAGTTTTTTTTGCACTTATTGAACAGATATAACAAAACACTTTCAAATGTACAGTGGGGACGGAATGTATTCAGACCCCCTTAAATTTTTTTTACTCTTTGTTATATTGCAGCCATTTGCTAAAATCATTTAAGTTCATTTTTTTCCTCATTAATGTACACACAGCACCCCATAATGACAGAAAAACACAGAATTGTTGACATTTTAGCAGATTTATTAAAAAAGAAAAACTGAAATCTCACATGGTCCTAAGTATTCAGACCCTTTGCTCAGTATTTAGTAGAAGCACCCTTTTGATCTAATACAGCCATGAGTCTTTTTGAGAAAGATGGAACAAGTTTTTCAAACCTGGATTTGGGGATCCTCTGCCATTCCTCCTTGTAGATTCTCTCCAGTTCTGTCAGGTGGGATGGTAAACATTGGTGGACAGCCATTTTTAGGTCTCTCCAGAAATGCTCAATTAGGTTTAAGTCAGGGCTCTGGCTGGGCCATTCAAGAACAGTCATGCAGTTGTTGTGAAGCCACTCCTTCGTTATTTTAGCTGTGTGCTTAGGGTCATTGTCTTGTTGGAAGGTAAACCTTCAGCCCAGTATGAGGTCCTGAGCACTCTGGAGAAGGTTTTCGTCCAGGATATCCCTGTACTTGGCCGCATTCATTTTTCCCTCGATTGCAACCAGTCATCCTGTCCCTGCAGCTGTAAAACACCCCCACAGCATGATGCTGCCACCACCATGCTTCACTGTTGGGACTGTATTGGACAGGTGATGAGCAGTGCCTGGTTTTCTCCACACATACCGCTTAGAATTAAGGCCAAGTTCTATCTTGGTCTCATCAGACCAAAGAATCTTATTTCTCACCATCTTGGAGTCCTTCAGGTGTTTTTTAGCAAACTCCATGTGGGCTTTCATGTGTCTTGCACTTCCGTTGGGCCACTCTGCCATGAAGCCCCGACTGGTGGAGGGCTTCAGTAATGGTTGACTTTCTACAACTTTCTCCCATCTCCCGACTGCATCTCTGGAGCTCAGCCACATTGATCTTTGGGTTTTTCTTTACCTCTCTCACCAAGGCTCTTCTCCCCCGATAGCTCAGTTTGGCCGGACGGCCAGCTCTAGGAAGGGTTCTGGTCATCCCAAATGTCTTCCATTTAAGGATTATGGAGGCCACTGTGCTCTTAGGAACCTTAAGTTCAGCAGAAATGTTTTTTGTAACCTTGGCCAGACCTGTGCCTTGCCACAATTCTGTCTCTGAGCTCTTCAGGCAGTTCTTTTGACCTCATGATTCTCATTTGCTCTGACATGCACTGTGAGCTGAAAGGTCCTATACAGACAGGTGTGTGGCTTTCCTAATCAAGTCCAATCAGTATAATCAAACACAGCTGGAATCAAATGAAGGTGTAGAACCATCTCAAGGATGATCAGAAGAAATGGACAGCACCTGAGTTAAATATATGAGTATCACAGCAAAGGGTCTGAATACTTAAGAGCATGTGATATTTCAGTTTTTCTTTTTTAATAAATCTGCAAAAATGTCAACAATTCTGTGTTTTTCTGTCAATATGGGGTGCTGTGTGTACATGAATGAGGAAAAAAATTAACTTAAATGATTTTAGCAAATGGCTGCAATGTAACAAAGAGTGAAAAATATAAGGGGGTCTGAATACTTTCCGTCCCCACTGTATATTTAACAGAGTAAGGCCTCATGCACACGAGACGCCAGTGCAAACTCTGCTGAACATATGTTTTTAAAAGTAGAAACCGGTGTTTAGAAACGCCCGTTTTGCCGCGTTTGCATGCTGCGTTTAGCCGCATTTGCGTCTAGAAGCGTCTGCAGAGCAGAAAATAACATTTTGTGACCCAACTTTGGGGCCCCATATCTCAGGGCCACTTGGTGCTAGGAATCCCAAATTTGGATATGTTATAGTGCTAGTCCAACTGTGTTAGCACACCAAATGTGGGGTTTTTAGCTCCAAGTGGCCCCGAGATATATGGCCCCAAATTTGGGTTGTAAAAAACACTTATAAACGCAAACGCGGCTAAACACGGTACCGGCGTTTAGCCGCGTTTGGCATCTGAAACGTGGAAAACTTTTGCGTCTGAACCCATTTTTTTGCTTCTGGAAAAACGAGGTTAAACGCAACTGCCTAAAAACGCCAAAAAACTAGACTGTGTACATGGACACATAGGATAACATTGAATGGGTTCAGGGGCAGTTGAAAAAAGTGTCCAACTGCCTCTGAACGTGAGTTTAACAGCTTCTCGTGTGCATGAGGCCTTAAATGAAGTAAATAAAAGACATTTATTATTAAGGTTTACATACACTTTAAAACAAGCAGACATTTATTTTCTAAACAAAGCTTTCCTCTGAGACGTTCTATGGATATCATTTCAGTGTTTTTCTTACTGTGAACTCAAGAAGAAAACCACAGGTTAAAAAGATTTATGAAGGTCCACTATAGGTGGAGGTTTTTTATTTATCCTTCTTTAGCACTCCATGCTTTGCTTTTGCCATGGTCTTTGCAGGAGGATGTCTACTTTTGAGAGAGCAGCAACAACATTGAATTTCTTCAGTTTGTAGCCATTTACTTAAAGCCCAACTCCAGGCAAGAATCAAAATTAAATAGTGCCTCGTGCATCAACTACCTTACCCACAGTCTTTCTTACAAACATCTCTTCCTAAGCCATCCTGTAGTGCAATAGATCAAAGTCACATTTTCCTTCATGTTCTAAGCTAATTTACTGCCTTGGGAACTGGGCATCTTCCCCACGCTATATCTTCTTGAGTAACGGTCCCCTCACTACCCCGTTAGTTCTGCCTCTAGAGCCAATGTGAGAGGACCTTGTGACTGGAAGTGTCACCTCCACCAATAGTAAGTGTCTGTTACACAGTCAGGCAGTAATCTGAACACCTGAAAAAAGAATGTCCATTTGTAAAGAATAGGAAAAAAAAAGATCAGGCCAACAGTGTCATATGACCACAGCTTCAGATAAGTAAAATGGTCGTTTGGATATGATGTTTTTGTTTTTGATACTAGAGGTTAGTTAAAGGGATATGGGGGGACAATTAGGATGGGGTTGTTGCTAATATCCTGGAGTTGAGCTTTGCTAATGAAGGTACTAATGAACATGTAAGTTTCTAAATGCTTTTGTAGCTTTTTCTAGCTTTGCAAATTAGTTTCTCCCAAGGTCCTCTGAAATGCCTTTTTACCAGTATGTGATTCACATAAACTATATTTTAAATAAGCAAACTATTTTCATACGGAAAGATACTTTTTTTTTTTTTTTTTTTTTTTAATAAATTCGATTTTTATTGAATATATACATTACATCAAAAGACAGTGGATAAAACCACTGCCAGAGAGAAAAAAATAATAATAATAATAATTAAAGCAAAAATTACAATCAGTAACATAGATACAGCTCCAAAATTACAGAAGAGGGAAATATACTTTTAAACCAGTACAGTTTTTGAAAAATGTCATTATTCTAATGGTTCAAATGATTTTTCCATAAAGGGATTTGAACAATCATGTAAGTCCTGGTGCATGTTTTTGTAACAAGGACTTTTGGACACTGTAATCCTATTGAATAGAGATATTTTCCATTCTGTGGGAAAATCTCTTTGCCACCATTAGCCATTTTTGTTTACAATGGAGAAAAGGTAGTAAAGCATTTAATGCAATACTCCATAATTTGAATCGGTGAGAGGATTGCAGTGGTAACAGAGTTACCTATAATAATGCAAGATCATAACATGTTGACATCTCAGACAAAAGTTTCATTAGTGTGCTCTTTCATGAAGGATAGCCCTTAAACATACTCCTGTAATTACCAAATCCATATAAAATGGATGAGGTTTCCTAAGTTGTTGATGTGAATGGTTTGTGTTAACTTTACCACAGTGTGTGCTATAAAAGATATCAGTATTGAGTTTTAAGAACTCTGGCTCTGCCAGGGCCATATACTGTCAATAATAATTTGGCTAGTTAGAGCTTGATCTTTTTCTGACTACTTTAAGGTTGACTTCCACTTAGCCAGCCTCATACATCTCTATTTGTTCTAATCTCAAGAGAATCTTGTTTGATGCTTTCTCGGATGACCTCCTCTGTCCATTCCATCAAATATTGTCAATCTATTCTCCTCCCTGTTTCCATGTGATTAATCTTCCTTCTTTCACACCTTCGCTCCTAGTGGATTTAGCCATTTCTCTTTTCTTAAGATGTTTATGTGATAGGTAAATTCTCAGTGCCCACACAAATCAGACAACAGTAATGCATGAGATTTGAAACAACTAACTCAACAAAAATTTAAAGAAAATCCTACAGTACTATTTTAAACTAAAAGTATGTTTTAAAATGCTGAAGGTATTAGAATGAAACATTAAAATATAATTCATAAGAAACTATGATTGTTTGGATTATTTTTTTTCTATACATTTTAAACTAATGTTTTATAGCTGTTCTTTTATATTAGGTATTTTTTGATTTAAATATAAAAAATTAATTACACAAGATTCAAGGAACAGTGTGAGTTCTTTTAAGTGACTTTTAGGCTGACTATAGGCCAGTTAGCCTAACATCAATAGTCTGTAAGCTACTGGAGGGAATGATAAGGGACTATATCCAAGATTTTAGTAATGAAAACAATATCATTAGTAGTAATCAGCATGGATTCATGAAGGATCGTTCTTGCCAGACCAATCTATTATCATTCAATGAGGAAGTGAGCTGTCATCTAGATAAAGGTAGGCCTGTGGATGTGGTATATCCGGATTTTGCAGAGGCATTCCATTCAGTTCCCCACCAACGTTTACTTTACAAACTGAGGTCTGTCGGAATGGACTATAGGGCATGTACCTGGATTGAAAACTGGCTGCAGCGGCGGGTCCAAAGGGTGGTGATAAATAGCAAATATTCAGAATGGTCCGATGTGGTAAATGGGGTCCCCCAAGGATCTGTCCTGGGATCAATTCTCATTTATTCATAAATGATATAGATGATAGGATAAACAGTTCAATCTAAATATTTGCAGATGATACAAAGCTAAGCAGGGCAATAACTTCTATGCAGGATGTGGAAACCTTACAAGAAGACCTAAAAAAAATAATGGGTTGGGCAACAACATGGCAAATGAGGTTTATAGTCGAAAAATGTAAGGTAATGCAGTTGGGTGTTAAAAATACAAATGCAAGTTACTTACTAGGGGGAGAACCTCTGGGGGAATCCAGGTCGCAAAAGGACCTGGGGATCCCAGTAGATGACAGTCTCAGCAATGGCATGCAATGCGAGTTGCTGCAAAAAAGCAAACAGAATATTAACATGCATTAAAAAGGGGATTTACTCCAGAGATAAAAAACGGTAATTCTCCCACTCTATAAAACTCTGGTCTGGCCGCATCTGGAGTATTCCATCCAGTTCTGGACACCAATCATCAAGGATTCGCTGGAACTGGAAAGAGTTCAGAGAAGGGTAACAAAACTAGTAAAGGGACTAGAGGATCTCAGCTATGGGGAAAGGCTATAAGCATTAAACATATTCTCTCTGGAGAGGAGACTCTTGAGAGGGGATATGATAGTGATATACAAATACTTCAATGGTGACCCTAGCATAGGGAAAAAGCTTTTCAGTGAAAGGGAGTTTAAGAAGACACGTGGCCATTCACAGAAATTAGAAGAGAATCGTTTTAACTGTAATCTGCATAGAGGGTTCTTTACTGTCAGCGGTAAGGATGTGGAATTCCCTTCCACAAGCAGTGGTATCAGAAGGGAGCGCCGATAGTTTAAAAAAAATATTCGATGGACATCTTAACAATCACAACATACAGGGATATACTATGCACTATTAAAATTAAGCATACTCACACACCACAGGTTGAACTGGATGGACTGGTGTCTTTATGTAACCTTATCGATTATGTAAGTGATGAAGGAACTGTTTGCCTTCATACTGTCTCTCTGGTTGATAGACCATATGGTCACACATTCACAGAGCAGGAATGGAAGTTACTCCTCAAATTTTTTATATATATGGCCACTGTAAATTTGGCAATTTTATTGTAAGGGTTTACTTGCTATCCATTAAGACATAATCCAGTTCTAACTGCTCATTTGACTACCTGTAAATTCTTGTAGCACCTTCTACAGAAATTATAAAGTGACCTAGCAAATCTAGAGTGCTAATTAAAAAAAATGATCTACCACTAGGATGCAAGAGGAGACAGTGGAATAACCCTGTATGCTTTGTACAGTCTTATGCCCCGTACACACGGTCGGATTTTCTGATGGAAAATGTGCGATTGGAGCTTGTTGTCGGAAATTCCGACTGTGTGTGGGCTCCATCGGACATTTTCCATCGGATTTTCCGACACACAAAGTTTGAGAGCAGGCTATAAAATTTTCCGACAACAAAATCCGATCGTGTCAATTCCGACCGTGTGTGGACAATTCTGACGCACAAAGTGCCACGCATGCTCAGAAGAAATTCCGAGACGGAACAGCTCGGTCTGGTAAAATTAGCGTTCGGAATGGATACAGCACTTTCGTCACGCTGCAATGTTTTAAATTGTTGGAGGAGGAGGAGGAGTTGTTTTTGCATCATAAATTAGTACTCCAAACAGACAGCCATGAAGATTTAGATGAATGCTATACCTGGCTCAAGCTGGGCTCCTCCACATGTTGCTGCCTGGAAGGCCCAGGTTGGGTGTCAGAAGCCTCAGCTAGGTGTGGAAGGAAGATTGAAGAGTGTTGGCCTGGGTTCAGTCTGACCTGCCAGAAAATGCAGTCTGTCATAGTACCACAGCCTGGGGACATAAATGTCATCTGCAGCTCCTGATCTCTGGGAATCCTGGACCTTCTTGTGCTCCCTTAGATAAGTGCTCCTCAGGCCACCAATTAGGATCGTCAAATAGGTGATGTCTGCCGTGGGGATCACCGTCTTCACAAATTCCAACAAATTATCCAGCGCTGCCTTCCTCTTTGTTTTGGTTCTTATATTCAGGGTGGTTTATCTCCCATAGACAGGGCAGCTCCATGAACATATCAATGAAGATTGGCATAAAGTCCTTATCTTTCAAGATATCCATTTTCACTGCAAGACACAACACAAGACAAACCCTACTGTCAGCCTAAAGTCTTCTAAACTTGTGCAAATACAGGCCTCAATCTAGAAGCAGTATAGGCCCAATGTTAAATCTTACCTTCGCAATCACGATCGGCGCCTCCGTTATTCCTTCCTCCGCTCACAGATCGTACGTACTACGCACGCATGTTACGCTTTATAGACACTGCGCATGCGTGAAACTCCGCCCGCCCCGACGTTCTTTCTAGTCTATTCCCCGCCCCTTCTCGTTTGGCGCAGTGGGGGAAGAGCACATGGCGGAGACACAGCAGGTGTCAGTTAATTACACCAACGAGGAGGCGGAGGAAGAAAGCCCGGAGCCAGAAACGTCCTGATCCAGAAGGAGACGATATTAGGCATCGAATATGTCCTTTGTGGAGATGTTGGAGATGCTGGACATCCTGAAGAAGGCCGACTATGACAGGAAGTATGGACCTTACCCCAACCCCAATGTCAGAAAGGCCAAGATCATGGTGAAAGTGGTCAAGAGTCTGCACCGGAATTTCGGGGCACGATGATCGAAAGATCAGCTCATGAAACGGTGGTCGGACCTCAAACTAAGAGCACGAGCAGTACAGAAAGATCCAGAGAGTGCTGCAAAAAAGTAAGTAGTTGTGCTGTGTTCCTATTCTTTTTATGTTTATTACGTTCGTGCTGCTCCATGTGCTTTTCTTAACTGTTATCCAGTTTAAAATGTCAACTTTCATGTTCATGGGCACATTATTCATTCGTATCAAACATTTTTCGTTCGGCCTAGAAAACACCATTGTTTTAGCCATATGCATTTGCCCACATTTTTTAGGGCCTACTTAAATGAAAAATAAAATACTGCGCTAACAATCAAAGTGTACAAAAGCAGCGACTACAGTGTTATACAGCACAATCAGATAAAATAGAAAAAAAGTTGCGCTAATAATGTGATAGGAGCAGCAAAAATGAATGCCTCAGATAAATCTTATTGAAAATAGAACACAAAGCCAACAAAGTGATATTAAATAACAATAGACCAAATTTGTGAGCGCAAAGGAATGTCTATACAATCAGTGCGCAGTAAAAAAGGTGAAATATAGACGTAATATTCTCAAAAAAATAGTCCATATATTAAAAAAATTATGCAAAACCAGGAAAAAATATCCTTAGGTGACAGGTGAAAGAAATCTTGTTGGAGTGAATGGGGTGCATAGATGAAACCTCCACCTTCAAAAAATTCTGCCGCTTACCAGAGGATGTTGGTCCCTTGTTACAGGGGACCTCACTGCGCAGACGGCTGTAACCCCAGCCCGGGATCTTAGAGGCAGGCACTGGATGATATCGCGTCCAAAGGAACCCTCTCCATAAGCCACAGCAGGATGGTATATTACCGTAAAAAACACAAGATGCTCCACATAGCATAAAACCTATGTTTCTGTAGTCTTCTCTACATCTGTTCAAAGTCCAGAATTTCTAAAGCTTGCCAGAGAGGTCACATGACTGGAGGGAGGAAGGAGACCCTTCTCAGTGTCTCTCTGGCAAGCTTTAGAAATTCTGGACTTTAAACAGCACTGTAGTGCAAAGTGTCTTTGCCTTTAGTAAATAACACCCAACAGTGCTTTGCAAGGTTACACAATCACGCCATTTTCAGGACTCATCACATTTCTGTCAGGGTCAGCTAAAAGAAACCCAAGCAGTAAATGTCACCAAAGATTTGAGTAATTATTTGTTTTTTTTATTTGAAAAAGGTTTCAGACATTGTCTGGCATATTGATGGCCCCCCTACCCGCAAAGAATTCAAGGTATCTTAGCCGGACATCACGGGCACTCAGGGGGGGCAAGCCAGGACGGCCACTTTCAAGCGCCGTCAGGGTTGTTTCATTTTGAATTCCAGCCTCAGGCCCGACTGAGCCAGCATAGTTGGCAGAATGTTGCCGTAAAAAGTTGTGTAGAACACAGCATGCCAGGATAATATGATTCAGTTTATACTCCGCCATATGTATGGGTGTAAGAAATAGGTGGAACCGGCTGGCCATGATTCCAAACGTGTTCTCCACCACTCTTCTGACTCTGGCCAGCCGGTAATTAAAAACCCTCTGGTCCGGGGTGAGGGTCCTCATCGGGAATGGCTGCATAAGATGGTCCCCCAGCACAAACGCTTCATCTGCAACGAAGAAGAATGGGAGACCTTCCACATTGTCTTCTGGAGGTGGCAAGTCCAAGCTGCCATTCTGGAGACGCCTGTAGAACTCCGTCTGGGCGATGACTCCACCATCGGACATCCGGCCATTCTTCACCGCGTCCACATACAGGAACTCATAAGTAGCCGACACCACTGCCAACATCACAATACTATTGAACCCCTTATAATTATAATAGTATGACCCGGAGTTGGGTGGTGGGACGATGTGGACGTGTTTCCCATCAATTGCCCCTCCGCAGTCAGGAAAGTCCCACCGCTGGGCAAAGTGGGAGGCCACAGTCTGCCATTCCTGTGGCGTGGAAGGAAACTGTGGAGTCAAACAAAAAAAAATTTAGTCATTTTGCACATAAACAGGGAAAGCAGATTAGACACAAACATTCTTGGCCAACATCAAGATAACATTTATTTGAGGGAGTTTTTAAAGACCAAAGGATAAGGTACACCTATCAGATTCCCCTCCCCCCCCCCTCATGGGCCATTTCTAACATTATAGGACAGGACTTGGACATTAGACATGTGCACACTGAAATATTTTGTTTTCGTCCAAAAAATACATTTATTTAGTTACTCCCGAAATTCGTTTTTATTTATTTCGGTTTTCGTTAAAAATTGCATTCGTCTGAAAATCCTAATTAAGGTCGAATCTGTCATTGAATGCTTATGGTGTCTGTCGAATGTTCAAAGAAGATTGGACGGAGCAGCTAAACTGTGCGACGCCGTATAGTTTACCTGCTCCGTCGAATCTTCTTAGAACTTTCAAAAGACACCATAAGCCAAAGTACATGTGTACTTAGTTCTAGCTATTTTACTGCTCCTCCTCTTTGGTTACAATCAGCCAATAACATTCATCATCATCATTATTTTTATGTATCTTTCCTCCCCTACGTCGAATCTTTCCTCCCCTATGTCGAATCTTTTCTCTCTATGTAGAATAATCTTGGACTAATAGAGCTAAGGTTAGGCACATTCGACCACAGGTTTGATGGACAGATTGTTATTGTCATCATCATGTCGAATCTCCTATCTATAACGAACTGTTGTAGCAACGAAAACGAAAATAAAGCATTTGTTTATTTCGGATCTTTCGTTTTTCGGACTCTGCACTTTCGTTATCGTTTGTTAAAACGATAACGAAAATACCTGAAATTCGGACGAAAATGCATTCGGACGAAAACGAATGCACATGTCTATTGGACAGGTAACCCTTCATTGAGAGATGAATGCCTATATAATGGGTATAACTTTGAACAGCCCCTCTTTAGTTACACTATTGGCAGCCCACTGGACAAGTAAGAAGTGTCATAATACAAAGATATAAATACACATTGTACACATTTGAGCACATTTGGACATACTGCTATTACCTATCAAGATAATAATAGTATACAGAAACTTGAAACGGTACCATTTGAAAGTATACAGGCAGGCCCTTGCACTACATGCTTTGGGGAATTCATCCATAGATCTGACCACAAAAGAGGTGGGTATAGTGTGTATGGGTTTGGCAAAGTCAGCAGATAGATGATTGAGGATAGATAGAGAATTGGTATCAGCTGACTTAGCAGTTGGGGGGAGAGAGAGTTAAAAATGATTTGGGGACCCCCCAAAAAAAGCCTCTGGGACTCTGCCTGAATTTAAAGCACAAATCACATTTAAAAACATTTTAGGGGGTGTTTGGAGTAAAGCACTACTATGGAGCTGATAAAAAACATTGTTAACCACTTCAATACCAGGCACTTAGACACCTTCCCGCCCAGACCAATTTTCACCTTTCAGCGCTGTTGCACTTTGAATGACAATTGCGCGGTCATGCTACACTGTACCCAAACAAATTTTTTATCATTTTGTTCCCACAAATAGAGCTTTCTTTTGGTGGTATTTGATCACCTCTGCGGTTTTTATTTTTTGCGCAACAAATAAAAAAAGACCGAAAATTTTGAAAAAAAACAAGTTTTTCTTTGTTTCTGTTAAAACTTTTTGTAAATAAGTACGTTTTCTTCTTCAATGACGGGCACTGATATGGCTGCACTGACGGGCACTGATATGGCTGCACTGACGGGCACTGATACGGCAGCACTGATGGGCACTGATGAGGTGGCACC
Source organism: Aquarana catesbeiana (assembly GCF_042186555.1). Lineage (NCBI taxonomy): Eukaryota > Metazoa > Chordata > Amphibia > Anura > Ranidae > Aquarana > Aquarana catesbeiana. Next base: position 194,794,689 of record NC_133330.1, on the reverse strand, counting down.
GGTGAGGTGGCACTGATGAGGTGGCACTGACGGGCACTGATGATGGGCACTGATAGGCGGCACTGATGGGCACTGATAGGTGGCACTGGTATGCGGCACTGATGGGCACTCATAGGTGGCACGGATGGGCACTTATAGGCGGCACTGATGGGCACTCATAGGTGGCATTGATGGGCACTCGTAGGTGGCATTGATGGTTACTTATGGGTGGCACTCATAGTTAGCACAGATGGGCACGGATGGGCACTGATAGATGGGCACTGATGGGCACGGATGGGCACTGACAGGTGGCATGAATGGACACTGATGGGTGGCACTGATGGCATTGCTTGTTTGAAGTGATGCCCCTAAGGGTGGCATTGCTGGGCATCACTGCAACATAATTGTGCCAATCAGTGCCCATTTGTGCCCATTTGTTTCCTAATTTAACTTTTAGAGGGCTTATATCACATTTATTTTTCTTAGCATTAATATACTTTTTTCACTTTATATTGTTAGCAATCTGTATTTCAGCTTCAATGTTTGCTAACGTAATTTCTCTCTTGCACTTTAGTTTTTTTTTTATTTAAATAATGCATTTTCATTACCCCTGTGGCTCTGGAAATTATATCATATGTCATATTACAGTGCTGCAATGGATATCTGATGCCGCGTACACACGATCGGACTTTCTGGCATACTTGGTCCGGCACACTTTCCGATGGACTTTGTCCGCCAGGTGCGCCGGACTTTAAATCGGACGGACTTGCCCACACACGACCGGACTTTCCGGCGGGCTAAATCCGCCCGTCTTTCCGACAGACTTTCGCCGGAGTTAGGGCGGACTTTCAGAATGAACGGACTTGCCCACACATGGACAAGTCCATTCATTTTGAACGTGACTCAGGTACGACGGGACTAGAAAAGGAAGTCAATCTTGCCGCTTTTATCGGCGAGATTGACACCTTGTGAGCCCCGTGGCGGGGCATACCAGGCCCTTAGGTCTGGTATGGGTTATAAAGGGAAGCCCCTACGCAGAAAAAACGGCATGGGGTCCCCCCTAAAACCCATACCAGATCCCGATCCGAGCACGCAGCCCGGCCGGTCAGGAAAGGGGGTGGGGACGAGCGAGGTTCACTTCCCGGTTCCCTACTGCGCAATGCCGAGTCGCGCTGCGCATCGTAACTGGTCCCTGCTCTCTCCTGGGAGCTGTGTGTTTCCCAGGAGACAGCGCGGAGGGACAGGAAGAGGCATAGACTCCCGTGGGAGTCTATGCCGGAAGTGGATGCAAATACCTGTCTTAGACAGGTATCTGCACCCCCCTCCCCCCTGAAAGGTGCCAAATGTGACACCGGAGGGGGGGGGGGATTCCGAAAAGCGGAAGTTCCATTTTTGTGTGGAACTCCACTTTAAACAGTGGGGGGGTCTTCCTCCAGCTTCGGAGGTCTTCTACCGGCTTTGGGGGTCCCGCCGGACCAAGTATGCCGGAAAGTCCGACCGTGTGTACGCGACATGAGAACCCATTCACAAAGTAGGCTTCCCCCCCTGTGCACTCTGCATCATAAATGAGTTTAGCGCAACAGGTACCACAGCAATGTACTACAAATGAGCTAAAGATTGCCCCATGCAACAAAACTGGCAGCCTCATACTCAAACCATGAACACTGGTATGCATGTATACACTAATAATATATTAGTGGTTAAAAAAAGTAGAAGAATTCTTAAACATTTTCTATGTTCTAACAGTTGAAAAAGAAGGCAGTAAGGGTATCAGACATTTTTACATTCTGGTAAAATCACCCAGAAGAAATTAACATCAACTATAACAGAAAAAGTATAGGTGGAAATTAAAGTGTATGTACAGTATCTCACAAAAGTGAGTACATCCCTCACATTTTTGTAAATATTTTATTATATCTTTTCACGTGACAACACTTAAGAAATGACACTTTGCTGCAATGTAAAGTAGTGAGTGTACAGCTTGTATAACAGTGTAAATTTGCTGTCCCCTCAAAATAACAGACAGGCTGACCCCCCCACCCCTTCAACCTCTGCAGCATTGCTGACAGCACTCATATGTCTATTTCCCAAAGACAACCTCTGGATGTGATGCTGAGCACATGCACTCAACTTCTCTGGTTGACCATGACGAGGCCTGTTCTGAGTGAAACCTGTCCTTTTAAACCGTTGTATGGTCTTGGCCACCATGCTGCAGCTCAGTTTCAGGATCTTGGTAATCTTATAGCCTAGGCCATCTTTATGTAGAGCAACAATTCTTTTTTTCAGATCCTCAGAGAGTTCTTTGCCATGAGGTGCCATGTTGAACTTCCAGTAACCAGTATGAGAGAGTAAGAGTGATAACACCAAATTTAACACACCTGCTTCCCATTCACACCTGAGACCTTGTAACACTAACGAGTCACATGACACCGGGCAGGGAAAATGGCTAATTGGCTAATTTGCACATTTTCACTTAGGGGTGTACATACATTTGCTGCCAGTGGTTTAGACATTAATGGCTGTGTTGAGTTATTTTGAGGGGACAGGAAGTTTACATTGTTATACAAGCTGTACACTTACTATTTTACATTGTAGCAAAGTTTAATTTCTTCAGTGTTGTCACATGAAAAGCTATAGTAAAAAATTTACAAAAATGTGAGGGGTGTACTCACTTTTGTGAGATACTGTATAGCCAAACTTTTTAAAAGTTTTGGATAGAGTAAGAAAGGCTTAAAACTTTTGGCAGGGTATATTTTGCACTCTATGTCTCATTGCGGAGATTTCTCTTCACTTCCTGTCTGGGAGATACAGCAAAAAGTGAAAGGAATACTCCATAAAGTGAGGATAATTTTCCACTTATTTCCCCTCACCTTGTGTGACAACCCTAAATGTTGAATTTCTCCTCACTGTTAGTTCCAATGACAAGGATCATCAGGAAAAATAAAGGGATTAATCTCCCTAATATGGACAAAGATTGCAATAAAAATTTGGCAAAGGCTCTAACCACTCCCTATCCCGTCCCAAAAAAGTGTTTGCCTTTACATTTGTAGCACCACCCCTCAAGGAGCTGCTTGGTTCAGATGGTTCCCCCGTTTCTGACCTCGACCCGCTCAAAGACCTTCGCCATCCTGACACAGCCGGCTGAGTGTTCAAAATCACAATATTGCAAGGAATCACTAATATCAGTATTAGATGCTTAGCAACAGTACAGTTTCAAGAATACACTGAGTGGTTGTAAAGAAAAGTAAAATGGTTGTAAATATAAGAAAGCAGAATAACTAGCACAGAGAAATTGTTCCCAATATGAAATAACACCTGCTATCCAGATCAGCATAAACTGTAACAACGCCGCCTACAGTGCAACAATGATCAGCAGAAATAACATGTAACAATCGTGGGAAGATTATACTGTCAATGCACACTAGCTGTGGCTATGCCAAGCTTAGAGCAGTCGGGTAAACTCTATCACTACCTAACAGGAGAAAAATAACTAAATAGTAGCAAGACCGGGCTAATAGGCAGGATATATGATGGGGCAGTCCTTAAAAAGTCTCTCCTGCCAGCTATCATTGGGGCCCTTTAAGAGGAGTTGATGCACTTTACAAGCATCCTAATGGAACTGCGTGCAGTGGATGCAAGCTGTAGCCATTAGGTAGTCTTTTTAACAACTGGAGGATAGGTGTGGCCTTAACAATGATAGTTCAGTGCATTCACTATTTTAAACTAGTATGGATGCAGTGTCAGTCTGATAAAGGTGTGGGGTCAGGCTAGGGTGATGCAAAGCGTGAAAGGTGTAGGTTGCCTCCTGTACTCAGTAACAGTTTCTGCAAGCAGTAACAATCTTGGGCAGATAGCTCTTTCACCACTCCCAGTATACAGCTGATGATACTCTTGGCCGGGGAGCCTTAAGTCTTTCCCTGAGGTGGTAAACAACAGCAGTAGAACTTCAACCACCTATAGACAGCGATCCAGGGGTGTCAGATGTGTCCCAAAGCCATGTTGCATAAGGCGCTCTCGACTCAAAGTCACTGGACTCGAGTCTCACAGGCCCTGTAAGCAGGTGCCAATGGATTAAGGTCCTCTCTCTCTCCCTCTCGGTGCCAAAAAGCCCTCAGACCATCCCAGGTAGAATGATAAAAGCCTAACTTTCTCTCATCCTCAGTCCCATGGTACATTGGGACCTGCATGTAGGCAGGTAGACTTCTGTGCTGCCCTAGTCGGGAGGGTTGGTGTTAATTATGTTCTTGTTTTTTTCTTGGTGTGTAGGTCTGTCTCCCATAGCAACAGGAGCAGATCAGCACTGCAGAGGTCCCGCAGCCTGTAGACAGATATGGAAGAGTAATGCCCTGTACACACGGTTGGACATTGATCGGACATTCCGACAACAACATCCATGGATTTTTTCTGACGGATGTTGGCTCAAACTTGTCTTGCATACACACGGTCACACAAAGTTGTTGGAAAATCCGGTCATTCTGAACGCGGTGACGTAAAACACTTACGTCGGGACTATAAACAGGGCAGTAGCCAATAGCTTTTGTCTCTTAATTCATTCTGAACATGCGTGGCACTTTGTGTGTCGGATTTGTGTACACACGATCAGAATTTCCGACAACAGATTTTGTTGTCGGAAAATTTTATAGCAAGCTCTCAAACTTTGTGTGTCGGAAATTCCAATGGAAAATGTGTGATGGAGCCCACACACAGTCGAAATTTTCGACAACAAGGTCCTATCACGCATTTTCCGCCGGAAAATCCGATCGTGTGTACAGGGCATAAGACTTAAGTGAAGTGCATGCAAGGAGTCCACGCTAGGTGCACGAGGGGACCCCATACCATTCCTGAGAGTGAGGAACCAGTGATACACTGGACAGGTGGAGAGGGCAATGGCTCTGCATGTCCTTCCTAAATGCATCAGTGACTGTGGTGGTGTATATTTACATCAAGAGAGTTTATTAGAGTTCAGTCATCTGTACAAGGAACGGTACCCCATGTGTAAAGCAGTGACCCTATCCAAAGTGCCTAGCGTGGCCCAGAAGAATCCACCCTGGGGTAGGCCTCTAATGTGACCCTTGTTTGGTGCCCAGCGAGAAGGGAAACATCAAGGACGTGACTACCACCCCACTAAACCTACCCTACATATAGTTTCTGTCCCTTGCACAGTACAGCAATCCTTGCTCCTCCCGAAAAACATCTCTCAGGGTGCAGAGCAGTAGCCATGCCATATCTCTACAGCTGACTGGCCAGATAATGCTGCTAGAGAGTAGGGGGGGGGGGGGGGGGGACCGCCTGCTGCTGTGCCCTGCCTCTGGGTGGGGGAGCAGTGGCGGCTGAAAAATAATAAACCATAGTCATTGGGACCCAACATACACTTTAATGGAAACCTGTACTGAGGAATTATGGAGGCTGCCATTGTCCCTTATGAAAATACTGGTTCACTGCCTGTCTTTCAAGTCCAATGGCTTCAGTACATTTTCAATCACTTACCTGAAATAAGTGTGCAGCTCTGGAACTGACTTCACTCTTATTTTCCTCGTCTACATGCTTGTTGTGGATTAACAAAGGAAAAAGTATGTATGGTAGAGACAGCTGGGTCTCTAACATTTTCAGAAGATGCTCACCAATTGCAGTCTCCGTTTCTGTATAGGTTTTCTTTAAGTAATCCAGACTAGGGCCTGGTGCTGCTTCTTCACTGTCCAATCAACAGACTGGGGGAGACACCATTTTCTTTCTACAGTCTATAATTGTAACAGAGAAAGTGGTATAATCTACCTGGCTGTTCTGCGTGACAGAGCTGTGCAAATCTCACACAGAAATACATATACACAAAACATGGACCTAGGCAAGCTATAAGTTCTGTATACTCCCATACACCCTAAAAGACTGTCAACTTTTCCACAGTCTGTATCTTCCTTAATACCCCAATAGATTAAAGGCTCTTCCACCATCTGTATCCTCCTATATTTTCTAATTTAGTGTAAGCTCTTCCACCATCTGCATCCCCCCTTAAACCCAACTAGACTGTGGGCTCCCCTACACTCTTCTACAGTCTGTATACATTTTTTATATTTTTTATATTTTCCTGTTTTTTTTTTTAGTTTTTATTTTGAATTGTATTCATTACTACTGTAAAAAAGAGGCTGAAATGACCCCTATGTGTCAGTATGGTGCAGCTGCTATTTATGAAGATATTGTGGATCTACATGCAGTTTGAAAACCACCAAGCCAGGATAGTGACAGCTCTGATCTGGAAGACCGCTGTCTGTCCAGCAGTGAGAAAGGCCCCTTGTGTTTTGGAATGCACCTGGTGACCTGGGCCCCCATGTTGCATAGGCCTCAAGTATACACAACTGGTCCTTTGGGCCCCTAGCCTGAAACCACAGAACCTGCAAGGTCTTGCAAAGTAAATAGCTCCAAGCACAACGAGAAAGATCAATGCTAAAAAGAACCAAGAAGAATGGTGTAAAGGGGGTCCACCATTTGTACATGTAAATGTGGATGGGAGAAGTCTGTGTTGGACATCTGGACCAGGAACTGGCTTAAAAAACAGTCTCCTAAGTGATCCATACAATATGATTGCTTCCATCAATCCATCCATCAACAAGATATCAGGATCACGTACATATTCTCACTTCACTTGCTGGATGCTTAGAACAGGTCTGTGAGTAAGAAATTATTATATCAAATGGATCAGCATGATCCCCAAATGGGGGGGGGGGGTGCAATCTAACTCAGGCACAGTACATTTCAACCACACAATGGGATGCCCCTGCTCCTCCTGACAAGATTGACACTGCAATCGCTCCTGTCTTGAGGTGCAGGAGAAGCTTCCAGCGCTTCCCCCTCTCCATATAAACACTGCACCCAGGGCACATGGCCCTTCTGCCTCACTTGTCCTGGCCAAATACATACATAAAATGGGGCTGCTGCAGGGCTGTTCTGGGAAGATCTGCAGACAGCTGTCACAGTCCTATCTCCTCTCCCCACACAACAGAGGTGTGATGCAGTAACCCCACTCTCTCTGCATGCAAGTACAGCCAGAATAAATCAAAGTTCCATAAAGTTTAGGAGAGGGTCCTCTGGCTCCTCTGTCCTGTAAGCAGCCTGCCATTTCTGGGGCACAGCGGCTACATCTGCATGTGACAGGTGCCAGGGGAAGAAGCTACCAGCTCAACTGGCTCAGGGACACTTGCACCACTGTGACAGAATCATATCACACTGGAATCAGAGCACTCAGCAAGAGGTGCAGGGCCTGTGCTCTGGGTGTCTGATGCTAGCTGCCAGTAGACAAGGAGCAACGCTGCGTGAGGCTGTCTTTATAAAGCCCAGTAGAGCTGTGGTGGTATGGCATGGCATATTCTGGCAGAAAAAAAGCACTGCCCACACCCATATGTCATTAGAAGAATTTATTTGAACAAGCTGCCATTGATCAGTAGATGTTGGCACTAAATAAATCATTTATATTAAAAAGATAAACAATGGCTTCCGGTTCCAGCACCGTGTGAGCATGGAGTGACCTGCCTCGGCTCCCACTCCCCCCGACTCATCAGCACACATAACCCGCGCCACAGCAACAGCCCCGACGAGCGGCAGATACCATCACGATCCGGAGGGGTGGATGGATCGTTTTGTGGAGTGATCTGCTCCCCGCTTCACACAGGCTCCCCACAGCCCGCCCGAGCCAGAAGCAGCCAGAGCGGCTAAGATGGTGGCCGCTATCATCCCTGCCGAGGATACTGCTGCTCCGCCACCCCCCTCTCAGGCTCTGCATCTCCCTGAGGACACTGAGGCAACACATGCCAAGATAGCTCTAGCGGTGGCCCAACTCCTCACCCCCATGATTGCAGAGGCAGTGGACAGGGCTGTTCAGCATGGCATGGAGCAACTGAGACTGGATGTTCATAGCCAGACACATAGGCTGCAGTAGGCAGAGCAACGTATAGCCTCAGTGGAGGAACGATTGTACCAGGTGACAGCTTCTATGTCCACGCAGGCAGGAGTACCCAGTTCCTGATGGACAAGCTCGAGGACCTTGAGAATAGGTCCTGCAGGAACAACCTGCGCATCATAGGTCTCCCTAAGTCATACAAGATGACCAGCCTAATGGAGCTTTGCAGCCACCGCATACCTGAGGCTTTGGGTTTCTGCTACCCCTGCATGGTGGAATGAGCCCACCGCATAGGCCCTCAGTATGATCAGCAACCCAAGCCGCAACCAGTAATTGTGCGTTACTTAAACTATGCAGAAAAACACACCCTTCTACAGCACTACCGTAAAGCCAAGGGCTTTTCTATAGACAACCACAAGTTATTACTATTCGCTGATTACTCGGTGGAGGTCTCCAAACAGCGGAAATCCTTTGCTTCTGTATGCTCACAGCTACACCAGCACAATTAAAATTCTCCCTGGTATACCCTGCCGTTCTACGCCTGCAATCCCTTCAAGGCGATCAGATGTCCTTCACATCCCCAGCAGATGCCCAGCAATATGTTGAATCTTTTCTGGTGAGGGACATGGCTTCCACCACTAGTATGGATGACACTCCCTCTTCTCCTTCCTCTCCGGCTCCGAACTCGTCCAAGCATCAAAGCAGCCCGGTGAAATATCCATCCAAGCGTGGCCGCTATGCACCTCTTCCTCAACGGTCAGGTATACGCTGACCTCTTACTTGCCCCAATATGGGCCACATGGAGCATGCCTGTGCCCGCTACTTTCATGGTGGTAATATACCTGTTTATTGATACTCTCTCCTCCCTGTAGGTCTACAAGTTGGAGAGTAGGGATGACGTCTATGGGACTTGAACGTTCGAAATCAAAAGTGCGCATTTTAAAGGCTAATTTGCATGGTATTGTCCTAAAAAGGATTTGGGGACCTGGGTCCTACCCCAGGGGACTTGTATCGATGCAAAAAAAACTTTTAAAAACGACCGTTTTTTTGGGAGCAGTGATTTTAATGATGCTTAAAGTAAAAAAAAAAAAAAAGTGAAATATTCCTTTAAATATCGTACCTGGGGTGTGTCTATAGTGTGCCTGTAAAGTGGCGCGTGTTTCCCGTGTTTAGAACAGTCCCTGCACAAAATGTCATTTTTAAAGGAAAAAATCTCATTTAAAACTGCTTGCGAGTTTAATGTAATGTCGGGTCCTGGCAATATGGATGAAAATCAGTAAGACAAACGGCATGGGTACCCCCCAGACCATTACCAGGCCCTTTGGGTCTTGTATGGATATTAAGGGGAACCCCGCACCCAAATTAAAATAAGGAAAGGTGTGGGGCCACCAGGCCCTATATACTCTGAACAGCAGTATACAGGCGGTGCAAACAAGACAGGGACTGTAGGTTTGTTGTTAAGTAGAATCTGTTTGTAATTTTTAACGGGTACATTTTTAACGTGTTTAGCTCCAGCCAAAAAATCTTTTTTAAGCTTTATGGAAAACATAGGGAAGGGTTATCACCCCTGTGAAATTTGTTTTGCTGTCTTTCCTCCTCTTCAGAAGATTTCACCTCACTTTTTGTCCCAATGACAAATGTTTTTTGAAAATTTGGGGTTTTTTATGGAACAAGGATTGGAAAGCATCAGTGGAAAGGAGAAATGTTTTTCCCATATTAACTCTTACAGGAGAGAATTTCCCTTCCTAGGGGTAGATTTCATCTCACTTCCTGTTGTCTCCTTCCGTTTGCAAGTAGGAGTCGTTTGTAAGTTAGATGTTTGAAAGTAGGGGCCTGCCCTATATACTCAGCAGAAATTTGGGCCTTAGGTGTTGTTGTGGCCACAACACTGTAAGCCCTCACAGGGCCCTGCTGTGAAATATTAGATCAAGAATTGTAATTACATGCCCCTGTTGAACAAGGGCAGAAAAATTGGGCCTTTGGTGGTGGTGGTGGTGGTGCTGGTGCCACAACACTGTAAGTCCTCACTCGCTCTTGGTGGGTGCAGAAATGGGCCCTGCTGTGAATTATTAGATCAAGAATTGTAATTACATGCCCCTATTGAACAAGGGCAGAAAAATTGGGCCTTTGGTGGTGGTGGTGCCACAACACTGTAAGTCCTCACTCGCTCTTGGTGGGTGCAGAAATGGGCCCTGCTGTGAAATATTAGATCAAGAATTGTAATTACATGCCCCTGTTGAACAGGGGCTGAAAAATTAGGCCTTAGGCACTGGTGCCACAACACTGCAACCCCTCACAGATACTCTAGTTGGAAGGCAGAAATGAGCCCTGCTGCAAAGTATTGCATCAAAAATTGTAATAACACGCCCCTGTTAAACAGGGGCTGAAAAATTGGGCCTTAGGCACTGGTGCTGGTGCCACAACACTGCAACCCCTCACAGATACTCTAGTTGTAACGCAGAAACGAGCCCTGCTGCAAAGTATTGCATCAAAAATTGTAATTACACGCCCCTGTTAAACAGGGGCTGAAAAATTGGGCCTTAGGCACTGGTGGTGGCGCCCAGAACCAAAAATGTTCTTACAAGCTATCAGCGTGATGATTGAGGAGGAAGAGGATAATTACTCAGGGATAGTCACTCAGCATCAGCATAGGCAGTCTTTGAAGGGATCTGAGATTTCAAAAAAAATTATTCGGTTACATCAGCATCAGGTGCTTGGTAGTTGGTGGTGATCCAAGACTGATTCATTTTTAAGAAGGTCAGTCGATCGACCGAGTCGGTGGACAGACGCACCCTGTGATCGGTTACAAAGCCTCCAGCAGCACTAAATGTGATCAATTGCATACTGTGCAAGCTCTGGCCAATGATCCATCCTCAAGACCCAGTAACCCAGAGGATTTTCGGTGGGAAAGGTGTCCAAGTCAGATCTTGCCCCTAGGTATTCCTGCACCATGTAAAACAGACGCTGGCGATGGTTGCTGGAACCGATCATACCTTGGGGCTGCGGACCAAATAATTGCCTGAACGCATCGGTCAGACGGCCACCTTCTCCACCGCTCCTTCTTTGACTGACCGAAGCCTCAGCAACACGTTGTCCAGAAACAGGAGTTTGTAACCTCCCAGTCTCTGGGAACGCGTTGCACAGACCTTTCTGCAAGGCCTCCCGAAGATGTTTCATCCCCTGCTCCCTCTGCGATGGCAAGATAAGGTCCGCAACCTTACCCTTGTAACGTGGATCAAGGAGGGTTGCCAGCCAGTATTGGTCCTTCTCCTTGATACCACGAATACGAGGATCCTTACGCAAGCTTTGCAGGATCAGGGAGGCCATGCAGCGTAGGTTTGCTGAGGCATTCGGTCCGGAGTCCTTTGGGTCACTAAGGATGACATGGTCCGCAGCCACCTCCTCCCAGCCACGTACAAGTCCATGTGTTTCTTGGGACTGATCCCTTAAAGACTGCTGCTGATGCTGAGTGCCAGGCTCCACCTCCATACTGACACAATCTTCCTCCTCCTCCTCTTCCTCCTCCTCTTCCTGTGTGATCGGCGGGCACGCAGGAACACTGTCTGGATAAAGGGGGCCTTGAGAGCTAAGGAAGTCCTCCTCTTCCTGCCTCTGTTCTGCCTCAAGTGCCCTGTCCATTATTCCACACAGTGTGTGCTCCAACAGGTGGACAAGGGGGACAGTGTCACTGATGCATGCACGGTCACTGCTCACCATCCTCGTGGCCTCCTCAAATGGTGACAGGACAGTGCATGCATCCCTGATCATGGCCCACTGGCGTGGGGAAAAAAAACCAAGCTCCCCTGACCCTGTCCTGGTGCCATAGGTGCACAGGTACTCATCGATGGCCCTCTGCTGCGTGTGCAGCTGCTGCAGCATGGCCAACGTTGAGTTCCACCTGGTGGGCATGTCACAGATTAGGCGGTTCTTGGGCAGGTTAAACTCCTTTTGGAGGTCCGTCAGCCGAGCACTGGCATTATATGACCGGCAGAAATGCACACAGACTTTCCTGGCCTGCCTTTAGGACATCCTGTAAGCCCGGGTACCTGCCCAAGAACCGCTGCACCACCAAGTTAAGGACGTGAGCCAAACAGGGCACATGGGTCATTTGTCCCTGTCGGAGGGCAGAGAGGAGGTTGGTGCCATTGTCACAAACCACCATTCCTGCCTTAAGTTGGTGTGGCATCAACCAACTCTGAACCTGCCCCTGCAGAGCTGACAGAACCTCTGCCCCAGTGTGGCTCCTGTCCCCCAAGCACACCAGCTCAAGCACCGCATGGCATCTTTTGGCCTGCGTACTTGCGTAGCCCCTTGAACGGCTATGGAGCACCGCTGGTTCCGAGGACAAAGCACAGGAAGAGGCCATGGAGGAAGAAGAAGAGGAGGGGTGGAGGAGAGAGGTGTGTCACAATCATTAGCATTTTGGAGGCGTGGTGGCGGAACAACCTCCAACACTACTGCACCTTGTCCTGCATCCTTCCCAGCTGCCAGCAGAGTCACCCAATGCACTGTGAAACTTAGGTAACGTCCCTTTCCATGCCTGCTGGACCATGAGTCAGCGGTAATATGCACCTTACCACTGACCGCCCTGTCCAGCGAGGCATGGACATTGCCTTCCACATGCCGGTAGAGAGCCGGAATCACCTTTCGTGAGAAAAAGTGGCATTTGGGTACCTGCCACTGAGGAACCGCGCATTCCACAAACTCACGGAAGGGGGCAGAGTCTACCAACTGAAAAGGTGGCAGTTGAAGTGCTAGCAATTTTGCCAAGCTAGCATTCAACCGCTGGGCATGTGGATGGCTGGGAGCAAACTTCTTTCGGCGGTGCAGCAGCTGGGGCAGGGAAATTTGCCTGGTACAATCTGACGTCGCTGTACCAAAAGCAGATTGCCCACAAGTACTTGGCTGTGACACACCTAATTCTACACCTTCATTCCTCTCAGTGCAGGTCTCAGAGAGGACTGAAGGTATAGTGGGGTTGGAGATCTCAGCTGATGAGGATCAAGGAGAGGTCCTCTTTGTTCTTTGGTGTGGGTCTTTTAGATACGCTTGCCAACGAACTGCATGGCAGGTCAACATATGTCTGGTCAAGCATGTGGTACCCAAGCGGGAAATGTTTTGGCCACGCGAGATACGCTTGAGACATATGTTGCAAATAGCAGCGGTGCGATCTGATGCACTCGTCTCAAAAAAGGCCCACACCAAATAACTTTTTGAATAACGCACAGAGACTGCAGCGCCCTGCACATGTGGAGCTTTGGGGTGTGATGCAGTCAAGGTGCTGCCCTTAGGCTGGCCCCTGGAGGGCATCCTGCCTCATTGGTGATGTGCCGCCTCCTCCTCCTCTCTCCTATCAGGCACCCACGTTGAGTCAGTGACCTCATCATCCCCTCCCTCCTCATCACTGGAGCAAACCTGGCAGTATGCTGCAGCAGGGGAAGCATGACTGCCAGATTGCTGTCCTTCTTGGGCACCCCCTCTGTCCGTGCTCATGTTACTGCCTTCATCGAGCTCAGTATCATCATCAGAGCCTTCCAAACGCTGGGCATCCTCCTGGAGCATGTACCCAACACTGTGGTCAAACAGTTCGAGGGACTCCTCAGGAGGACATGGTGGGGCTAGGGAAGGAGTCACTGATGACATTGAGCCAAGGGAGGAGGCCGCTGCTTTGCCAGACAAAGTACCCTGGGCATGGGTGAGAGAGGATGAGGAGGATGAGGACGGCTTGGTCATCCACTCGACCAAGTCTTCCGCATGTTGCAGCTCAACACGGCCAGCTGCCGAAAAAAAGGCCAAGCGTGTCCCAAGGCCACGTGCTGATGAGGATGCACCGTCTCCGCGACCAGCACTAGACACAGAGCCTGCTTGCCCTCTCTTATTGGCTTGTGACTGTCTGCCTCTCCTTCTTGGCCTTCCAGACATACTAATGGCCTGTAGCTGCACTAAGCTGGGATATATATATATATATATATATTATATATATATATATATGTACTGATACTGCAGCTAGCAAAATCAACTGCCTGCCTGTAGTATGAGAACACCACCAACCTTCTACAGGTAGCTTTAGCTGAACACTGTGCAGAGCTCGCAAAAAACTAACTTGTAGCTTTTTTAGCTGCCTGCGGTAGTGATAGGATCAGGAAAACACCACCAACCTTCTACAGGTAGCTTTAGCTGAACACTGTGCAGAGATCGCAAAAAAATAACTTGTAGGTTTAGCTGGACACTGTGAGGAGGACGCACCACACTAACTTGTAGTTTTAGCTGAACACTGTGAGCAGGACGCACAGCACTAACTTGTAGTTTTAGCTGTACACTGTGAGCAGGACGCACCGCACTAACTTGTAGGTTTAGCTGAACACTGTGAGGTAGACGCACCGCACTAACTTGTAGTTTTAGCTGAACACTGTGAGGTGGACGCACCACACTAACTTGTAGTTTTAGCTGAACACTGTGAGCAGGACGCACAGCACTAACTTGTAGTTTTAGCTGTACACTGTGAGCAGGACGCACCGCACTAACTTGTAGGTTTAGCTGAACACTGTGAGGTAGACGCACCGCACTAACTTGTAGTTTTAGCTGAACACTGTGAGGTGGACGCACCACACTAACTTGTAGTTTTAGCTGAACACTGTGAGCAGGACGCACAGCACTAACTTGTAGTTTTAGCTGTACACTGTGAGCAGGACGCACCGCACTAACTTGTAGGTTTAGCTGAACACTGTGAGGTAGACGCACCGCACTAACTTGTAGTTTTAGCTGAACACTGTGAGGTGGACGCACCACACTAACTTGTAGTTTTAGCTGAACACTGTGAGCAGGACGCACTGCACTAACTGTAAATAGTCTAGCTGCGACTGTGGTACTAATAGGATCAAAAGAACACCAGCAATTTTCTTCAGGTAGCTGTAAATACTGTAACAAGACAAGCCTGCCTGTCAGTAAGAAGATAACAGGAACGGATCTAGCTGAACACTGTGAGCAGGACGCACCACACTAACTTGTAGGTTTAGCTGAACACTGTGAGGTGGACACACCACACTAACTTGTAGTTTTAGCTGAACACTGTGAGCAGGACGCACTGCACTAACTGTAAATAGTCTAGCTGCCTGACTGTGGTACTAATAGGATCAAAAGAACACCAGCAATTTTCTTCAGGTAGCTGTAAATACTGTAACAAGACAAGCCTGCCTGTCAGTAAGAAGATAACAGGAATGGATCTAGCTGAACACTGTGAGCAGGACGCACTGCACTAACTTGTAGCTTTAGATGAACACTGTGCAGAGGTCTCACTACGCTAACTTGTAGGTTTAGCTGAACACTGTGAGGAGGACGCACAGCACTAACTTGTAGTTTTAGCTGAACAGTGTGAGCAGGACGCACCGCACTTACTTCTAGGTTTAGCTGAACACTGTGAGGTGGACGCACCACACTAACTTGTAGGTTTAGCTGAACACTGTGAGCAGGACGCACCCCACTAACTTGTAGTTTTAGCTGAACACTGTGAGCAGGACGCACTGCACTAACTGTAAATAGTCTAGCTGCCTGACTGTGGTACTAATAGGATCAAAAGAACACCAGCAATTTTCTTCAGGTAGCTGTAAATACTGTAACAAGACAAGCCTGCCTGTCAGTAAGAAGATAACAGGAACGGATCTAGCTAAACTGAATACAGTGTATATATATATATATATATATATATATATATATATATATATATATATATATGCAACACCTGGGATGCATATATATACACAATACACTGTAAGTGCAGCTAACTGACTGACTGTTCTGCCTAATCTATCTAACTCAAATCAAATGACACTGTCTGTGTCTCTCTCTCTCTCTATCTATGAACGCCGGAACACACACTACACAGGGCCGCCGTGCAGGCGGCCTTATATAGTGTGGGGCGTGTGCCAAATCCCCTGAGCCATAATTGGCCAAAGCCTCCTTGGCTTTGGCCAATTACGGCTCTCTGTTCAGACGGCGCTGTAATTGGCCAAGCATGCGGGTCATAGTGCATGCTTGGCCAATCATCAGCCAGCAATGCACTGCGATGCCGCAGTGAATTATGGGCCGTGACGCGCCACACAAATTTGGCGCAAACGGCCCATATCGTTCGCAATTCGGCGAACGGCGAACAGACGATGTTCGAGTCGAACATGGGTTCGACTCGAACATGAAGCTCATCCCTATTGGAGAGCTATGTTTGAAATTCTGTATTATGTTTGTATTAATACCCAGGAATCATCAGCTTCCCTGCCAAGATACAGATCGGGTGAGATTCTCGGGGCGAGGGCTAAAATTTGTCACTATACCTTGTTCTCTCTCTATTTTACTTCGCCTGATTCAAGAGCAAGGCCTATATTGGCGTGACAACAAAACCCATCTGACAGGGGCATGGAAGCTAGACTCTCCTGTGTACGATTTTTGATTTCTTTTTCTCGCACGGAAAAAAGTGAAGTCAATAGTTACATTTGGTTGTTGTTTTACTGTTTACCCCTGGTTAGACTTAAATTGACCCATCTCTCCTTTCTGTCAACACAGTACAATCCCCAGTTTCAGCTATCCCCAAACTAGGTGAGCCAGGGTGGCCTATCTACTCCCTACCTTTCACCTATACCTAGTGGACAAGGGTTAACTACAACTTGAAGGTAGATTCACGTGCTCTCCCCTTTTTTCCCACCTGTTGGGTGGAGGTACCCCCCGAAGAGCTCTTATACTGATTTAGTATCGATCATGCGGATAGTGTCATGGAATGTCAAGGGGCTTCGGTCACCAAACAAGCGGATGAAAATTCTCCGTCATTTAAAATGTATGCGAACATATATCTTTCTCCTTCAGGAGACCCATATGGGAGAGCAAGATTTTCAACGCCTCAAACTATGGGTAGGGGAGGTCCTTGGTTCCCCAGCATTAGGGCGCAAAGCAGGAGTGATCATCCTTTTACATAAAAAACTGCCATACACTATCCGATCAGTAGACAAAGACCAAGAAGGCCGCAAACTAACGATCCATTTGACATGGCCTCAAAGGATCTAGCCATATCCAACATCTACGCGGTCAACTCCCCAGGTACTGCATTTTTCCAAGACCTTTCCTCATGGGTACTTCGCTCCTCAGACTCACTCCACTTGATGGGTGGGGATTTCAACAGTGTTATGAACAAATGTGAGGATAAATCATCTCCACGTTTATCATCTACTCAACAACCCACTACATTACTGGCCACCACCATGTCCCTCTTACATATGTTGGATATTTGGCGTCTAACCCACCCTACCGATAGGGAATTCACTTTCTATTCTCCACCCCACCACACTTTCTCACGCATAGATTATTTATTTTGCTCCTCTGCCCTAATCCCAAAGGTTCAGGACTCCGAGATTTGGAGATGGCAATTTCTGATCGCAGCCCTATAGTGGTAGTTTTGGATGACTTCTAACCCCACGATAAGCCCTCCCCGTGGTGGTTCCCATCATATTTATCAGACAACGAGGATTTCCAACACACAATTTACAAAGCATGGAATGATTATGTGCTCACTAACACTGAGCATGTATCTAAACCTAATCTATTCTGTGAGGCAGGCAAGGCTGTTTTGTGAGGTGTAATCATCTCCTACACTACCCAATTTAAGAAGCATTCTTTAGAGTAATACTGCCAGGCAAGTGCTGCTCTAAGGAAAGCCCAAGCGGATCTCACCCTACGTCACTCTCCAGAGAATAGACAGGCATGGCTAGCTGCTAAACAAGGTTTTGATCTCTGGGCAGAGCAAAAGGAACGGATTAAGACCTCTTACCACTCCATCCACCTACATAAATATGGTAACAAGGCAGGCAAACTCCTTGCCAACCTCTGTCGAGAGGCTCATACCCCCACTCGCATTGCAGCGCTGAAGGACAGCAAAGGGACCCTTACGTCCTCCCAACTAGAAATAACTGCCCTACTCACTGAATTTTATCAACAATTATACGATGAAGACCCAATTGACCTGGACAAAAGCACAATCTCTCCTCGCTTCCGTAAAATTGCCTACGTTATCAGACGCCCAACTAGACTCCCTAAATGCTCCTATCTCCTTGACTGAAATTCTCTCCACCATACAACATCTATCAAACAACAAAGCACCTGGCCCGGGTATTCAGCTGAGTTTTACAAGCTGACCAGGGAATATATACCACACGCTACAAAAAGTCTTTACGGGTATTTGGGAGGGTGGGCCATATCTACCTACAGGATCGATAACATTCATAAAGCTATTGGCAAAAAAGGGAAAAGACCCGACTCTTCATATCGCCCTATCTCCCTAATTAATGTTGAATCTAAAATTTTATCCAAAATTATTGCATCCCGACTAACCTCTATTCTTCCTAAACTCATCCATCCGGCACAGGCGAGGTTTGTCACGGGTAGGTCAGTAGTGCTCAACATTTGCAAAGTCATACTTGCCCTGGAACATGCTAAATGCCACCCAGACAAAGACATGGCCATTCTTTCTCTAGACGCTGAAAAAGCCTTTGATAACATCAGTTTTCAATGGTTGTTTCTGGTACTTAGGAAGTTTGGGATCTTGGGCCCAGTAGCAGATTTCATACAAACAATGTATTCCGCTCCCACAGCTTGTCTAGTAACGTCCGCAACATATCAGCTCCAATCCATTTGACAAAGGGAACACGCCAGGGGTGTCCTCTCTCCCCCTTACTGTTCAATCCAGCCATAGAACCACTGTCCCGATTACTTAATGATCACCCACAACTTTCAGGAATCCAAATCGGTGACGTCAAGATGAAAACGGCGCTCTTTGCGGATGACATTTTAATTTTCTCCTCGGCTATGCCCACTGACTACCCTATCATTCAAGATGTTTTCTCTAACTTTCGACACTGCTTGGGACTATGCATTAACTTCACTAAAAGCGAGGTACTCGCTACACTACACCCGAAACCCATTCCCAATGTTGGATTCAATCCTCCCCTTTACAAGTAGCGAAAAACATTCCATAACATACCTGGGTATTAGAATAGGCCGGGATCCCTCTTTTCTATACCACCTTAACTACCCACCCATTTTTGACAGGATTAAGAGGGAGCAGGAAGCTTGGACGACTCTCCCAATATTGTTTTTCGGAAGGTGATATTTATACAAAATAGTCTCATCTCACAAAGACGTCCAAAATCTCAACAAGGCTTTGACGACCTTTCTGTGGAGATCCAAGAGATCACGCATTGCTAGACACAAACTGCATCTTCCAAAACACGAGGGGAGAGTGGGACTACCTGACCTCCGCCTATACAACCTTTCATGCCTTCTTAGGCAGGGCATGGACTGGTTATGACATAGATCCAACTACTCCAACTTTGCCTTAGAGGTGGTCTTGGTCTCTCCCCTCTATCTATCAGCAGTGCTCCACCCTCCCCTCAAGGTCTTGCCATCTCATTTGAGAAGCAACTCTTTGATAAGAGACACTGGTGGCATGGAGAGAGGTATGTAAGCTTATGAAGGTACCTTATACTATCTCAAATCAACCCCCAATACAAGGCAATCCATTGTTCCCTGCAGGAATGACACATGAAGCATTCCTAACATGGTCTACCCTGGGCCTAACCCATGCAGCCTCATTGTTCTACCCAGGCACCTGCGACATCCAAACCTTCCAGGAGATTTCAAAGCAATATAGCCTACCCTCACACCATTCCTTCCACTACTTCCAACTGGTGTTTTTTGTTAAATCCCAACTAGGCCGGACAAGTACTAACCTATTTCATCCAGTGATTGACAAAGCGGTACAACAAAAAAATTACTCTGTCTCGATACTGTACTCGCAAATCCTGCAATACACTATGTCCTCCACGGGGCAATCCTTTGGAAAAGTTTGGTCTAAAGATCTTCCGGACTTGGAGGACACTACGCACATCCTGGAAGGATACAAGACAGTGCGCAAGATCATAATCAATGAGCAATGGAGGGAGACTCAATTTAAAATTATGCATAGGGCATTTATACCAGCCCTTATGGATTGTACTAACCCACTCCTTGTGGTCTGTCCTTGGTGCAACGCTAGCAGACCGACACTTTTACACATCTTTTGGTCATGCACATTAATTCAGGTTTTCTGGGACTAAATAATTCAATACATTCACGGCATCACACCTACAAAACTACCTAAAGATCCGCTGATTTGTCTGTTCAGTTATTCCTCCCCTTTAGTTTCTAACATCCCGAATGACAGGAAACCAATACCCCTGACCCCATGGATACATCTATGCCTCTTAACAGCCTGGAGGGCCCTCCTGCAGGCCTGGACCTCTACACACAGCCCATCGCTATCCACGGTAAAGAAAGATCTGAAAGCACTCCTGTACCTGGAAAAGCGAGATACTATGCTACAAAACCTTGGAACCACCAAGCGTTTCTTCACCCGATCGAAGGTCTTCATAGAATACTCTTTCACATTGCTGGAAATACACCAACTCATGGCCACATTCCAATATACCACCTGGTATGCCAAGGCGAATATTACTAACTCCTTGGGCAAACTAAAGCTTCCTGACTCTAACCCCAACATGGGCAGTGAACCCCCTTACCCTAGCGGAGAAATGCCTACATCCACTATCTAAGGGGCTACCTACCACCCCCTATTCTCTCTTTCTGAAACTCTGAAACTGTCTCTACTAGTTATGAGTTTGTATAAGAGTATACTCATATGCTTAGCACTAAGGTGCAGCTATTCTAGATAAAGTCATCCCTACCCCCTTAAGTTTGTACTTTATTCTAATTGGTCTGCATATATGTCAGCCTGTTATGTTATTTTTTTTTTCTAAAACATTGATGTATTGTTTAAACCTGAATACAAATTTTCAAAAAAAAAAAAGATAAACAACGCCAAATAGTCTCCCAGCTATATGATATGACTTTCTATAAATAGTCTCCCACCTGTGGGATAGGGCTTTCTGTAATCGGCCTCCCACCTGTAGGGTATGACCTATCTCTAAATCAGGCATGCTCAACCCATGACCCTCAACCTCAAACCTATGGGAACCTACACAGCCTCCTTTGGGTGGAGTCTCCCATTTGTGAGATATGAATTGCTATCAATAGTCTCCCACCTGTGGGCTATGACTTTCTATATATAGTCTCTATCCTGTGGGATAAGACTTTCTATAAACAGTCTCCCACTTGGGGGATATGACTTTCTATAAATAGCTTCCCACCTGTGGGCTATGACCTTCTCTAAATCCGGCATGCTCAACCTGTGACCCTCTACCTCAAACCTATGGCATCCCACACAGCCCCTTTCGGGTGCACACCACTCTACTGAATGATTGCCAGTCCTCTATAATCCCAGGGGCTGTCATATACAAGCCATTATTACATCTAGTGGCATCCATACAGGGGTTCTGAAGGCGGATTCACGCAGTTGTGTGATGAGCTTGGTGTCATTCCGGGAGCATGTGGGTGCATAATGTATAATTCTATCTTTGCTTATAAAAGACGTTTATTAAACTACTAGGGCATGTGCTTCCCTGGTCTGTTGTTTTTTGTTTAGATTGTCCACAGTCCTTTGACAATTCAGGAGACCCTGAATATAGTGGACGCTGCAGAACTGGTTTGGAGCTTTTGTGACTGGTCACACCTGAGCCCGAGAATGGGATTAATTGTGATCTTGTTAAAAAAAATTCGATTTTTCTGATTGTGATTAAACAGTGGGTAAACATCCAACGAGGATTGGTCCCATGGAAAATGATGGTCCTGACTGTTGTTTAAAATCTTCATTATGCTGTTCAAAATAAAAAATTCTACATTTGAATTTATCTGTGCTCTTCAAAAGGTAAACACAGAAATACTGTTTATCGGCTGTCTTCGCCTCACACTGTCAGAGTGTGAGGAGAGGAGAGACGATCGGTGGAATCTCCTCACAGGGGAGACCTGTGCAGATAATCAGGGCATTGATCATCAGTGCCCTGATTATCAGTGCAGCCCCAACAGTGCCCAGCAGTGATGCCAATCTGTTCCCATCAGTGACACCAATCTCTGCCCGTAAGTGATACAAGTCAGTGCTGCCTTTCAGTGCCCATCAGTGCCTGCTCATCAGTGCCACCCATCAGTGCCACCTATCAGTGCCCATCAGTGCTGCCTATCAGTGCTCATCTGTGCTGCATATCAGTGCCCATCAGTGCTGCATCAGTGCAACCTCATTAATGCTCTTCAGTGCAGCCTCATCAGTGCCCATCAGTACCATCTCATCAGTGCAGCCTATCAGTGTCCATCAGTGCAGCCTCATCAGAGCACATCAGTGAAGGAGAAAAATTACAAAATGATTTACAAATTTTTCTAACAGAAACTAAGAAAAACTTTTTTTTTTCCAAAATTTTCGGTGTTATTTAGGGGTTTTTTTTTAGCAAAAAAAACCCAGCTTTGATTAAATACCACTGAGAGGAAGCTCTATTTGTGGGACAAAAGTTATAAAAATTTATTTGGGTACAGCGTTGAATGACCGCGCAATTGTCATTCAAAGTGTGACAGTGCTGAAAGCTAAAAATTGGCCTGGGCAGGAAGAGGGTAAAAGTGCCCTGTAGGCTAATGGTTAAATAGTATCCCAAATGTGGGATATGACTTTCTATAAATTGTCTCACACCTGTGGATATGACTTTCTATAAATAGTCTCCTGGTGGGATATGACCACGGGAGGAGCAGGACATGTGGATAACAATGGTACATGCAGCAAAATGTGTGTAATGTTTGTGGCATGTGCTAAATTACCAGTAGTTGTGGTACATTGCAGCAAATCGAAGAGTTTAAAATCAGTGCAAAAATGAAAGGGTTAACAGTGGCAAAGGTAAAATTGCCCCTGTGTTGGTAGTGTCACTGAAAGAAAAAATTATCTTAGCTTGAGTGGTCTCACTGGAAGGAATAATGTCCCTACATCAGTGGTGTCACTTGAAGGCAAAAATATCCCAGCGTCGGTGGTGTCACTGAAAGGGAAAATTGTCCTTGGTGGGTGTTGCTAAGAGGAAAAATGGCACAGCATCAGTGTCAGTGGGGAAAAAATGCCCGCACTTCAGTGGTGTTAGTCTGTCATAGACTGACTGGCATGATCTCCCTTCCCTTCCTTCATCCCACTGACATAGATGCCAGTGGCACCTATGTCAGTGGGATGAAGGAGGGGAAGGGAGATGGGCTCTGTGGGTCCATGGAACTAAAGGGATCAGGGAGGGGGGCTCTGAGGGTGAAAGGGGGCTGTAAGGGGTTCAGATGTGCAGTTATACTTGCTACCCTTCTGAAAAGGGGCACTTGTCACTTTTCAGAGGGCATTTAAAAGGTAGT
Source organism: Aquarana catesbeiana (assembly GCF_042186555.1). Classification (NCBI taxonomy): domain Eukaryota; kingdom Metazoa; phylum Chordata; class Amphibia; order Anura; family Ranidae; genus Aquarana; species Aquarana catesbeiana. The sequence goes on along the minus strand of NC_133330.1, from coordinate 194,771,489 downwards.
GAGGGGGTGATAAGTCACCTTGTAATAATCCATAAGATCCAGACACTATTCATCTGCTCATCTAGGCTTAGGTTATCAAAAGAGCCTTGCGTGGAAACGCATTACCTGGCAACCCTTCCATGAAGTCATCAGGAATAGCAAAGAAAACAATCTTGCATGCCTCCCAGAGTTCATCAATATTCTTTGGTTTCGTCTTCCATGCTTCATCTTTCATCCTACACCACATATGCTCAATGATGTTCATGTCTGGTGACTGGGCTGGCCATCTTGATCTTCTTTGCCTTAAGGAACTTTGATGTGGAGATGGAAGTATGCGATGGAGCACCATCCTGCTGCAAAATTTGGCCTTTTTTATGGTTGGGAATATAAGAGGTAGCTAAGATTTCTTGGTATTTTAGACTATTGATGTTGCCTTCCATCTTGCAGATCCCTTGCACACCCCCATACTGGATGTAACCCCAGACCATGATTTTGCCTCCACCAAACTTCACTGTTTTCTGGGTAAATCTCGGCTCCATGCGGGTTCCAGTAGGTCTCCTGCAATATTTGTGGCAACTGTGGTTTAATTCAAAAGAAGATTCATCTGAAAAATTCACCTTCCGCCACTTTTCCAGAGTCCATCCTTTTAGCAGGCTGTGGCCCTTGGCAAATGCCACACGGTTTTTCAATTGTCTTTTGTTTAGTGCTGGCTTATGGGCACTGATTCGACCATGGAGGCCATTTCGAGACAGAATCCGACAAACTGTTCTGGCTGACACAGGGACTTCAGGTGACCAGGTCTCGTGGAGCTCTGCTGCAGTGGAAAATGGGTTGGCCTTGGATTTTCGAGCCAACAAACGGTCCTCTCGAGCAGTTGTCTTGCGGGGTCAGTCTGACCTGGCCTTGTTCAAAACGTCTCCAGTCTCTTCAAATCTTTTTTTTATCCTCTGAACTTGACGCTGAGACATATTGAAGGTGTCTGCCACATCAGCAGTGGATCTGGTCTTCAGCCTCTTGATAATCAACACTTTAGTCTCCGGGTGAATCTTAGGCATGTTTGCAGAGGTCTAGTTGCAGTTGAGAAGGTCTAGTGTACTGGTGTTCTTTTTATACACACCTGAGACCTAATTGATCCATTATTAGTCACAGGTGAAGCTCATATAACAAGGCGACAACACTTATGTCTTGGCAAAAATTTACTCAATTGGCTTTACCAAGTTGTGAATATTAGAATACTTTTTGTCAGTTTCGTTTTGCACTGAAACATTATTACAAAAGCTGTTGGGATTAAAATGACCCATTTCTTGTAACAAAATCTTGATTAGAAATATATTTTAGCGGCACTTCAGATCAATTTGTACACAAGCGACAAGACTTTTGTCAGGGACTGTAGGTTGCCTAGCAATCATGCTCAACCAATGGCTTCAACTGAGTCAGATTTGGACCAGCATGCATAGCAGAGTAGACTCAAAACTCTTAATTTGCATAGTAGTTCTGAGTTAGTGACCAAGAAAAATACTAAACCCAATGGTTCAGCATTTTAGCCAGGGAGCTAGCATTTTCAGAAGAGGGAAACAATAACAGCCTCCATACATTTTCAATATAGGTTCCCTTTATTTAATTTGATAAGAAAATATCTGGAACTGTGCTTATTTTGTGTTAATAGCTAAACTGGAGAATAAGAAAACTTATGCAATCAAATAAATTCTGCTAAGCAATACTTCAAATTACACATACAGCCTGCTATATTCCCTTATTGAATTAACCTGCAAGGCCTCATTCACATCTGTGCAATTTAATATGCATTGCTTAATATGCACCAATGCACGACAAAAGGATTGTGATTCTTTTTTATGGGACTCGTTTACACCTATGCGCTGCTTTACTTTTTTTTTTCCAAAAGTCCGACGGACCTAGAAATGAAACATGTTTCAAACCTCTCCATCGTAACTCCACTGGACTCAGTTCCTGACGGAAAGCCCGTTCATCTGTAGGCTGGTCCGACGGACCAGATACGACGTAAGAGCAGGGTACAGCATCTCGCGCTCGCTGCAATAGAAAAAATCTATTTTCCCATTGCGGCGAGCGCGAGGCATACCAGGCCCTTAGGTCTGGTATGGATTTTAAGGGGAACCCCTACACAAAAAAATCGGCGTGGGGTCCCCCCATGATCCATACCAGACCCCGATCCGAGCACGCAGCCCAGACTGTCAGGAAGGGGGGTGGGGACGAGCGAGTGCCCCCCCTCCTAAACCGTACCAGGCCGCATGCCCTCAACATCGGGGGGTGGGTGCTTTGGGGGAGGGGGTGCCCTGCGGCCCCCCCACCCCAAAGCACCTTGTCCCCATGTTGATGAGGACAAGGGCCTCTTCCCGACAACCCTGGCCATTGGTTGCCGGGGTCTGCGGGCGGGGGGCTTATCGGAATCTGGGAGCCCCTTTAATAAGAGGGCCCCCAGATCCCGGCCCCCCACCCTATGTGAATGAGTATGGGGTACCCCTACCCATTCACCTGGGGGAAGAAGTGTCACTAAAAAAAACACACTACACAGGTTTTTAAAGTAATTTATTAGACAGCTCCGGGGGTCTTCTTTTGGCTTCGGGGGTCTTCTTTCAGCTTCGGGGGTCTTCTTCCGGCTTCGGGGGTCTTCTTCCAACTTCGGGGGTCTCTCCGGTTCTTCTCCGCTGTCTCCGGCCTCTTCTCCCATTGTTTGACCTCTTCTCCGCGCTCTCCGGGTCTTCTGCCGGGCTCCTCTGCTATCTTCTGCTCTTTTGCCCCTCTTTTGCTAGCGGTGGCCCAGTCTTCTGCCTTCTTGTCTTCCTCCCTCTTCTCTTCTTGCGATGTTGCCATGACGCTCTCTCTGGCTGGAATGCTGGGACTGTGATGGCATAAGGGGGCGGGGTCACCGGGTGATGTTGACCACGCTCCCTAAAACGTTACAGTCCCAGCATGCCCAGAGACTGTGACGGCATAAGGGGGAGGGGTCACCGCCTATATAAGTCACATCGGAGCGCTCAGAGAACATTCCAGCCAGAGAGAGCGTTGTGTCAACATCGCAAGAAGAGAAGAGGGAGGAAGACAAGAAGGCAGAAGGCAGGGGACCGGGCCACCGCTAGGAAAAGAGTGGCAAAAGAGCAGAAGATAGCGGATAAGCCCCCTGCCGCAGACCCCGACAACCAATGGCCAGGGTTGTCGGGAAGAGGCCCTTGTCCTCATCAACATGGGGACAAGGTGTTTTGGGGTGGGGTGGGTTAGGACATGCGGCCTGGTACGGTTCAGGAGGGGGGGGGGGGCGCTCGCTCGTCCCCACCCCCCCTTTCTGACCGTCCGGGCTGTGTGCTCGGATCGGGGTCTGGTATGGATTTTGGGGGGACCCCATGCTGATTTTTTGGTGCAGGGGGTTCCCCTTAAAATCCATACCAGACCTAAGGGCCTGGTATGCCCCACGACGGGGCTCGCAAGGTGCCAATCTCGCCGATAAAAGCGTCGAGATTGACTTCCTTTTCTAGTCCCGTCGTGCCCGAGTCACGTTCAAAATGAACAGACTTGTCCGTGTGTGGGCAAGTCCATTCATTCTGAAAGTCCGCTGTAACTCCGGCGAAAGTCCGTCGGGAAGACCGGCGGACCTAGTCTGCCGGAAAGTCCGGTCATGTGTAGGCAAGTCCGTCCCTTCAGAAAGTCCGGCAGTAGTCCGCCGGAAATCCAGTGGGAAGAACGTCGGACCTAGTTTCCCAGAAAGTCCAGTCGTGTGTACGCGGCATAAGGGCTCTTTCACTTGTGTGGCCGAGGGAAGGTAAAAACAGGGGGTTGAGTAGCTGTTTTAATGCTTCCTGGCCACTAGGGTGACCACGTTTCCAAACTGCCAATCAGGGACAATCCCCCCTCTTTAAAAAAAAAAAAATGGTGTACATTACGGGGGTCCCCTTAGTCTGCCTGTAAAGTGGCGCATCTGTTGCATGCATAGAACATGCTGCAGCAAAAATTACATTCATAAAGAAAAAAAACAGTCAAATCACATTTAAATTGACTCACAGTTGCAATTGCTGGCATCTGGCTATTAAAAAAAAAAGTAAAGAAAAAAGCCGTGTGGGGTTCTCCCCAAAATCCATACCAGACCCTTATCCAAGCAAGCAGCCTGGCAGGTCAGGAACCATACCAGGCCACATGCCCTCAACATACCCCACTCCAAAGCACCCTGTTCCCATGTTGATGGGGACAAGGGTCTCTTCCCCACAACTGTGGGCTGTGATTATGGGGGTATGAGAGCAGGAGGCTTATCAGAATCTGGAAGCCCTCAGATCCAGGCCCCCCCCTTGTGAATGAGTATGGGGTACCCCTTCACTCATTCACCAAATAAAAAAGTGTTAAAAACACAGACAGTTTTTGACAATTCCTTTATTAAAAAATAAAAAAATAAAAAAGCAGTGTCCCCCAATGTAAATCCATTGTCAATCACGCTGCCTGCCGCACCCAAAAAACAAAAAAATGCTCCCGCCGTTCATGAAGGCTGGCCACCTACTGCAGTTTGATAGTTCTTATATAGGTAAAGGCAGGGCCACCTGGTGACGTCACGTGGTGGCACCGCCCCACCGTGACTTAATGGACCAGTGAATGCTGGGTTAGTGATGGCACAAGGGGCGTGGCCATCGCCAGGAGGCCTCGCCCCTTTACCGATATAAGAACTGTCAAACAGCAGAGCCTCTGCAGTAGGCGGCCAGCCTTCATGGACGGAGGGAGCGTTTGTTTTTTCGGGTGCGGCGTGATTAATGATGGATTTACATTTACTGTTTTTTTATTTTTTATCAAAAGAATTGTCAAAAACTGTCTCTGTGTTTTTATTATTTTTTGACACTTTTTGGGTGAATGGGTAGAGGTACTATGTACCCCATACTCATTCACATAGGGGGGGGTGGGACCCCTTTTTTTTTTCTTCTTTTTTTTGGTGTGGGGTTTCCCTTAAAATCCATACCAGACCTGAACTAGGGTGGACACACGCCATTTTTTTAAATTATCTGTTATTTTGTTTTTATTTTCTTGAACATACATCACGGGACACAGAGTATTCATTACATAGTGGGTTAGATAGGCACCATCGGTGATTGGACACTGGTTAACCCCAATTAAGGAGAATTCCTCCCCTATATAACCCCTCCCATACGGGGAGGACCTCAGTTTTTTCACCAGTGTCTAAGGTGGTTGGTCACGTAAAACATGTGCTGTGAAGAAAGCTCCAGTTTGGTCCCTGCGGGGGCTTAAAGGGCTATGCTGCCCAGATCCATATCTCGGGCCGATATTTTGACTCCCAAGATGGTATGGTACCCGGGCCTCATCATCCGAAGAAACAAGGTTTTGCCTGTAAGTCTCTCTTTGGAGGACTGGGCTCTGAGAAAACCAGGCTTGGTGTACTATTAAAACAGTGGCACGAAAGTTTCTGGCAGAGTCTTTTACAGGTCCAGGTAAGAGGTTTCTCTGAGTAGGAACCCAAAAAACCCTGAAGGTTGGCACAACGCTACCCGCCGTGATGGGTGAAGGCTGGAAACTGTCTGTTCTCAGCAGTTCCTGCGGCGGGGACAGGTAAGAGAAGTTAATCCTATATATATATATATATATATATATATATATATATATATATTTTTATATTACAAATGGATTTTCTTCGATGAGTAGTTGCATGTCTTACCTGATTTCCACCACTAGAGGGAGTAAGGAGCAAACTTACGTGCTCTTCAGATACACACTCAGTGAAGCTGGTGTCCAATCCGCTCACTTCCTCCACTGCAGGTGTGCAGACGCCAGGTGGCTAATTTAAAAGCCCAGAGCATTCAGAGCTCTGTAAACAGATGGACACAGAGTGTGGGCAGTGAGCATCCTAAGTGGTCAGATCCAGGCTAACCTAAGACACCTACTCGGCATCAGGTTGTGCAGTATTAAGCATACATGTATATTGTGAGACTTTTAGCACAACAGTGATTGCATATGTACTAGTACCTCTGCTTTGTAGCTTGGGACTATGTCTCCTCGTAAGAGGGTCTGGGGGGGAGGTAACAAAGGCACAAGAAAGTCACCGCCTGTGTCTAGGGGTCCTAAAGATGCCTGCAGATTACCATCCCCCCTGCAAGACTGGAGCCAGCCTCACAGGATGAGTCAGTGCCCCTGTCAGGTTTTGCAGCCTCTCCTAATGTTACAGCCCCAGCGTATGTCACAGAGGATTCCCTTAGGGCTACATTGGAGGGTTTTGAGGGAAGAATTATGAATTTTATTTCAGCTTCCTTAAAAGATAGCAGAAAAAGGGGTAGATCCCCCTCCCTCTGCTGCACTTTCTCTTTCAGATGAATCTTCTGACAATGAGGAGAGATCCCTATCCAGAGATAGGGATCAAGACCAGTCTGAGGATTCAGAGGAAGAGGAGAGCGCTTCTTCCTCTCAGGCACTCAAGAAGCAGGTCCAGTATTATACTGAACTAGTGCGTTCCACATTTAAAATGCCCTCTGCTGAGGCCGCTACATCCTCTGTTTCTTCCCTGGGGGTCAGAAGGATCGCACAGACTGCCTTTTCCTTTCCAATTCATACTTTAATGGATAAATTGTTGTATGTGGACTGGGGACATCCCAATAAACTGTTTACTCCTCCTAAAAGGTTTTCTATGCTTTATCCTCTGGAGGAAAGCTTCACCAAGAAGTCGGAGGTCCCATCCGTGGATGCGGCTGTCTCTTGTGTGAATAAAAACCTGACCTGTCCCTTGGACCATGCTCAGGTGTTTAAAGATCCAACTGATAAAAAGCTGGAAACTTTATTAAAAGGCTCCTTCTCCATGGCTGGCGCTGTAGTTCAACCTACAGTAGCAACTGTGGGTTTGTGTTAATTCCTCAAGGAACAGGTTAAGCAGATGCTTGGCCTCCTTCCCAGTGAGGAAGTGGAGAACTATGCAGACCTTCCACAGGTGCTGTGTTTTATGATTGATGCCATTCTGGATTCTGCCAGCAAGCATCTCGTTTGTCTCTCCTGTTGGTACACATGCGCAGGTCCCTTTGGCTTAAAAGTTGGGCAGCAGAGCTTTCATGCAAAGGATATTTAGCTGGCTTCCCATTCAAAGGGGAACGCTTATTTGGGGATGACCTAGATAATTTTATCCAAAAAATTACAGGTGGTAAATCTACACTCCTACCAGTTAAGAGTAAACGTCCACCATTCAAACGGTCTCTTTCCCCTTCCCCTGGAACATCAGGCTCTAAGCAGTGGCGACGGCCTTCCCAATCTACTTTCAGAGGAAGGGCCCAGGGTCACACCCAAGGGCAGAAAAGGCTTGGGGACAAAAGCCTGCCAAGCAGAGCCCCAAAACATCCCTGTGAAGGGGCACCCCCACTCGGCCGAGTGGGGGGAAGGCTCCTACAGTTTTCAGGAGCCTGGCAGGAAGAGTTTCTTTTTTTTTTTTTTTTTTTTTTTTTTATCCACTTGGCTCTGCACCTATTCTTTCTTTTATCCTATCTAAATAAATATCCGACCAATTCTTGGGAATTAAGGCCTTGGCCGCATTCAGGAGGTTAGGTATTATTGATTTTCTATATTGTTTCTTAGGTTTATTGTAGATATGGAAGAGGCAAGTCCAAATATTTTGTTCTATTTCTTCTCCAGTTATTTCTTTTATGTTATTTAACACTTCCTTCCAGTACTCCATTATTATTGGGCATTCCCACCATATGTGTGTGATCGTTGCTATTTGGCCACATTTTCTCCAACACAAGGAGGTTCTATCTTGATGGAATCTGTGTATTCTTACTGGGGTCATATACCATCTTGATACTAGTTTATAATTCATTTCTATGGTCTTCATGTCCCAAGCCTTATTATATCCCATTTCTATCATTTTTTCCACTTTTTGGTTATCTGTTTTTAAATTCATTTCTTTTTCCCATTGATTTATATATTCTGGTCTTTCTTGTGCTTCCAAATCTGTCAGTATACTATAAATTTTTGATGTTCCGTTTTTTAATGGTGTTTCATTGCTACATAGCTTTTCCAGTGCAGTTAATTTTGTTTCATCTCTCAGTGGGTGTGGTATTGTGCTTACTAGGTGCCTTAGTTGAGTATACTTCCATTCATTCATCTTCCATCCATTCTTTTCCTCTATTTCTACTCGTGTTCTTATTTTACCATTTCTAGTGATATCTTTCAGTTGTGGGTTACCTATTCCTTGGATTTCAAATATTTCCCTCCCAGGGGTGAAGAGATTCGATCCTGTGAGTGCTAATAGTGGTGAATTATATTTCCATTCATTCTTTAAGTGGATGGTGTCCCAAATTTTAAATACATTTTTTGTTATTTCGTGCGTGTCGGTGTCCATTATTCTATATTTCCGTGGAATCCAAATATTCTTATGTAGTGTGGCTCCACTTATTGTGTTTTCCATTTCCACCCATTTTTTTTCATTTTTCTCATTTGTCCACTCTAACATTCGTGTTAAAACTATGGCTTTATAGTACCTACTTATATCTGGAGCGGCAAGACCTCCATGCTCCTTTTTCCTTGTGATCAGCGAGTTTCAAGACAAGTGGGTGGTCTCTTCAGTATCTCTAGGTTACAAAATAGAGTTCCTAGAGCTTCCACCAGCTCGTTTCCTAAGGTCAAGAGTTCCCAAAGATCCAGTAAAGGGAGAACCACTGCTACTGGCCTTAGATCGCTTACTATCCCAGGGAGTGATAGTAGAAATTAACCCAAAAGATCAGGGTTCAGGGTTCTACTCTAATCTCTTCACCGTTCCAAAGTCAAATGGAGATGTCAGACCCATCCTAGATCTAAAGGATCTGAATCAGTTTCTACACATTCGATCCTTCCGAATGCAGTCAATTTGTTCTGTGGTCTCCACCCTGCAGGGGGGAGAATTTATGGCATTGATAGATATCAAGGATGCATATCTTTATGTACCGATTTTTCACGCTCACCAAAGATATCTAAGGTTCGCGGTAGACCAGCGCCATTTCCAGTTTATGGCCCTTCCTTTCGGTCTCACTACAGCTCCTCAAATTTTTACAAAAATTCTAGACCCTCTCTTAGCAAATCTAAGAGCTCAGGGCATAACTGTGGTAGCTTATCTAGACGATTTGCTACTCATAGAGCAATCGGTGGCACACCTGAACCGCGCTGTCTTAAAGACAGTAAGACATTTGGAAAGACTAGGCTGGATAATCAACCTAGAAAAGTCTTCTTTGCAACCTTCAACAAGGTTGGAGTATCTAGGCATGATCATCGACACCGCTCAAGGCAGGGTGTTTCTACCAGAGCCAAAGGTCAAGGCCGTAAGAGCTCTAGTCCGCTTAGCATTAACCAAAAAGAGTCCATCGATTCGGCTATGTATGAGACTGTTAGGAAAGATGGTTGCCACTTTCGAGGCTGTTCCATTTGCCCAGTTTCACTCAAGGCCCCTGCAGAGAAACATTCTCGTAGCTTGGAACAAAAAGACTCATGCCTTGGATTTTCCGATGTGCCTATCCCCAAGGATACGCAAAAGCCTCAATTGGTGGTTACGAACCAAAAATCTTTTGAAAGGCAAAGCCTTTCTTCCACTACAATGGAAGATCGTAACCACAGATGGCAGTCTGACAGGTTGGGGAGCAGTTCTGGAAGAAATATGCACGCAGGGAAGATGGTCTGCAACCGAGAGACGCTTGCCCATCAATATTCTAGAAATTCGGGAAATTTACTTGGCCCTCATGGACTGGTCTTACAAGCTACAGGGTCATCCTATTTGGATACAATCCGACAATGCCACGGCTGTGGCTTACATCACTCACCAAGGAGGCACCAGAAGTCTGGATGCCCAAAGGGAGGTGAATCGCATTCTTGCATGGGCAAAAAGCCATGTTCCCTGCCTGTCTGCGGTATTCATCCCAGGAGTGGAAAATTGGCAAGCGGATTTCTTAAGCCGCCGGCAATTATGCCCAGGAGAATGGTCCCTACACCCCGACATAATCCAAACCATATGTCAAAGGTGGGGAACACCAGATGTGGATCTATTCGCGTCCAGATTCAACAGAAAGCTGGACAAATTTGTGTTCAGAACAAGGGATGTATTTGCTCAGGGGTCAGATGCTCTGACAATCGCAAGGGATCAGTACAATCTAATGTATACCTACCCTCCGAACCCACTTCTTCCGCGGTTCCTGGGAAGGGTCAAAAGGGAAGCAAAATCGGTCCTTTTAGTAGCCCCGGCTTGGCCCAGACGACCTTGGTATGCAGAGATCATAAAGATGGCAGTGGGCAGGCCTTGGGTCCTCCCATTCCGACCAGATCTGCTCACACAGGGTCCGATTTGCCACCCTGCTTTACGAAGTCTAAATTTGACGGCTTGGCTGCTGAAACCCACATTTTAAAAGACCGTGGGCTCTTGGAGTCAGTCCTTTCCACTCTGGTCAATGCCAGAAAGCTGGCCTCCAGGCTTATTTACTACAAAATCTGGAAGGCATATGTTTCCTGGTGTGAACCCAGGGGATGGCATCCTAGAAGGTATATGATTAGCAGAATCTTGACCTTTCTTCAGTCAGGCCTAGAAATTAGATTGGCTTTGAGCACTATTAAAGTCCAAATTTCGGCTTTGTCTATTTTTTCAGAAGCCAATTGCTTCACATTCCCTGGTCCGGGCCTTTATTCAGGGGGCACTGCGGTTGAATCTGCCAGTCAAACCTCCAGTATGCCCATGGGATTTGAATTTGGTGTTGTCGGCTTTACAGGGACAACCCTTTGAGCCACTGCACCTGGCTCCTTTAGCGCTTTTGACTAAAAAATTAGTCTTCTTGATAGCCATATCCTCTGCTAGGAGAGTATCAGAATTGGCAGCTTTTTCTTGTAAAGAGCCATATTTAATTATTCACAAGGACAGGATTGTTATGCGTCCTAATCTTTCCTTCTTACCTAAGGTGGTTTCAGGATTCCATTTGAATCAAGATGTAATCCTACCATCCTTTTTTCCAGATCCGCAGTCCACGGAGGAAGAATCTTTGCACACTCTTGATGTGGTTAGAGCAGTCAGTGTTTATCTGCAGGCAACCGCTCAGATACAGAAAACTGATTGTTTATTCTGCCAGATGGCCATAAGAAAGGCCAAGCAGCATCGAAATCCACTCTTTCTAGATTGATTAGACAGGTTATGTTTCAGGCTTATGATATAAAGAGGAAGACTCCTCCTTTTCATGTGAAAGCGCACTCAACTAGGGCTGTTAGTGCTTCTTGGGCAGTGCATCACCAGGTCTCCATGGCTCAGATCTGTAAGGCTGCGACTTGGTCTTCAGTCCATACATTCACCAGATTCTATGAGGTGGATGTAAGAAGGCAAGAGGATACCGCCTTCGGGCGCAGTGTACTGCAGGCTGCAGTTTAGTTCCTCTGATCCGTTTGCGGTCGATATTTTCTGATCTGTCTCCCTCCCCTCAAATGAGCATTGCTTTGGGACATCCCACTATGTAATGAATACTCTGTGTCCCGTGATGTATGATCAAGAAAATAGGATTTTTAAATACAGCTTACCTGTAAAATCCTTTTCTTGAGAGTACATCACGGGACACAGAGCTCCCGCCCTTCTATGGGTTTTACGTGGTTACCTATTGCTTTGCTACAAAACTGAGGTCCTCCTCGTATGGGCGGGGTTATATAGGGGAGTAATGCTCCTTAATTGGGGTTAACCAGTGTCCAATCACCAATGGTGCCTATCTAACCCACTATGTGATGAATACTCTGTGCCCCGTGATGTACTCTCAAGAAAAGGATTTTACAGGTAAGCTGTATTTAAAAATCCTATTATTCAGCTGTCAGCAGGGAAGCCCATTAACAGCTGATGATTAATTGGTTGTTAAGGATGCCGCAGCTGGCTTCCCGGCCCCGCTCCTTAACAACCAGCTTTTACTGTGCCCTGCAAAATGCACTGTACAGGGAGCTGTGTCAGTTTAATTCCAGGACACTGTATTTTCCTGGAATGAAGGTGCCCCAGACCCAGGACAGACCTGCAAAATGCGGGACTGCCCCAGGCAATCTGGGTCACGTGGTCACCCTACTGGCCACCCACTCAAATGCTTTCATTACAGCCTGACAGAGCTGCTCTGTTACGTGGCCGCAGCATTTTTCACTCGGGCTGCGTGGTTTGACAGACCGCGCAACCTGACGAAGGTCTCTTTCACATTGGTCTTAATGCATACACCCTCTAAAAAGCAATTCTAGGTGGATCAATTTTCAGAGAGTGGTATAACAGCATCTGACAGGTGTTCAGAAAGTGCTACTGCTGCCTCCTGCTGACTGTTTTTGTTTTTTTGGTTCACTTAGTAATGTAATGGCTGCAAAGCAAAGTGTCGGCATGTGTACAGCCCTGTTTGGCTTTATTACTAGGATTTGGGTGGGCAGCCGGAAGGGGTGATAAAAAATAGCCGGCTGAGCTAAGGTTTTACCACCAATCCTAACAATACAGCCAGACAGGGCTGTACATGTGCCTTGTGAAAGAGCCCTAAAATAACACACAAAAAAATACAGAAAATGGGTGTGACACCTTATGCCACGTACACACGACTGGTTTTGCCATCAGAATAAACTCCGAAGGTTTCTCCGGCGGAACTGCGATGGAATTCCGCTTAAGCGGTCTTGCCTACACACGGTCAAACCAAAGTCCGACCAAAGTCCGACCATCCAGAATGCTGTGACTTACAGCACGTATGATGGGACTAGAAAAAGGAAGTGCAATAGCAATCGCGCCACCCTTTGGGCTCCTTCTTCTAATCTTGTGTTTAGTAGAAGTTTGGTGAGAGACGATTCGTGTTTTTCAGCTTTTGTGCTTTTCAGTCCGTTACTGCTCTTCAGTTTGTGCTTGTGGGTTTGTATCTGCTTTTCAGAGCGTGTAGACAGTTCAGATCTGTTTTTTGAGTGTGTTCTTGCTCGTTTCTGATTTTCAGCTCGCTCTTCACAGGCCTTGCTGTTCTTCAGTGCGTTCTGTTAGTGTGTTCTGACCAGCCGACCGTTTTGAAGCCATGTTGCATATTTGTACTCGTCGTAGAGTTCATGCTGTGTGAAGGCTTGGTGTTGGGGTTCATTCTTTGACCCAAGCCCAGTCCATGAACAGGGTGGGGAGGAGTTCATGGACCAAGAATTGGTTACTCCAACGTGACCAATTCTCTCATATGCCTTTGCTTCGTGAGATCCAGGAGAATAATCCTGATGATTTCAAGAACTTTCTCAGGATGACGGACCCCATTTTTCACTGTCTGTTGGCTTTGCTGACCCCTTATATTAGCAGGCAGGATACCTGCTTGCGGCAAGACATCACTCTGGAGCAGAGGCTAGTTGCCACGTTGCGGTACTTGTCGACTGGGAAAAGCCTGCAGGACCTCAAGTTCTCGACAGGCATCTCCCCCCAGGCTCTGGGGATCATTATCCCAGATACCTGTTCTGCTATTATTCAGGTCCTGAAGAAGGACTACATTAAGGTAAGTTTTGTCCTTTAACATCACATTCTATTGTATTTAATGTTTGCTAATGTTTTGTATTTCTTTCATCATTCCCTAATTACCATGATTGTAATATGCTGTGAATGTGCCCTTTGTGCACATGCATGCTGTAATCTTTTAATGCTCCTTTTTTGGCTTACATGCATATTTTCCTTCACTAACCTCCCCAGCATGCTATCCTAGGCCCATATACACCTATAGCCTAGTTACTTAACAATGTATTTTGTCAGCTCCATTGTAGTGCTTTACCCCAAACACCCCCTAAAATGTGTACAAATGTTTTATTGTTGTCCTTAAATTCAGGCAGAGTGCCAGAGGCTTTTTTTGGGGGGCCCAAACTCATCTTGAACCCTACCCCCCTAAAATGTTTACAATGGGCCATCAGAGGGGGGGATTAATCTGATAAGTGGCCCTTAGATTTTTGTCTTTAAATACTCCTTAAAATAAATGTTATACTGATGTTGGCCAAGAATGTTTGTGTCTAATTTGCTTGTAATGTTATGTGCAAAAGTACTAATATTATTTTTTTCTGTTTTGACTCCACAGTTTCCTTCAACGCCACAGGAATGGCAGACTGTGGCCTCCCATTTTTCCGACCGTTGGGACTTTCCCAACTGTGGAGGGGCTATAGATGGGAAGCACATCCACATGGTGCCACCACCCCATTAGGGGTCATACTATTTTAACTATAAAGGGTCTCACGGTATCCTGTTAATGGGGGTGGTGTCGGCACAATATGAGTTCCTCTATGTGGACGTGGGGAAGAATGGCCGGATGTCGGATGGAGGAGTTTTCGCCCAGATGGAGTTTTACCAACGGCTCCAGAGTGGTGGCCTGGGATTGCCACCTGATGCGGACAACGTTGATGGACTCCCGTTCGTCTTTCTTGCTGATGAAGCGTTCGGTCTGGGCGAGCACCTAATGAGGCCATTCCCCCAGAGGACCCTCACCCCAGAGAGGAGGGTTTTTAACTACCGGCTGGCCAGAGCCAGAAGAGTCGTGGAGAATGCCTTTGGGATAATGGCCAGCCGGTTCCGCCTGTTTCTGACAGCCATACACATGGCGGAGTATAAACTCAACCACATAATCTTATGCTGCTGCATATTGCACAACTTTTGATGTAAAAATTCACACAATTATTTTGCCTCAGTTGGGCCTGAGGCTGGACTTACTTCCAATCCTCTTACGGGCCTGGATACTGCCCGTCCTGGCTTGGCACCCCAAAGCGCCCGTGAAGTTCGGGAGAAATATGTTAATTATTTTACAGGTAGGGGGGCCATTGCAATGTCAGACAATGTCTAATTTTTAATAATAAAAAAAAAGTTCTGATAAAATCTTGAAATTTATCTATTGTTTGTGTTTCTTTTTGGCTGTCTCCTAGGTTCTCTAGTGCACTTGTAGTGCCAAGTGGATTTGCCGTTAATAAATTGTCACTGTAAATACAAAATTACTTACAAAACTGGTATTGAGCATTGAAAGAAGAAGTCACACATTGTTGATTATCAAAATTTTTACTCCATGCACATTCACATGTGCGTTAGAAAATTTTTTAGAAAGATTGTTTTTTTTCTCAATTTTTTTTGGAAACAGGCATGTTTTAAAACATAACATACACAACACTGGAACTTACAAAGTTCAACGTATAAAAACTGAAGGCAATATCAGACATTATAGTGTCAAAAAAGTCTTGATATTGCCTTCATCAGATGGGGTGATGTCACCCCTGTAAAAGCCAAATTTTGAAGATGCACACAAATTGGGAGTCCCTCCTGATCCCATGCCTAATGTCAACATGTGCTATCTCCCATCATGGGGGATCAATGGATGTGCTTTGGGGGTGCACCCCCTTCCTCTCACCTACTAGAGTTACGAAGAAGGGGTTGCACCCACAAAACGCGTACATTGAGACCCCCTGATGGCAGATAGCACATGTTGACACATGGTGTGCATCTTCAAAATTTGGCTTTTAAACTGTACAAAAAAAAATTGGGTTTAGTCCAACAAATGGGTAAATGGATGTGATTTGAAAGAAATTTATATTCTCCCCAACACATCTACCATGTTCTTCATTTGTTGTTCCATAACATTCAGTTTCTTCCTTATAATATCTATTTCGCCATTCCACAGCATGATGTCATGGATGAGCCTTTGGATGCTGTCACTTGTGAAAGGTTCAGCTTGCTCTTCAACAACTAGCACATCACCTAAAAATTGGTTAAAAAACATGTATCATAAATATGCAGGCATACATTGGTGATGTGGGGGGTCCCTGGTGTCCTCTGAGTGGTGTCCTCCGAGTCTTTTCTCCCCTATGAGAATGAAACAAAAGGTATACTTAGCACACAGATATTTGAGTCCAGAAATAGGAATATGAAACATTGCTGGGAAGTGGGGTACAATTGTCTGTTTTGGGCAGAGTTCCAAGCTGAAGATATGATTTTTTACCTTACCAAAGCTGGAATATTTACCTTTTTGTGAAAATTTTTACACATGGAGACACCCCAAGTATCCACTGGAGCACCTGTGTGGGACACCTTAAAAAGTTTATTCTTGTGTCCCACACTAGTGCTCCTGAGTCCAGATGTGTAAACAGCTGCTGAGTGTCCTCTCCTTACATTACACTGAATCAAGCTTGCATTTCATTCTAGTTACAAACACATCTAGACAGCAATGTACAAAACTTAATTTTATACAAATAGGCATGACCAAATGTATTTAACCTGTATCTGCCCAAAACATCGTATTCAATGAGCGAACAATGTTTCTTACGACCGATTACTGTACCCACGAACATTAAATTCACCATTTTAAAATGTACAACAGTAAAGAAAAGCACATGGAGCAGCATGCAAGTAATAATAATGATAGGAACACACAACTTACTTTTTAGAAGCACTCTCTTTATTCTTCTATACTGATCCGGCTCCCTCAGTTTCAGGTCAGACCAGAGTTTCCTTATTTGCTCCTTGGAGCGTTGTACCCTAAAATTCTGCTGCAGACTCTTCACAACTTTCGTCATGATCTTGGCCTTTCACAAATTAGGGTTTAGGTACGGTCCATGCTTCCCATCATAGTCATTCCTCCGCAAGATGTACACCATCTCCACCATCTCTTCAAAGGCCATATTGGAGGCCTTAAATCTCCTCCTCTGGGATTGTGTCATTTTGGGCTCTGGGCTTTCCTCCTCCTCGTTACTGGAATAATTTCCACCCACCTGCTTTTTATCCACCATGTTGCTCCTACTGCGCACCAAAGAGAGAAGGGCCGGGGAATCTTCAAGAAAGAACGTCAGAGGCGGGCGACGTGGGCAGAGTTTCACGCATGAGCAGTCTATATCAAGCTAACACACATGTGTCGTACGTACAATCTGTGTGTGGAGGAAGGACGAACAGAAGTGGCGAGTGTCCTAAACGAAAATAAAATTTGAACTTGGCCCACCACTGTGGCCTATACTGCTTCGAGATTGAGGCCTATAGTGGGATATGATAATGAGAGTTTAGGCTGACATTAGTGTTTTTGTCTTGTGTATTGTCTTACAGCAAAGATGAATCACTTTAAGGACCCAGAATTCATTGCCAGTTTCATAGACAGATACAGGGAGATGAGGAATTTGTGGGAGGTGAAACACAGCTTATATTATAATAAACAAGCTAGGAGGTCATCGCTGGAGAAACGTGTGGAATTTGTGAAGACTCGGGTCCCCAATGCAAACATGACATTTTTGGACAATAAAATTGGGATCTTGAGGAACATGTATAAGAAGGAGCATAATAAAATCCAGAAATCACTCAGATCAGGAGCAGCAGCAGTGCAAGTGTATGTACCCAGGCTGTGGTACTTCAACAAACTGCGGTTTCTGGACGACCAGACTGAAGCCAGAGAAATCACTTTCTACCCTTCCCTGCAGCCTTCCCTCCACCCTTCCCTCAACCCCAGCAGAGGCTGACGAGGAACAACCTGGGCCTTCCATCCTGGAAGAAGTGGATGTGCCCAGCTGGAGCCAGGTATATTATTTGTAGACATATTTATTGTCCTAATATTAATGATGTTAACTAGATGTTAAAATTGATAACTAATTAATGATTTTAAACAAAGTGATTACATATGAATAGACAGTAGCGGCCAAAATGTTTGGGACAAGAAAGAAAAATGCTGGGGTCAGAATGATAGTCTTTTCTATTTATTAACATTCAATTTGCAATTCATGAGCTAAAAATTGTGTGTGATTGATGAAGCAAAAACTAAAACTATGTCTCTTTTTTATACACAGGATGAGCTCAGCCAGGACGAGGGTCTGGAAGGTGGCAGGCAGGAGGAGGCCATGCACAGTGACAGCCAGGAGGAGGCCGTGCCCAGTGACAGCCAGGAGGTGGCCGGGCCCAGTGACAGCCAGGAGGTGGGCGGGCCCAGTGTCAGCCAGGAAGTGGCTGGCCCCAGTAGGATCCTCACCCAATCCCAGGTGCCTCCCCTCTGCCTTCAAACAAAAAGGCCCAAGAAGGGGACGAGGATGGAAGAGGCAGCACTGGGCCTCATTAGGGAAGCGAGTGATGTGCTCAGAGGCCCCCCCGATGCTGAAGAGGCCTATGGCTGCTATATAGCCACAAGATTGTTGAAATTGGAGGAGGGCCAACGCTTACTCTGTGAGCGAATTATTTTTGACGGCTTTCAGAAGGGGTTGAGGGGCCAGCTGACAGAGAACAGCCACATATATGATCTCACCCACCACCAGAGCCACAGCCTCCAAGGAAGGCTGCAGGGAAGCGTGGAGGGAAGGTTGCAGTGAAGAGAAGAAAGTGATGGCTTGGGTTCAGTCTGGTCTGACAGAAGAGACAGACTGGTGTAGTACCACAGCCTGGGACATAGATATCATCTGCTGCTGGTCGTCCAAGACCAGATTGGGCTCAAAATTATATGGACTCCTCAAGATAAAATTTTTTGTTTACACAGACTTGATGTGTGCCCTGGGGCCAAAAGGCTTCGCAAATTCCAAAAGTTTCTCCAGCCTTGCCTTCCTCTTTATTTTGTTAACCAGAATAAATGGATATTTTATTTTGAGAAAATACTTGCCTATATGTGTTTTTATTAAAATAGGACAGATTGTTTGTGAGTAGACAGGTACATTTCAAAAAGACAATGTCAAAGGGACACCAACCAGCCTCCTTGAGGTTACAAAATACAAGATAATAATGTTAAATAAAATAATATAGGCCAAAGGAGAAATTAGGTGTGCAGCCTACCCTGCTAGGTCCCCAATAGGGGACTAGAGTGATAATAGTGCAAATATGAGGGTAAATGGAGCTACCTATATAATGAAAGGCGACAGACCCTGTTCACTTGTTAGGTGCTATGTGCCGCTATAGTGACTATTGAATGTGCATATACCAATAGTGCAATCCTAATAAATTACCAATGTGCATGTGCTAGTGTTGCAAACCTCACTAGGTTGGCAAATAAACTTGATATAAATAAATGTTTAGAAGTGATACAAAAAACGTGATACTATAATAACAACAATACAGGTATATTAAAATAAATAAATAAATCAAATAAAAATCAAATAAAAATAATAAATAATCCCAAAAGTGTAAGACAAATATAAAATATAAAAAAATTGTTGAAATTATATGAAATGACCCCAAAAAATTAGCGTGCCAAGTCCAAAAAATACTTCAAAAAAATCAATCCAGCCAAAGTCTTATGTGATTGTTAAGTGCTTGGTGACGATACACAGGAACAAAATCCAGGTGACTTTTAAGTGCTCCCCCTCTTGGGTCCCCACTCACCAGCTCCAGTAACCCCTACAGGGGTATCTTGCATAGCATATAGGCTTGATGCACCGATCATGCAGCCAGGCTCCAACTTTACCAACCGGTATCCAGCTCCTATGGACCTTCCAAGGATATCCCGCAGCTGGATCGAATTGTGTGTGCAAAAGATCCTTCTCCAAGCCCAAATCAAACAGCTGTACTCCTCTCCTAATGCTCTCCCCAATATCCAGTATAGGTAAGGTTTTCATGCAAGAAATGAGATATGGGCTCCCATAGTGTAGTATTTAAATAAACAAATGTTTTTATTCCAAAGTTAAAACAGTAAAAAAAAGACAAAAAAAGTAAAAATAAAAACAAATGTTCCATACTATGGAAACTCCTCACAAAGTCCTACAACTACAGGAGAAATGACAGCTTCAGACCCGTGGTGTGTCTCACTTGCAGCGTGCGCTCCAGCTGCGTTCCACAGGCTCACTGACTGCTATCACACCCGGAAATGACGTCAGTGAATGACTCCGCCTTACGCACGTTTCGTTATCAAACGTCTTCTGAGGCAGTCAACACTGTTTGATAACGTTTGATAACGAAACGTGCGTAAGGCGGAGTCACACACTGACATAATTTCCGGGTGTGATAGCGGTCAGTGAGCCTGTGGAACGCAGCTGGAGCGCACGCTGCAAGCAAGACACACCACGGGTCTGAAGCTGTCATTTCTCCTGTAGTTGTAGGACTTTGGCTGGTTGATTTGGGCTTGGAGAAGGATCTTCTGCACACACAATTCGATCTAGCTGAGGGATATCCTTGGAAAGTCCATAGGAGCTGGATACCGGTTGGTAAAGTTGGAGCCTGGCTGCGTGATCGGTGCATCAAGCCTAGTGAGGTTTGCAACACTAGCACATACACATTGGTAATTTATTAGGATTGCACTATTGGTATATGCACATTCAATAGTCACTATAGAGGCACATAGCACCTAACAAGTGAACAGGGTCTGTCGCTTTTCATTATATAGGTAGCGCCATTTACCCTCATACTTGCACTAAGATAATAATGTTATAGTGGTAAATTGACACACCAAAAAAAAAAAATTATGGAGATCACTAGAAAATAATTTTGCAATAATCAAAAAAAAAAAAAGGAGATCTTGATGAAAAAAAAAATGATAAAAAAGATGACTATAAAATATAATTCTCAACATTATTCTGGAGATCTGGCTTTAAAATAATAAAAGATTATTCATGAGATCACGAGAAATAATAAAGAAAAAAGTTTGTGAGAACTCTGTGTGAATATCAGCAGCAAAACAAGTTCATTCTTCTAGCATTATAAAGCACAAAAGAATGCACTGCATTAAACGATCACAGATTTTGCAGCGTGAGGAATGTGCTATCTTCATTCCGAACGCTAATTTTACCAGACCGAGCGCTTCCGTCTCGTACTTGCTTCTGAGTATGCGTCGTTTTTGGTGCGTCGGAACAGCATACAGACGAGCAGGTTTCCCGATAGGAATTAGTTCAGTCGTAAAAATTTAGAACATGTTCACTATCTAAGTCCATCAGAATTTTTGACGGAAAAAGTCCAATGGGGCATACACACGATCAGAAAATACTCCCATCGGACTCTTTCTGACGGACATTCCGCTCATATGTACGTGGTATTAGTGGTATTTCATAAATAAAAGCACTAGGTCAGAAATATCAGTCAGCCATCAACCAGTCCTCACAAAAACTCAGCGGTCCAAAATATTTCAGCCCCACCTTTAACTGTTTATTTGTTTATAGCTAGTCATATTAGACTGATATTTGAATAAAAATATGTATTTCTATGATGCTTAAATTTTTGATCAAAAGATTTCAAAGAACTAGCTCTGTCAGTATATATCAGTTTCTACTATACTATTATGCTTGTGGGAACAAAAGCATAGGTCAAACTGGCTGTATTATAAATATAAGGTGAATTTTATTATGCAGCTAGCAAAATGAGAAGGCACAAAATATACATACGTATATTTTTCTCCGGGGGAAGTTTAGAAAGTTGCTAGCCAGTTTGGTGTTCATTCCGCGCTGGGGGAATTCTGAAACTTTAAAACGGCTATAAAATATTAGCTGGCGAGTATGAGGAATGAGGCTGTTCCTCTTAACTCAGAGAGACTGTGTTTAATGGTGAGCTGAAATGCATATAAGCCAACCCAGGCGTGAAGGGCAGCGTAACGGTCATATGGAAAAGCCAACTACTGTCCCTTAGTTATCAAGATAAGGGACCTGCCAACTCCTTCATTCACTCTGTCAACCTTGAGAGACTTGAAGCAGACTCTACCTTACACGCTGAACATCTCATATATCAGCAAGATAGAAAGACACTGTAAAATAAAGAGCAGCGGGAAAGCTGTTAACGCTAATCATTTCACCGCTCACACCTGAAATAAACTTACTTGAGAACAGCGGAGGAAAGAAAAAAAAAAACACTTCATCAAGGTCAATTTATTCCTCTATTTTTCAAGATTACTGGCTGGGGCTAGAGACAGGTGTATGATAATGGATAGACTGAGTGAAGCAGAAATTCAGGTAGGCTTAAAAGATCTACTGTGTAAATCTGGATACATGAAACGCACATGACACTGCTGAAGACAATCACATACATGATACAAAGTCCCTCTACCCGCAACAAACATGGTTCATGATAAAATGCTTCTGCTGGGAATTAACTTAAATTTAACGTGATTTTCACAAAAAAATGGTGACATCCCACAGATAATTCTAACTGTTATTTAAATAACAAGGAGAGGCTCAGACTTCCTTTAGACCCTTGCATGCCATGTCCTACTGCTTAGTGGAATATAGTCTGCTCAGGAAAATTAGCACAGACCAAACTGCTGACAGGTTATTCTGCAGGTAAAAAGCAAAATAATGCAATTGAAATAAAGAAGGAAAAATATATATATATATATAGATATATATAGATAGATATATATCTATCTATATATATCTATATATCTATATATCTATATCTATATATCTATATATAGATATAGATATATAGATATAGATATATATAGATATATATATATATATATATATATATATTTTTTTTTATATATTTTATATATATAGATTTTTTTTAGCTATTGCCATATGTTGTGTTTAGGTTGCTGTTTCTTTACCCTTTCACTGCCAGAGTCAAATAACCTGTAGAATAAAATAGTGGTGGCCCTTTTTTTTAATGTCACATAATATTTGCATTAAGGTTTAGCAAATCTATCTTTTCAGTGAAAATACACCCAAATTCATTTCAGTGCACACAAACACAATATGAACCCCAATTTATTTGGGAAAATATAAAGGACAAAATTGTGTAAAATTAATAGATAATAAATAGGTCATGCCTTGAAATTGTGCGTGCCTATGAAACAGCATAAAATTACATTAAAATTGTTCATAGGAGACTCCTACTCAACTTATGTGACAAGATGAGATTAACAGCTGAACGATTTTTTTTTTTGCATGCTAATCTCAGATCGAATCTGATGAGTTTACTAAAGTCACGAAAATTTGCATACGACAGAATAAAAATTCAGAAGTGATGTCATGTTGTAATGCATTTGTATTGAATTTTTGAACGACAGCTGTGTCAGAGTACGAAAAAAAAATTGTGCATGTCCGATCAAATAATATCGAATGAACTGTCCTGATCGACTCTCGAAAGCTCTGTACTAACGATCAGATTATCGTACAATTGCTGAAAAAGTAGTATTTTTCCTATGATTTTCTGATCATGTGTATTGGGCATTAGAAAAACCATGAATACTTGCCCTAGAATTAATGCGTGTGCGGTGATATCTAATGTCTCACACAAACAACATTTTCATATGCATGCGCTCCCAATGCAATGTTTGTGTTAGCAGGTGTGTACATGGTGGTGGCTTTAAAAAATGTTTTTGGCTTTTCTAATTGATTTTTTAAAATTTACTTTACATTTTTTACTTTTTTTTTACTAAGGGGATGAAACCCACAGTGCGCATATTTTGGCCGTGCTTCTCACAGTGTGCCCTAGTGCGATATGCAGAGTTGCTGTGGTATGGCAGTTCCTGGAACACTCAGATAATGTCACCACTGCAATTTGTGGAAACTAGTCAAGCACAAACTGTGCTTTGCCAGCTTCTTCCCTGGTCAGAGCAGCTGGGGTTTAACAGCTCTGAACCTGGAAGTGCTCAGAACTGAATGCTTCTGGGTTCATAATTCACAAGGAAAGATCAGCAATTGAATGTTCACTGATTTTCTGTTACTTTTCTTACAGACACCCATCATAGATGTCCCGGGCACCCAGGAGGAACAGGTAAGCCCAAAACACATGGTGGGGTGGTCAGGCTGGGGGGAGGGGCACCTTGCAGTCTGTGTGGAAGTCATTTGGTGGACTTATAGCCATTCAAATAACTTCTACTAGAAACCTGGTAGATAGGGCTAAAAAATAACCTCACAGCTGATGTTATGGCTGGGAGTTTGTTCACAATAGTTACTAGACATGTGCAATTTGTTTCATCCTGAACTCCTTTTTTAACAAATTTCGACAAATTAGTTAATTTGCAAATATCCGAATTAACGAAAACCCAGTTAACATTTTTTCAGAATATTTGTAAATTTGAATATTCGAAAATTCGTAAATTTGAATATTGGTAAATTCGTAATTTCGAAAATTTGAAAATTTGTAAATTCGTAAATTCAAAAATTTGGAAATTTGAAAATTCAGTAGTTGTCGTTTCAGTCGTAGTTGTTGTTATTTCAGTTGTCGTTGTTGTTGTTTCAGTTGTTGTTGTTGTAGTTGTTGTTCAGTTGTTGTTGTTCAGTTGTTGTTGTTGCTGCTGTTGTTGTTGTTTCAGTGGTAGTTGTTGTTTTCAGTTGTTATTGTTGTTTCAGTTGTTGTTGTTTCTGTTGTTGTTGTTTCAGTAGTTGTTTTCAGTTGTTGTAGTTTTCAGTTGTTGTTGTTTCAGTAGTTGTAGTTGTAGTTGTTGTTTTCAGTTGTTGTTCCTGTTGTTGTTGTTTCAGTAGTTGTTGTTGTAGTTGTTTTCAGTTGTTGTAGTTGTTTTCAGTTGTTGTAGTTTTCAGTTGTGAATTCGTAAAATTTGAATATTCGAAAATTCGGAAATTCTAAAATTTAGAAATTTGAAAATTCAGTAGTTGTCCTTTCAGTTGTAGTTGGTTTTGTTTCAATTGTAGTTGTTGTAGTTGCTTCAGTTGTTGTTTTACTTGTTGTTTCTGTTGTTGTTATTGTTTCAGTAGTTGTTGTTTCAGTAGTTTTTGTAATTGTTTTCAGTTGTTGTAGTTTTCAGTTGTAGTTGTTTTCAGTTGTAATTGTTTCAGTTGTAAATTCGTAATTTTGAATATTCGAAAATTCGGAAATTCGAAAATTCAGTAGTTGTCGTGTCAGTTGTAGTTGTTGTTGTTTTGAGTTATTGTTGTTTCAGTTCTAGTTTCAGTTGTTGTTTGGCTACTTTCATACTGGGGCGTTGGGGGCATTGGCGGTAAAGCGCCCATATTTTTAGAGGTGCTTTACCGACATTTTTGCAGCCCTTTTCGGCCGCTAGCGGGCGCTTTTAACCCTCGCTAATGGACGAAAAAGGGTTAAAAGCACCGTTGCAGCGGCGCTTTGCCGGCTCTTCAGCGACGCTGCCGATTGATTTCAATGAGCATGGGGCACTGTAGGAGCGGTGTATACACAGCTCCTCAAAGATGCTGCTCACAGGACTTTTTTTAGCGTCCTGCCAGCGCACCGCTCCAGTGTGAAAGCACTCAGGCTTTCACACTGGAGTGAGAGGAGAAGCTCTTTACAGGCGCTTTGCAGGCGCTATTTTTAGCGCTATAGCCTGTAAAGCGCCTCTGTGTGAAAGCAGCCTTTCAGTTGTAGTAGTTTTCAGTTGTAGTTGTTTCAGTTGTTGTTGTTTGTTTCAGTTATAACTTAACTATTACTAACTATTAAATTATAGGTATTGGAATTTCCTTTAAAATTTGGCTGTTAGAGAACGTAACGAATACGAACTTATCCGAATTACAAATTATCCAAAATAACGAAAGCTGTATCTAAACGAATAGAACGTAACAAATTAATAATAATAAATAACAATAATAATAACAATAATAATAATAAATTTGTTATTATTATTATTATTATTATTATTAATAATTAATTCTGTTCCATTTGTTTAGATGCGGCATTCGTTATTTAGGATAATTTGTAACTTCGGATAAATTTTTATTCGTTACGTTGACTAACAGCCAAATTTGAAAGGAAATTCCAATACCTATAATTTATAGTTATTATTGGTTAGTTATTAGTTCGAATTTTTGAATTTTTGTTTTTTCGGATTTTCGGATTTTCGAATTTTCGAATTTCTGAATCTTCGAATTTACGAATTTTCGAATTTACGAATTTCGATCATAACGAATGACCCGAAAGATGAAAAAAAAATGAATGAAACGAAAACTAACAAATTTCCATTGCGTATACATCCAAAAGCACTAAGACTGCTAAGACCGCTGCTAGGGTGATCTTAGGTGTAATGTCAGCAGCACCAGCCGCCTCAGCACTGTTGCTAACGTGACATTCTATATCATTCCCATTTGCTCCTCCTCTGACAACTACATAAAAGATTCTGGAGGACCTGGGGCAGCATAGATGATAATTAACCACTTTAGGACCGCCCATTGTACTGCGGATGGGTGGCTACTACAGGCACAGCGATGTACTTGTACATCGCTGACTTCTTCTGAGTTCAGGGCGTGTGCCCTGAAGGAACAAAAGGAACAAATATATTTTTAGTAAAAAGCAGCACATAATACACATATTAACACTTGTTAGGCACATACTTAACCCCTTGATTACTCTTGATTATTAACCCCTTCCCAGCCAGTGTCATTAGCACAGTGCCAGTGTATAGTATTATCACTGGTCACTGTATTAGTGTTACTGGTAATCTCATTCTCAGTTAGCCAGTTCCCACCCAGGGTCAGTTAGTGTCAGATTGCCTGCCGAACTTTCACACTCCCACTATAAGTTGCTGATTACCGCCATTACATGATGTTATCAACACCAAACATCCTTTCAATTGATGATAGTCATCAAATCTTCAATAAATAAGTTTATCTTGAGATTTTGGACACTTTTCTTATTCAATTGAAAGGATGTTTGGTGATGATGACATCATTTTTCAGGATTTTTCAGGATGTAATCTGATGCAGATGTTTGTTTTAGAACTGCAAAGTACATGGTGATTCCATAATATTTTCCACAGAATTGAGTGATTCCATATTTTTTTCCTCTGCTTGAGCTGCAAAAAACGGTTGCAACTGACTACAGTTTTATTTGTTTTTTTATTTCCCCCCTTCTCCCTTCCTTTTTCTTTTCCCCCTTTCCCACCCCCCTTCTTCTCCCCCTTTCCCACCCCCCTTCTTCTCCCCCTTTCCCACACCCCCTTCTTCTCCCTCTTCCCCCCCACCCCTCCCATCGCTTCCCCCCCACACCTCCCACTCCATTCATTTACCACCTATTATGGGTGTCGCATTACCCTATCCTCTATGCTTGATAAAGGAGCGCAGCTACCATAACATTCGTAGCACACACGCTCAGAAACGCGTCGCATTATTGTGATGTCACTGCCCTGTGCCACGTTGTTCCATGCTCTCCAAGCTTCGCTTTGGAATACACACCGAATGGCCATTTTTCATCTTCAGCGGTTCCAAGCAAGGACTTCAGGAGCCACAGCGCTTAATACTACAGGCTCTGACAGCTCACCACCCCATCCTTCCTGGGATCTGATGTGCGCCACACCGCCAGTGAGAAGTGGAACTACTGTGACTTGGTCACCCATCTGGCTCCTGGACACTACTCAGCCCAGAGATATACTCTACTATAACTTCTCCCATGTGAGTTGATATTGTTTTTACTAATAAAGTGTTTTACTTATACACTCAGAGGCGCCCCTCTCCTTGTTTTCTCTCAGCTTCACTGGAATCGGCTTCTGGTCTCCATTGGTGGCAGCCATGACATATGGACCCACTACTCATTTATACCTGTTTGGACTATTATGGTTTATACATGGTTACTACTGAGGTACTAGAGTGTTGCGCCTTTTACTTGTCTATAGTGTCAATGGAGGTGAGTGCTACATAAATATCTAAATTTGACTTGTTATCAGCTTGCTGAAAATTCTGTACAGCAGAGCTCAGGGGGTGGGGGGTGGTGTGTGGGGAAATCAGCACAAGGAGCCAGTTGGGTGTGCTTTATTACAAGAAGCCATGCTGATAGATGAGAACAGAGGGACAGAAAGATGAGCTCACAGTGCCACATACCTTTACACTGTCAAAACAGTGGGTTGGGGTTGGGAGAGGACCTGTAAGTGAATGTGAAACTGCAGCTGAGCAAGATAAAGTCCCCACCCTCTAGACAAGGCTGTGCTGTGGGGCAGGACTGTGTAAGTCTCAGGACTGGATGAGCAGAAATACAAAACCTTTTGGCAGGTATAATAGCTCCTTGTAATGTGTACTGTACATGTTAAAATATATTCACTCTTCTTTATTAAAGTAGCCAGCATAATGTTAGGGGCAAAGACCAGGTCACCTTGCATATTCACCATAACAATATATACATTGACTAGTATTGTGTGTCATACACTTCACTAAGCACATATACTGGAAGTCATTTATTCAAGCTTATTTTATTGACATTGTGGTGCCCTTAAAGGAAACCTTTGCGCATATTATTACTCCGGCTGCCATTGCTGACCTGCTTTTATATACTGGCTGCCTGGCTATCTCTGGTTTTAGGTTTTCTGAACCACAAACCCAGAACAAGCATGATGTAAGGGAAGTCTGGACTCTTCATCTGCACTTTTTTTCCATTAACTGATTCAACAATAATTCAAGCCATGGGATCAGCATGACAGCCATTTTCAGAGTCAGTCATAAGATCAGGTTATCCAGAAGCATGATAAGAGGAACTATGTTAGACGGGCTATAGAAGGTGTGGTTTTGCAGTCAGGCTGCAATATCGCTTCATGTCATTTTTATCATGTGTTTCCATGCACTACGAGCTAACCGATTCAGCCCCCGGAAGATTTTACCCCCTTCCTGAACAGAGCACTTTTTGCAATTCGGCACTGTGTCGCTTTAACTGACAATTGCGCGGTCGTGTGACGTTGCACCCAAACAAAATTGACAACCTTTTTTATCCCACAAATAGAGCTTTCTTTTGGTGGTATTTGATCGCTTCTGCGTTTTTTATTTTTTGCGCTATAAGCAAAAAAAGAGCTACAATTTTGAAAAAAAAGCAATATTTTTTACTTTTTGCTATAATAATTATCCCCCAAAAATATATGAAAAAATTATTTTTTTCCTCAGTTTAGGCTGATATGTATTCTTCTACATATTTCTGGTAAAAAAAAAATCGCAATAAGCGTATATTGATTGGTTTGCACAAAATTTATAGCGTCTACAAAATAGGGGATAGTTTTATGGCATTTTTATTATTAATTTTTTTTTTTTAGGAATGGCGGCGATCTGCGATTTTTATCGGGACTGCAACATTATGGCAGACAGATCGGACACTTTTGACACTATTTTGGGACCATTGTCATTTATACAGCGATCAGTGCTATAAAAATGCATTGATTACTGTGTAAATGACACTGGCAGTGAAGGGCTTAACCACTAGGGGGCGATAAAGGGGTTAAGTGTGTCCTAGGGAGTGATTCTAACTGTGGGGGGATGGGCTTCAACACACATGACAGCGATCACTGCTCTCGATGACAGAGAGCAGTGCTCTCTTTCATGACACAAGGCAGAATGGGGAAATTCTTTGTTTACGAAAGCATCTCCCCATTCTACCTCTCCATGACACGATGGCG
Organism: Aquarana catesbeiana; assembly: GCF_042186555.1. NCBI lineage: Eukaryota > Metazoa > Chordata > Amphibia > Anura > Ranidae > Aquarana > Aquarana catesbeiana. The sequence continues at coordinate 194,742,372 of NC_133330.1, read as the reverse complement.
GGCAACCGGTGGACATCGAGTCCGCAGGAGCCGCGGTCACAGAAAACATGGCAGGCACGTGCACCAGCAGTGCCACTTCTTAAAGGGGACGTACCTGTATGTCCTTTTGCCCCCCAGTGCCATTCTGCCAACGTGTGATTTCCACATTTGAGGCAATATACCATTGTGGCTCGCAAAATCCCCTTTTATCTATCTAGTAAATCAGCCTGCGCTGGTCGGCAAGCGGCTAACTGAACAATCTAAAAGATTCCATCAACCATGGTATACAGTTCGGATGGACACATCTCCCACTGTGCTTATTGCCTAGTGTATTCCGTCAGCCATCACAGGCAGCTGTCAGAATACCTGAACAGTGGCTGATCTGACAGTTTTTTCAGATTTTCAGCCAAAGGATGTTCGACGGGACTAGGCCAACAGAGCCATCCACGTACTGTAGTGAATGTCAGCTGGTTCATCAGGAATCAGCCAAAATTTTCATAGTGTATGGCCAGCTTAAAGTGGAATTCCAGGCTCTAATTAACTAATGCTGCGTACACACGAGCGGAATGTCCAACAGAAAAAGTTAGATTGAAGCTTTTCATCGTATATTCCGATCGTGTGTATGCCTCATCTGACTTTTTTTTTAGAAAATTCTGACGAACCTAGAAATAGAACATGTTCTAAATATTTCAGACGGCACCAATTCCTATCGGGAAAACCGTTCGTCTCTATGCTGTTCCAACGGACCAAAAACGACGCATGCTCTGAAGCAAGTTCGAGGCGGAAGCTATTGGCTACTGGCTATTGAACTTTCGTTTTCTAGCCCCGTCGTACGCGTTGTACGTCACCTCGTTCTGGACGGTCTGACTTCGGTCGGACTTTGGTTTGACCGTGTGTAGGCAAGACAGCTTGAATGAAATTCCGTCTGAGTTCCGTCGTAGAAACCTTCTGAGTTTATTCCGACGGCAAAACCAGTCGTGTGTACAGGGCATAAGCCTAAAATGGCTCCAAAACCCCTTCTAACGTCGGTTCTGAATACCTGCAAAAGGAAGATGCATATACTTACTAATTCTCACGGCTCTCTGGACCGGTCACGTGATCTCCCCAGTGGCCGGCTTCAGGGGAGAGGAAGGAGTGCTGACAACTGATGAAATGCCTGGGTGGTGACATCACCCATAGGCTTATTTTAGGACATCCATTGGCGGCTGTCCCACCTCTCCCCTGAAGCTTTGCTGGGAGCCAATCATGTGACCAGACCAGAGCACCCCGAGAAAAGGTTAGTATAGGCATCTACCTTTTACAAGGTAACTAGAATAGGATTATAAATTGTGAAGGAAATGAAGGGATTTTAACGGTGCAGGTGAACTAAACATAGAGAAGTTTTTTCCATAAAAAAATACAATTTATTGAATCAATCATTAAAAAACATACAGTTTTGTATAAAATTCATGAAATTTCCGTTTGAATAATAATAATTTCCTTTCCTTTTCTAACAGGTTAACAATGAGACAATGTGTCCTTTACCATCCAGTTAGGTTTGACTGGATGATATATACCCAAATCTCGGCTATTAATCTCATCTTTATTATACTTTACTTGTTCATATTCCCTAGTCTTTCAAATCAACTCTTCATTCCCAGCAATGTTCCTTCTCTTATGATTGTGTTTTTGCTTTCTTTACTAGCTTTACTGAATTACTTCCTGTAACTACAACTTTACATACATTGATGACTGCCTCCACCTGACAGGTGCTGCTCTGATCAATCATCTGAGTAAGTGTTAAAGAGCCCTTTTCATTCGTAAGCTAAGTAACTCCCTCTTATCCCCCATGATTATTGATCAAAAAAAAATTTTTTGATCAAAAATCTCAATAAGCTAATAAATACTCCACTATATTGACAACCATAAAATTCAGTTATATAGTTACTCATTTAACACCATCAATCAGTTCCCCTTGTGACACATTGAACTTTATAATCCATACACAGCTCCACCTTTCTGTTCCCTGTGGTTGCATTTTTGGCCCATTCCCGGTCCTGGTCCTGGTTGGTGCACGCTGGTAGCGGCAAAGGTTTCTGGGTCACTGAGGGGGTAAGCATTTTTTCAATGCTGTTTCAGAGACGACATTGCGCTAGTTTATGGCTAATATGTGTGTTATTTTGATTTTTTGTGCAAATTATAATGCCAATTTTTGCAATTTTGTATTTTATTTTCTCTAGAATCAATAGGAGTGTTAAATGATGTCGTCTTCAGTTTGCATATCCCTTGATAAAGCGACAATGCGAAACATATCGGGCTAGTATGCAACTATATCATCCTCTATATTATTTGTACACTCTAACCCCATTTGACCACTGTGTTTTTATTCAAACGGAAATTTCATGAATTTTGTACAAAACTGTATGTTTTTTAATTATTGATTCAATAAATTGTATTTTTTTATGGAAAAAACTTCTCTATGTTTAGTTCACCTGCACTGTTAAAATCCCTTCATTTCTTTCACAATTTATAATCATGTTCAGGGATGTGGTGCCTATGTTTTAGGGTGTTTTGCCCATATTCGGAACCAGAACTATAGTATAACTAGAATAGGAGTTAGGAGGGGGTGGGATCAATTTTAAGCTTAGTTAGCTAGAGCCTGGGTTTCCACTTTAACTGCTCTCATCATTTTTTGAGGACTACAATGTCAAGGGGATTGGTTGGTGGAAAGCCATATCACGAGTTGCAAAAATGAAATTCGCTAGATTCCCCCATCAACACCGGCACTGTTGACAGGGGGATCCCTCCTGCCTAGTTATTGTATTCTCCTGGGGGGGTTGCAGGGCAAACCGCCCCACCAGAGATAGCCGGTGGTTATTGCTAGTGGCCATACCAGCCGCTAGCGATAATCGCATGTAAGATCCGACAGGCTGGTTGTACCCAAGTTGATCGATCAATCAACTTCGTACATTCAGGCTGCCCATACATGGTTAAAATCTCAACCAGTTCTTGCTGAACCAGCCGAGATTTAAACCGTCTATGGCCAGCCTTATTGATCTTATTGGTAGCTATGGTGGTCAAATGTTTGTTAATAGTAATTTTTAATTTCATAAGACCATGTTATCCTATTTCCATCTCATAATATATACAGTATCTCACAAAAGTAAGTACCCCTCTCACATTTGTGTAAATATTAGTAGTGAGTGTACAGCTTGTATAACAGTTTAAATTAGCTGGCCCCTCAAAGTAACACCCAACTATTGATCAAAAAAGGTGAAAGCAAATGTAGTGTCAATCTACACATTTACAGTAGTGCAGTGAAAAATATATAAAACATTGAATGAAATTATTTTAAATAGTGTCCATATTCAAAATGTCCATCACAAATATAAATGCTCTTATATCAAAAGTTCATTGTGAAAAACTGGTGCAAATATCCAAAAGAGAACATAAAAATCACCATAAATCCTTCACCAAAGTGAACAAGTGCCAGTTCCACACCCTTTTAGAATGAGGCTCACCAGATTGTGTACATTTCAATCGCATGTGCAATTAATCTTGCTTTATGCAGATGACAATCCCGAACTCTGTTCAGATCTCTTCAGACTGAAAATAGATTACAGCTCTCTCCACATGTAGAGATAAAATCAACACAGAGCCTCCAATAGCGTAAAACCTCTAAGGTACCAGTTTTAATGAAAAAAGTATTGCGCTTACATCACAATTAAAAACAAATTGCCTTTGACATAATTTAAGTTACATTACGGGTGCCTGCGTGCTGCGTCTCCAACCTCCCCTCGCTCGCACTCACAGATCGCACTCTCAGCGTCAAGATCCAGTTGCCGTGTAGTCAGGCCCCTAACGTGTTTCGTTACTTCCGACTTCTCGCGTTGAATTGTGCTCCTTAAAAACAACCACACCGTCTTTTTGGCGAGCAGCCTATATTTCTCCTGAGCAAACCTGTGGGTTTTTCTTTGTATCCTGGGCAATTCTTTCGCCAGTTGTGGCTACAATCTTTCTTGGTCTACCTGACCTTGGCTTGGTATCAACAGAGCCCCGAATTTTCCACTTCTTAATAAGGGGTTAAACATACTGACTGGCATATTCAAGGCTTTGGATATCTTTTTATATGCTTTTCCATCTTTATAAAGTTCCATTACTTTATTACGCAGGTCTTTTGACTGTTCTTTTCTACCTTCTCATGGCTCAGTGTCTAGCCTGCTTATAGGGCATCCAAGTGAGAGCTAACAAACTTATTGACTATTTATACACAGTCACTAATTGTGATTTAAAAAGCCACAAATGTGAGAAATTAACCCTTAATTGCCATTTTAACCTGTGTGTGCCATCTTCTGTGTCTGTACCAAGGCCAAACATTCCAGGGTATGCAAACTTTTTATCAGGGCCATTTGGGTGATTTCTGTTATCATTATGATTTAAAAAGGATCCAAAAAACTACCGGTATGTGATAATAAATGGCTTCATGTGATCACTATCCTTAAATAAAATACAGTTTTTTGGCATGATCAGTTATATTTTCAATATTAATGCCAAAATTTCACAATTTCTGCCAGGGTATGCAATCTTTTGAGCACAATTGTAAGAGCATTTATATTTGTGATGGACATTTTCAATATGGACACTATTTAAAATAATTGAATTCAAAGTTTTATATATTTTTCACTGCGCTACTGTGAATGTGTAGATTGACACTACATTTGCTTTCACCTTTTTTGTCTAATATTTTAATAATATTTAGTTTTTCAGTTTTTTAGCGCAGTGCTTATATGAGAATTTGACACAGCTATTAATGTCCAAACCGCTGGCAACAAAGTGAGTACACCCCTAAGTGAAAATTGGGCACAATTAGCCATTTTCCCTCCCCGGTGTCATGTGACTCATTAGTATTACAAGGTCTCAGATGTGAATGGGATGCAGGTGTGTTAAATTTGGTGTTATCGCTCTCACTCTCTCATACTGGTCACTGAAAGTTCAACATGGCACCTCATAACAAAGAACTCTCTGAGGATCTGAGAATTGTTGCTCTACATAAAGATGGTCTAGGCCAGTGATGGTGAACCTTGGCACCCCAGATGTTTTAGAACTACATTTCCCATGATGCTCAAGTACACTGCAGAGTGCATGATCATTATGGGAAATGCAGTTCCAAAACATCTGGGGTGCCAAGGTTCACCATCACTGGTCTAGGCTATAAGAAGATTGCCAAGACCCTAAATCTGAGCTGCAGCACGGTGGCCAAGACCATACAGCGGTTTAACAGGACATGTTCCGTTCAGAACAGGCCTCGCCATGGTCAACCAAAGAAGTGGAGTGCACATGCTCAGCATCATATCCAGAGGTTGTCTTTGGGAAATAGATGTATGAGTGCTGCCAGCATTGCTGCAGAGGTTGAAGGGGTGGGGGGTCAGCCTGTCAGAGCTCAGACCATACGCCGCACACTGCATAAAATTGGTCTGCATGGCTGTCATTCCAGAAGGAATCCTCTTCTAAAGATGATGCACAAGAAAGCCCACAAACAGTTTGCTGAAGACAAGCAGACTAAGGACATGGATTACTGGAACCATGTCCTGTGGTCTGAAGAGATCAAGATAAACTTATTTGGTTCAGATGGTGTCAAGCATGTGTGGCCGCAACCAGGTGAGGAGTACAAAGACAAATGTGTCTTGCCTACAGTCACGCATGCTGGTGGGAATGTCATGGTCTGGGGCTATATGAGTGCTGCCGGTGTTCTGTCAAAATCTCCAACCAAACAAAAACTCCAACCGCGTCATTTCTGGAAGTCGTTTTTGACTGTAAGTCTGCATTGTCCATGCACGAGAGCACCGCAGGCACGTGCACAAGTATGTCATGTAAAAGGCATCCGGCATCAAATACACCAACTGCTCCCACCGCTGCAGCGCGCCTGTGCGTCCTGCATATTACAGACTAAAAGAATGCCATCAAGTACTCCAACTTAACTTGCCGCAGCGCGCCTGCACGGGAACAATGATAGAAAACCCTGTCAGATCTTCAACATTATGAACTGCCAAGATAATCTACGGAACAATGTGTGGATATGTATGCAACATTTGATTTATTTCCAGATCTATGTTCACATTCGCATAAATATCCACACTTTGTTCCGTAGATTATCTTGCCAGTTCATCATGTTAATTGCTTTGCATCTTGTATAATAAAAGCCCATATTTTTTCTTCACTCTCCATGTATCTCCTTTGTTTTATGTGTGAAAGAGACAATCGGAAGATCTGACAGGGGATGTCAGTATTCCTGCGCAGGCGCACTGCTGCAATATCAGTTGGAGCTTTTGATGCAATTCTTTAGGATGTGATACGAAAGCCGCACAGGCACGCTGCGGCTGCAAGAGCAGTTGGTGTATTTGATGGCTTTTATGTGACAATCTGACGTGCAGAAGAAACCCCTTCTTATGCACATGCTCGCGCATGGGCAATACACCCACCTATGATGCGGTTGGAGTTTTTGACAGGTTGGAGATTTTGGCAGAACACCAGCACTGGGGAGCTACAGTTCATTGAGGGAACCATGAATGCTTTTGTGAGATACTGTAGCTATAGGTAAATCTAAATGAGATTGCACAATTAGATTGTAATGTGTATGGGAAGCTGTAGGCTGAAAAGAATTAGGCAAAGCAATAGACCCTCAAAACACTGGCCATCTCTCCCCCAGACTAGGGTCTCTTAAGCCCCATACACACAGGTAGAATATGGTGAGACATTTGCCAGTTCAAAAAAAACAGCCAACATTCTGCCCGTGTGTATGTGGGGTCTGTCCAATGTGCATGCTGGAAAACCAGCAGCCGACTGACTCCCAATCAGCGCTCTCAGCCACTGGCAGAGAGCGCTGATCGGAGTGTTCTGGCAGGGGGGAGGGGGGCATCCCCCTGTCAGAACACAACAGCTCACAGGGGGAGAACGCTGAACTAACCGGAGCTAACAGGTTTTTTTTGTGCAACCTGTGGGGTTGTTCGAAAAGAAAAACTGTAGTGTGTACCCAGCTTAAGGCTACATTCACCCAGAAAATTAGAAGCACATGGAGCAATTACTTGCATTTAGGGACTTAATCTTCCTGCATCCAAGACCAAACATCTGTCCCTAACTAAAGGTTATCACTCTATGTGCGATTACATGCAGACAGATGCTGCCGCTGTCAGTCTGTCCTTCAGTTTTTCAGGCTTACCAGCTGCAGCTGTTCGTCTACACCTGTGATTCCTGTCACATGAATTTGCGTATTTTTGCTGCAGGAATCTGCTGTCTCTTACTAATCACTTGCATGATTGTAACACAATATGGGATTAGGAGGCTGATAGCAAGAAAGATCCAGGTACATATATTACTTTACTTAAATATAAGTTTAAGTAAAGTTACTTGTCACATAACTCATTTGTGGTGTTTATTAAATATTTGGGCTTTGTTCACACTAATGCGATTTCCGGCGTGACTTGAGTTGCACGGAATCTCTTGGCGATGGAAATCACATTGTTTTCAATGGTGCTTATTAACATCAATGCAGCTCATGGGGGTGCCATTTTGGAAAAGGTTCCTGTACTACAGTGGCGCGATTCCAGCTTGATTTTAGCCCCATAGAATATGCAAACCACTTCAAAGTGGCAACTAAGTTGCATTACATAATTGTAATGAAAGTGAGATCAAAATTGGATGGCAGCAGTGTGAACCTAGCCTAAAGAAACAAAATGTTTCTGCTAAGGTTGTCAATGCTCAGGTTAACATGTACAACGTATGAATAAAATCAGCATGGGTACTTTCATGTTGAATAATTCACTGCTGTGTCAAACACTCAATCTAGAGCAAACCTATTACTAACCAAAAATAACCTCCCCATACAGACAAGTTGTTGCCAGGCACCCTCCTATGAGTGGTAGTGTTGACCATATCCCCATTAGGGATAAGCTGGAAAAATTCAGGGCAGCCCTGAGTCAATCTGAACCCAAGCTGTTCGCCAAACAGGTAAACTAAACAGACAGATTTTGCTAGGCCCTCCCAAACTTCTGTCTGAACGCTGTTCATTATGTTTGTCATTGGGTTTTCATCTCTGGATCATGTGAAGACATTAGGGGGTTACTTACTACAGCTGGAGAGTGCAAAATCTGGTGCAACTCTGAATAGAAACCAATCAGCTTCCAGGTTTTATTGTGAAAGCTTAATTGAACAGGTTGAGATCAGAAGCTGATTGGCTACCATGCACAGCTGCACCAGATTCTGAGTGCTCCAGTTTTAGTAAATCTACTCCATTGCATTTACAGGGGACAATGTTTTTTTTTTTTTTTAAATAAAGGAGTTGACACTGTGGGTTTGATTTACTAAAGGCAAATCCACTTTGCACTGCAAGTGCACTTGGAAATGTAGTCGTTGCAGATCTGAGGGGGACAAGCGAGGAAAATAAAAAAAAGCATTTTTGCTTGTACATGATTGGATGATAAAATCAGCAGAGCTTCCCCTCATTTCAGATCTTCCCCTCAAATCTAAAGCGACTTCACTTCCAAGTGCACTTGTAGTGCAAAGTGGATTTGCCTTTAGTAAATCAACCCCTGTGTGTGTGTTGTGTGATTTACTTTGTAATTTTTTTTACTATGTAACCTTACTTATTCACATGGGGGGTGCTTGACATCGGGGCCCCCCATATTCTAAAGCAGGCTTCAATATTTCCAAACATTTTCCCCTCATAGCCCCCAGGACTAGGTATATGGGGGGGGCCTTTGTGCCAGGGATGTGGAGATGAAGGCCCTTGTCCCCATTATCATGGCCCTAGCAAGGTACCCTCCGTATGTTGAAGGCCTGGAGTGGTTCAGGAGACACACACTTGATACCTCTCCCTTTCCTGGCTAGCTAGACTGCATTTCTTTTTTTGGGGTTTTTTTTTTTGCATGGGCTCACCCTTAGAAACTAATACCAGACAACTATCTAGGACAAGGAATCAAAATATCCAAAAAAGCGTCTGCTGTGTATTTTGAGAGGGACCCCATGCACAAACGCCATTGGGTTCCTCCCAAAATCCACATCAGACCACTATAAGGGCATGCAGTCCCATTGTGTGCCTTCTCTGCCTATACTGTATGTTTGTTTCTGTCAGTGACCTGACGTAAAGACATAAACTTTACAAGTCAAATTATCAGCATGACAGCCAAGCAGCTAGCATTTTTATAAGGACAGCCAACAAATGTTGTCTACATATCTCTCTCTCTGAAGACAAGTTTTCTTTCACAATAAATTTGAAAGCCCAATTGTTCCCAGTGCCTTGACCTACACTTAACATCTCTAATAGCAATAAGAAAATATGCAAACTAGCATAAGATTTTCCATATTGTGGTCAGCACACTGAGCGGAGGGAAGGGAAGGTCAAAGTACAGTTGTCACATTACTGCTGTGTCTCTCCAAAGTGGTTACATTGTGTCCTGTAATCTGATGAACCGTCTGTGACAATGATGACAGCGAGGACTGTCTGCAGACTGTTGTAGCCTATGAGATCACTCTTACTCCTTTCTAATTTAAAATGATGCTGATATTATTGTGAAAAACTGGAATTAGAGGAAACAAATGTTCTCTGCCTTATATTTGTTGCATCCTTGCTCTGGAGCACTGACTTATAAATATTAAAGTATACTATGTCTGAGAAAAATAAAAAATACATATTCAGTGCTTCCCTGCCATACATGCACATTTACTCATGTTTTGTCTTTTAAAAACAGTTCAAGTACAGAAATAACTAACAGATCCTGCCAGAAATCCAGTGAGCTTTTAAACACTTGCTTACAGGGCACTTAAACCCCCCTCTTATCCAGACCAATTTTCAGCTTTCAGCGCTGACGCATTTTGAATGACAATTGCGCGGTCATACAACACTGTACCCAAATGAAATTTTTATAATTTTTTCACCACAAATAGAGCTTTCTTTTGGTGGTATTTGATCACCTCTGCAGTTTTTACTTTTTGTTAAAAAAATTTAAAAGCCTGAATTTTTTTTTTTTTTTATTTTATTTTTTTATATTTTGTTATAAAAAATTTAAAACGGGTCATTTTTCTCCTTCATTGATGTACGTTGATGAGGCGGCAGTGATGGGCACTGATAGGCGGCAGTGATGGGCACTGATGGGTGGCAGTGATGGGCAGCACTGCCAGGTGGCACTGATTGGCACTACAGGTGGGCATTGATAGGTGGCACTTGTGGGCATTGATAGGTGGCACTTGTGGGCATTGATAGGTGGCACTTGTGGGCACTGTTAGGTGGCACTGTGGGCACTGTTAGTTAGCACTGTGGGCACTGTTATATGGCACTATTAGGTGGCACTGATGAGACACATGTGCCTCTTCCACTTGGAGACCGATGTCCCTCACAACCGAGCCGGTGATCGGCTTTTTTTCTACTCACGCTGTCAGCGTGAGTAAAAAAAAAAAAAAAAAACATTACTGATCTTTTGTTTACATCATGTGATCAGCTGTCATTGGCTGACAGCTGATCACATGGTAAGGGGCCGGGACCGGCCCCTTACTTGGTGATCACAGCACGCTCGGCGCGCGCCCTGCATGGCGCGTGCAGGGAGCGTGCACAGGGGAGGCCGTCATATGACGGCCTCCCGGGAATTCAGGTCTGCGCTGTGGCCGTCATTCGGCCATAGCGCGGATGTGTAGTGGTTAAAGTCCTGTGCTAAATCAACAATGCTGAATTTGCTACACTAAAATCCCAAGCAGTGTTACCCCGCCAGTGATGTCTGGGTTTCCCCTTCTGGACTACAGAACACCTCCCTCCTGTGTTATGTAGATTAGGAGAGGGAGGAACTGTTTTGTGGTCCAGAAGAAGTGAACACGGCAAGGCTGACAACACTACTTGGTACTTCAGTGCAGCAGAGCCAGTTTTGGCAACTCACTAGAGGACCACAGGATGTCACTGGATTTCTGACGGGATTAACAAGTATTTTTCTATACCTGCAGCATGACTAATGTTACCATAGACATAAAAGGGGGGAACATTAAAAAACTAAAGTAATTTTGTTTTAGGATGAGGTGTATTTTCTTTGAGATAAACTCAATGAATAATCATAGCCTTGGTCTACATATTATTAACCCCCCTGGCGGTATTCCCGAGTCTGGCTCGGGGTGGATTTTCAATACCAAAAGCGGTATCCCCGAGCCAGACTCGGGATCGCATCGCAGGATCCAGGAAGAGTATACTTACCTTGTCCCCTGGATCCTGCGATGTCTCCCCGCTGTGATCTGCGAGCCGCTGTGTCTCGCTCGATTCACAGTGCCGAGCTCCGTTCCCTGCGAGCGTTGCGACGCACGGGGACGGAGTTCGGTGGCAAATTCAAAAAGTAAAAAACACAGTATAGATACAGTATACTGTAATCTTACAGATTACAGTACTGTATCAAATAATTTCACACCCCCTTTGTCCCTAGTGGTTTGTCCAGTGGCCTGCATGCAGTTTTATATTGTAAATATACAATATATATACTTTCTGCCTGGAAACTGGAGATTGTCCATAGCAACCAAAACCGTCCCTTTACATCAAGAGTGGCTTTACACCAGCTAGAAAACAGCGATAATAAATTAGCGACAATTCTGCAACTGAGCAAATTTCAGTGTTTTTGATTTGATTACATTATTGAATAATTTTTATTATTAGTAGTTATAATTATTTATAGTTATTTATTATATTATAATTTTTTATTTCCTTTTTCAAACTTTATCATACCCGGGATGTCTACTAGACTCTTGTTTGGACAGATTTAAGTGTGTTATTCCTAAGAATTACAGGCCAAATTTCTGTGCAAAATAATGGTACCACTTTTAGCACCTAAAATCTGAAATAATCATACCCCCAGGGAGGTTAACCAGTTGTGGACTATGAACATACTACACACACCAGAAAAAGTTGTGTCATTTTAATTAAATGTGTTCATATTTAACCCCTTATTAAACCTTATTTTACTCTATGAACCCTAATCAAAGCAGCAATAATCACCAAAACAAAAATGTAATATATTGAAGATAAGCAACTTTTAAATGTGGTGACAACTAGTTTTTGTTTTTTCTTAGGTCAATTCTGACATTACTCTACTACATGTAAACATTATAATTTTGTTTTTTTTTGCTTGGAAAATTACTCAAAACCTCAAACGTTATATATATTTTTGAGCAGAGGCCCTAGAGAATAAAATGATGGGTGTTGCGGTTGTTTCTTGTAACACAGTATTTACGCAGCAACTTTTCAAATGCATTTTTCAAATGCAAATACCTAACATGTCAAGCTTTAAAATTGCGCAAGCTCATGGAATGGTGCCAAACTATGGTACTTAAAGGAGTTGTAAAGGCAGAAGTTTTTTCTTTTTATCTTAATGCATTCTATGCATTAAGATAAAAAGCCTTCTGTGTGTAGCAGCCTCCCCAGCACCCTTTAATTACTTACCTGAGCCCCATCTCTCTCCAGCGATGTCCACGAGTGTCTTAGCCGTTTGGGACTCTCTTCCTGATTGGCTGAGACACAGCAGTGGCGCCATTGGTTCCAGCGGCTGTCAATCAGTCAGTTAGCCAATCAAAAGAGAGAGGTGGTGGGGCCGGGTTGGGGCTCTGCGTCTGAATGGACACACGGGGCTGAGACTCGGCTCAGGTGCCCCCATAGCAAGCTGCTTGCTGTGGGGGCACTCAACAGGAGGGAGGAGCCAGGAGCACCGAAGAGGGACCCGAGAAGAGGAGGATCCGGGCTGCTCTATGCAAAACCAACTGCATTTAGGAGGTAAGTATGACATGTTTGGGTTTTTTTTTTTTTTTTTTTTTAAAACGAGACTTTACAAATCACTTTAAAAATAGTCATAGGCGACACTTTCCATTTTTTTTACAGGTTACTAGTTTAGAGTTACAGAGGAGGTCTAGATTTATTGTTTTCACTATAAAGTTTCTAGCAATACCCTACATGTGTGGTGCAAACACCATTTACATATGCGGGCGCAACCTATGTATACATTCACTTCTGCATGCGAGCACAGGGGGATGAAACATTACATTTTTTATTTTATTATTTTTAATCAGCCCCTAGGATGGTTTTTACAACACAGGGAAGTAGTTAATATGAATTATTAAAAGTTGACCAATGTAAGCACCACTATCAGTGTTAAATGCTTTGTCTTAACCCTCTAACTGACACTTTTGCTGGACAGTTTGGTCCGTTAAAGGAAGCTGAAAAGAATTAATGGCCAGACCACCAGGTGAAGATACAGGGAAAAAAGACTAATAAAGATCCGTCTAAGGGCTTGTTCACACTTGACTTAATTTCTAACGCTCAACAAATGCTCCTATAGCGTGAGTGTGGGTGTTAGACTTGCTTTAATGAGCTTTAGTAAGGGCATTAGACTGGCGTTTTGCAAGCGTTAATGATGAGGTAAAAATGCTCCCCAAATGCCCTATGGGCAGTTTTGAAGCGTTTGATGAGCGTAAGGCGTGTTAAAACAGCTCCACAAATGCTTATTCCATTACAGTTAATAAGCTAATCTTAAGGCCCGCAACCACACCACAACTGCCTGCCAGAGCATTTTTGAAGTGTTACCATAGACTTGAATGGGAGGAGTTGAAAGGCTTCAAATGCCTTCTGACTCAACATGAGGCTTCAATTTTGAAGTGACGTGACACTAATGAAGCGTTAGTGATGCGCAACTTTAATGAAGCATGTTTTGATAGTGTGAACAGCACTATGTGCTGTCCATTGTATCATTTGCACAGGTGTTTGAGGGGCGTTTTGAACTCCTCTCAAATGCCTGTTTTTTAATGCCAGTGTGCCAGGCCTAATGGCCTGTATACACGATCTGAAAATCGAACGATAGATTGTCTGGGGGTTTTTTTGCATGCTAGTCGCATATCAAAAATGGAGAGGTTAGTAGAGTTCCGAAAATTCTTGTACGACAGAATAAAAAATAGGAAGTGATGTAATGTGATGTGTTTTAGTGTATTTGTATTATATTTTCAGACAACAACCGTACTGATTAACCACTTGCCGACCAGCCGTCGCAGTTGTACTGCAGCTGGGCTGCTCTATTGTGCGAATCAGTGTACCAGTATGGAGCTTTGTGTAATAGATACAGTGGGTGAGTGCACCGCGCTGAAGCCGATGCACATGGCTGCCGGCAGCGATGTCCACTGGCCACCCACGATCGCTCCACAGAGAGGCAGAACAGGGATCTGCCTATGTAAACAAAGCAGATCCCCGTTCTGTCAGGGGAGTACAGTGTGATTGTCTGTTCCTAGTGATTAGGAACACCGATCTCTCTGTACTCCCAGTCAGTCCACTCCCCCACAGTTACAAACACCTCCCTAGGACACACTTAACCCCTTGGTCGCCCCCTAGTGTTAACCCCTTCCCTGGCAGTGTCATTTATACAATAATCAGTGCATTTTTATAGCACTGATCGCAGTATAAATGTCACTGGTTCCATAAAAGTGTCTAAAGTTTCTGATCTGTCTGCCGCAATGTCGCAGTCCCGCTAAAAATCGCTGATCACGGCCATTACTAGTAAAAAAAATAAAAATAAAAATGTCATAAATCTATCCCCTATTTTGTAGATGCTATAACTTTTGTGCAAACCAATCAATATACATTTATTGCGATTTTTTTTTTAACAACAATATGTAAAAGAATACATATTGCCCTAAACTGATGAAGACTTTTTTTTGGGGGGGGGGATATTTATTATAGCAAAAAGTAAAAAATATTGGTTTCTTTTCAAAATTGTCGGCCTTTTTTTGTTTATAGCACAAAAAATAAAAACTACAGTGGTGATCAAATACCACCAAAAGAAACCTATATTTGTGGGAAAAAAAGGACATCAATTTTGTTTGGGTACAACGTTGCAAGACCGCGCAATTGTCAGTTAAAGTGACGAAGTGCCGAATCGCAAAAAATGGCCTGGTCATTAAGGGAGTAAATCCTTTTGGGGCTGAAGTGGTTAAATGAAAATTGTACGATCTGGTATCATACGAGAAAAATGGTCATGCTTGTCCAATCTAATAATATCGGATGAACTGTCGTGATCGGCTCTCAAAAGCTGTGTACTAACGATCCAGTTATCTTACGATCGTTTCGAAAGCTGTATTTTTAATCCTCTTTTCGGATCCTGTGTACGGGCCATAAGAATGGGTTAGCTGCAATATAATACATATTTGTTTTTGGGTTTAAAACAAATTTCACTTCTTCTCCCCCCTTATTTTCCTTCAGACTTTTTTCTAGTTTATTTTTTGTTTATTTTATTTTTTTTTGTGTTGCAATCTAAAGTCATCAAATTCAAACAAGCCTTTATTTCAGTTGTATATAACTTTACTATGGTTTGTACTGAAGTCAAAATTTTAGTGTTCTCTTCAAAAGATCATATTTTAGAATAAAATGTATACTATTTATTTTTTAAACTAACACTGATCAATGTAGAAAAAAGAGTTTCCCTACGTACCTTTTTCATTACATATTTGTCTATGGATTGAATAAAAGAAAAAAAAAAAAATTGCAGGACAATATCACCAAAATAAATCCTAGTTTGTTATAAAAACAAACTATATGTTCTACTTTGCTATCCTAAGTACCAACAAAGTTATTGCTGACTAAACAGGTATAGAAGACATGTAAAAATTGCAGTGGACCATATGGGGTGTGCAGGTATCAGAGCTGAATGTGATTAAACAATGTCATATTCTATAATGAAAATGATAACACATGATAACAAGTACAAGAATATACAATATTCAGCACTGCACTAGTTTTTTTTTACTTTTTTCTGAAGGACTTATCCCAATTTGAAAAAATATTTTTTGTAATAAATAGAATTTTCAGTCATAAAATAGCATAAATAAATGCTATTATATATACAGAATAGCAAGTTTTGTGGGAGGATAGAGACTGCTTACCATTACAAAATGTATTTTATGTATATGCCTAAATACATTCATGCAGGCGTGTCTGATCCATGGAGAGTCCATCAGCATATTAATCATGGTTCAATAGATTCCTAGAAATAGGGACTTTGATAACATATTGATTGAATCGGATAATTGAAAATTGTTTTGATTCACCTAGGCAGATTCATCAATCAACCAATCCAATGAATTCATAAAAAAACATTTTCTAGAATAATAAATTCCACATTTTTTGACATGTCAGACAGTTCAGCATAGGTTTCGTATGGCAAAATTAAAATTTGCAGGCAAGTGATTCTGCTGATTCTGTCATGAACACCAGCAGGATAGAACTATGCCAAAGTTTCAAAGTGCCCTGTTTTTACCAGAGCCCCTGTTGGTGGGATTGAAAGTTGTTTAGTAAGAACTTCTAGATAAATCTAAATATGGGTTCCCCTAAGCGGACTTTTTAGGCACTTTTAAGAAATTACAAGTATTAAAGGAGTATAGCAAAATATTAAAAATTAACAAATTTTATTTAAAGACAAATTGTAGTAAAACAGAGCTTCTAGATAGTGGTCTCTGAAATGATCACCTCACTTATTCTAGGTACTGTATATTTTGGGCAATATATATATATATATATATATATATATATATATATATATATATATATATATATATATATCCCTGACTGTCTGCTCATGCCAGTGCCCGTCTCCCCGCTCCTGCTGCTCTCACAACTGCAACTAAATCATCTTGTCCCCTCTGTACCATAATAACAAGTGTCCCTGTGTCTGTGTTATGTAAAAAATCTTCCAATCTGTACCTACATGAGCTCCATTCCCGGCGCTCAGCTGACTGTTGGCTCCCTCTCTCTTCTCTTCCCCTCCTCCCTGGCTGACATCAGCAGGAGTGCTCAGCCTCGCCCACTGCAGCTGTGAACCAGAGAGTGAAGAGAGCCGAGGAGCGAAGCTCATATAGGTACAGATCGGAAATTTTTTTTCCATAACATAGACACAGGGACACTTGGTATTATGGTACAGAGAGGATAAGACGATTTAGTTGCAGTGTGTTAACAACCACTTTAACAAATAAAACCCCTTCCCATTTCATACTGTCAGCAATGGCACCACATGGAAGAGAAATGTCACAAGGCCTGAGAAAGAAAATAATTTCTTTACACAAGAAAGGTGAAGGCTACAAGAAGATCAGTAAAGCTTTACTTATCAGTCAGAATACTGTAGCAAAAGTGATACAAAAATTTAACAAAGATGTAACTGCAACCATCACACAGAGATGTCCAGGCCGTCATCGAGAGTTTTACACCTTGACAGGAGCGTCTTCTGATCGCTATGCAAGTTCACTGCAGTTAGCTAAAAAAGTAAAAAGCCAAACTGGGGTGATTGTTTCCCATGACACAATATGCCCTTCACTGCAGAGAAATGGCATGCATGGGTGTCGTCCACGAAGGAAGCCTAAAGCCAATGCACAAAAAAGCCTGCCTAGAATTTGCCAGGACCATGCTGAAAAAGAAGAAGACTACTGGGACTTTGTACTCTGGAGTGATGAGACCAAGATAAATGTTTTTGAAACTGATGGCTTCAAAACTGTATGGCGTTGCAAAGGAGAGGAGTACAAAGAAAAATGCATGGTGCCTACTGTGACAAATGGTGGTGGCGGTGGTGGTGTTCTTCTGTGGGACTGCATGAGTGCTGCTGGGGTTGGGGAGCTGCAATTCATTGATGATATCATGAATTCATAGATGTACTGCTCTATATTGAAAGAGAAGATGCTACCATCACCCCGTGCCCTTGGTCGTCGTGCACTTTTCCAACAATGATCCAAAACATACATCGAAGGCCATTGTTGCATTTCTGAAGAACAACAGGGTGAACATTATTCAGTGGCCAAGTATGTCTCCTGATCTGAACCCAATCGAACACCTATGGGGAATTCTGAAGAGACTAATTGAGCATCACTCTTCCATGCCTAAAAGACTTGGTGCTGTCTTTACAAATCATGGAGGTCATACAAAATACTAGATATAGTAGTTTTTGTTGTGGGGTGTATTCATTTTTGCATCAACTAATTTGAGTAAAAGTAATATTAGTACCTTACTTACTACATGTAATGAGCTAAACAAATATTCTATAAAAAGTTTTGTCAAAATTTTGGAAATTGTTCTTGTGTTCATTAAGATATTGATTAAAATCTTACTTTTCAAAAAGGGGCGTACTCATTTATGCTTAGCCTCGTGTTAACATTGAAATAAACCTCTTCACCTTTTGAAGCCCTGTGAGTGCTGCTTTGTCTTTTGGATTATATATATATATATACACAGTATATATACAAAAGACAAGGCAGCACTCACAGGGCTTCAAAAAGTGAAGAGGTTTATTTCAACGTTACCACGAGGCACAAGCTCGCCTACCTCAGGACCTGAGGAAGACAAGCTTGTTCCTCGTCGAAATAAACTTTTTCACTGAGTGTTCAGCTTGGAAGTGTTTTATCTCATGGATTATATGTACAGTATCTTATGCTTTGCTGTTATATGGAACACAGACCTGGGACCAGCAAAGGAATGCTGATGAATTGCCATGCTTCTGCTGTATTTTCCCAAAATGCGCTCCTTTCCACTGCTCTGAGCAGGGGGATTGTGTATGTGAGGCCCTGGCTGGCTGGACTGTGGATGTATTCTCACTTATACATGATG